>NC_135722.1:98631159-98964696 GCF_964656455.1 Halichoerus grypus | reverse complement strand
AATTGCTATGCGAAACTACAGACAATTGTCAAAGCTGCCCCCACCCACCCACCCAAAGAGCACCAAGCCCAGAGACTGTCATAGAAGAATTGTAACCAACTTTAAGAAATGGATCATTCTGATGCTCTGTAAACTCCTTTGGCACATATAACAAGTGCATACAATTTTTTTTGAAACTAGTGTAACACTGACATCAAAATCTGACAAAAAAGCACAAAAGGAAATTATAGCCCACGGTCACTTAAGAATATCATAACAACAAAGAAATTATATAAAATATCAAGAAACAAAATATATATACGAACAACCACGTTAGAAAATATAGTGGAAGGAAAAAATTCATCTATAACAGCAACAGAAGATCAGATACACAAAATTAAACCAGGAAATGTAGAAGATCGAGAAGGAAAAAAAAAACAAAACAGAAAACACCATAAGGCTCCAATAGAAGATGTGCAGATGAAGATTTAACATTGAAAATATGAAAACTCTCTTTACGTTAATACACAGATTCAGTATGATCCTGCCCCTCCCATAATCAACAGAGTTGGGTCTTTTTTTTTTAATTTTGTTTCTATGTTTTTATTTGCTTGGGCTTTGCGGGGCAGAACTGAAAAGATGATTCTGAAATAAATAATGATTTTGAGAAAGAAATTATCGAGAATTGCTAGCAAAAATATTTTTTGAGGAGTAATAGGTGCTAGAAGCAGAATTAGCCTTACCAAATATTAAAACAAATTATAAAGCAACGAGGCCATAATAAAACACCATAGTTAATTAAAACACCATAGTACGTGGCATGAACAGATGGACAGATTAATGGAACAGAAGAAACTCAAAGGCATTTTTTCAAAAGGGAGGAAGATAGAATTTTTAAAAAAATAAATGGCAGTTAGCCAACTGGGTAGCCATTGAAGAGAAAATAAAAAAGAAAAATTGTATTTCTTTTTTTTTTAATTTTTAAGTAATCTCTACACTCAATGTGGGGCTCAAACTCACAACCCTGAGATCAAGAGTCGCGTGCTCCACAGACTGAGCCAAACAGGTGCCCCTAAAGTTGGATTCTTATCTCACACCTTACACCAAAATCAACCCAAGAAGAATCACATATTTGTATTTTTACAAAATAAAACCATAAAATTCTAGGGGAAAAAAAATGGGAGACTTACAAATATAATCTTAGAGTAGGATAGATTTTTTTAAATATGACCCAAAATCCAGAGCCCATTTCACTAAGTTGATTCATTTGACCACACAGAAATCAAATTCACTGAGTTTGGGGCCGGTGAGGTGGGAAACAGCAAAACAAAGCCAAGAAACAAATGATAAACTGGAAAACAAATTGCAAAAACCATATTACAAACAGTTAATTTGCTGAAAGGAGAATGTCATAAATCAATGAGAAATTGGGCAAATGGTACAAAGAGACATTCATCTAAAAGGGGACGGCTCCCAAACACAAGAAAGGATGCTTGCCCTCACCTGTAACAGGAGAAATGTTAACATGGTGACACCATTTTTACCCAAAAGATGGTCAAAGGTTAAAAAGTTCAATACCCCTTTGTAAGAAAGGGTATAAAGACACCAAAAGTTGGCTTTTTATGTTTTTGGTTTTTGCTGGTAGAAGTGTAATTTGGTATCGCCTGGATGAGGTTGTTCCTAGCTGGGTCTTTGACCCTAGGCAAGTCTCATAACCTGAGTCTCAATAGCACTCTCTTAGAATTACTTTCAGAATGAAAAGGAATGGCATATGCAAACTGGCACAGTGCTCAGTACAGTAATACTGATACACCTCACATCTTGGTCATGTACCACCCTCTGCCCTTGCAGACTCAAAGTGAATATTCTATCCACAGCTAAGCTCATTCAGAGGCTCTGTTCTTTGGGGAGGGTCCTCCTCCCAGAGCTAGAGGAGGGAACTGGTATATCCCAGATGCCCAACCATGCCTGAGAAGGGCAGAGGCCAGCCCCCAACCCTGGGAGCCCAGGATTTGCCTCCAGAGCAAGCCTCAGCCCAATCTGGCCAGCTGGTGGGGTAGGAAAGAACAGCTCAGAGACTCGGGCCTGAGAGCCACAAGCAATGGGTACGCACACAAAACCAGGGGCAGCATAGCCCTCAGACTGTATTTTGAGGTTGCTGATGCCCTTTAACTGGCCCAGATCCCCAACTGCTCGGTTCCAACCCCACCACCAGCCCCACGTACCGGGGGTTGACTGAATTCTCTGGCTTCCTCCCAAGTGGGGGAATGCAGGGAAGTTTGGTTGGAGGCCAGCCTCCCCCCCATGGACCTCCAGACCCTTCAGCACACACTCGGTTCTTCTTGGAGGTAGGAAAGCTGGTGTCTAGTTGAATTAACAGTCTGCTGGTACCAGAAAAAGGAGGTGTGTACTTGGAATCCCTTTTAGCCTGGGCTGGAAACACAGCGTCTCTGTGAGCAAGTTGCTTCCCGTCTCTGGGCCCCAGTTACCTCCCCATAAAATGAAGAAGGAGGACGAGCAACGTCTGTGGCACGTTCCAGCTCTGACACTGTGTGGCTCTAGGATCTCTCCCAAGAGCCAGGCTGGAGACCAACAAGACTGCCCTTTCTAGTAAGTTCCTCAGGGAAAGGGAAGGGTCGGGGGGCTGCATTCTGACACTGCAGGCCTGGTTAGGGGGATGGACCTCTTCCTCTGCAAGCATCTCCGTCTAGGAGGGGGGCTTCATCCATTCTTAACAGGGTATTACATGGAAATTTTGGCACCATGACACAACAGATGGCAGTCTATCAGTGGACATAGCGAAGTAGATGTTCAAAAACCAGTTAGAAGGCACTACAATCCACAGAGAGGACACAAAAGATAGAGAAAGTGGGAATGGAGAGATGAATCTGAAAAGTAGTTTTATTTGGGGAGAACTGCTATAAGTGGTCCCCATCCTACCCCAGCCCGGAGCAATGAAGAGAGGCGTGCCCAATCAGGGGGACTTCCAAAGATCTCTCCAAGAGCTTGATAAGGGTCTGTTGCACCTTGAGGAGCCCCAGGGTCTAGCGTCTAGCTTTTGCCAGGATGTTTAAAGAGCAAGAGAACGAGACCCATGAGTTGCTTCCATGGCAGGGGAAGAACTGCTTCTGGGGTGGGAAGCCCTGCACCCCCAGGATTTGTCAGGGACAGAAGATGCTTCTGCATTTCCTTAGACCAGAAGTGGGAAGGAGAGAGCCCTCTGCAAGCCACTTTGTATCCTACACAAGACGGGCACCTGGGAGGGCAAGGGGACTCCAACAAGGAGTGAACACCCACGGGATGCAAAGGGGGAGGTTTGGGGGAGGGGTGGCAGCTGGAGGAGGGCCCACGGAAGCGAGCTGCCATCAGACAGGAGCCTCTGAGGAACCCACGAGAGAAGAGTAGGCTTCAAACATCTGCTAGGTCCAGAGGGCATGGAGCCATTGTGTCTGCAGGGTTTCATCCGAAAGTGGAACTGCTATGAGTGAGACGAAACCGGGACTTATTACAGGCATTAGCTTTCCACGGTTGCGTTAGCTGGGGAAGGGGTCTATGGAAGGCGGCTGCCTCTGTTTGATGGTGGGCCTGACGTCACCAGAGGTCATGAAGCGAGGGAGAGCAAGGGCAGACCGGAGTCTGCACCTGCCTCTCCGTGCCTCCAACCTCGACAAGAGGCAGAAAGAGCGGGAGCCCCTGGCTACGGAGCAGCATGCACGCCTGGCCCAGGACTCAGAGCGGCCGAAGGAGGAGACCCAGCGGGAGCAGCAGCTTGGCCCCAGCAAGGTGAGCCGGAAGACTGTCGGCCCTGTGTCTGAGCTATAGAGGCACCTGGTTCCCTGCACCGGCCTTTGTAGCCTAACGGCTGCTGCTTGCCTTCTGCCTTCCAAATCTCGCCCAGATTTCTCTTATGCTCAATCCTAATCCAGAATCATGCAGAGAAGGGAATTCTGGGACACTTCTTTCTAGCTGAGCTATGTTGACAAAGCCCAAAAGCACCACAGCTACCTTCTGACAGCATCCTTCAGGTGAGAACTTTCTCCCTTCCTCCCCCCTCCCTCCCCGTACACACCTGAGGGGTCAGGAAGGGCGGCGGACAGGCAGTGGGGGCAAAGCAAACTGGTAAGGCAAAGAAGCTGAACGCATCATCTTCGGCTCCAGGGCAGGCAGCTGGACCCACCTCCCTCAATATTCAACTAGAAATACAAAGTGTTTGGAAATTAATCTACCTGAAAATTTGAAGGGCCTTTACAAAGACAAGTTACAAACTATTAAAGGATAAAACAGGAGATCTGAATAAGTAGGAAAAATTATCCCCAAATTAATTCATAAACTCAATACAATTCTGAACCAAATTCTGGCAGGCTTACTAAAAATTAGTTTTTCGTTCATTATGAATGAATCTGAATATCTTTTCCATATATCACTTATTTGCTTACTTCATTTCCTCTTTAGGGAATTGTCTGTTTCTATGATCGCCTTCCTTCTTAAGGGTGTTCCTGGGTTTTCTTGATTGGATGAACACTTTACTAAAATGAAAATATTTTCCTGTCATGCTCATACAAAATGCCTCCAAGTTTGGTGATTGCCCTTAAATTCTGCTCACACCGTTTGGACATCAGGAGTTTTACATTTTTATGTAGTTAAGTCTGTCAGTGTGTATATGATTTCTTCCTTTAGCTTTAAGGTTAGAAACAGAAATCAGATATTTATTCTAGCTCTCTGTGATTTCACTTTTACAGTTAGCTTCTTATTTTTTAAGTTGAGATATAATTGACATACAACATTATGTTAGTTTCAGGTGAACAACATAATGGCTTCATATGCCTACATATTACAAAAGGATCACCTGTTAACATCCATCACCATATGCAGTGACAAAATTTTTTTTCTTGTGATGAGAACTTTTAAGATGTACTCTCCTAGCAACTTTCAAAAGTATTAACTATACTTGCCATGCTGTACATTACATCCCCATGACTGACTTATTTTACAACTGAGAGTTTATACCTTTTGACCCTCTTCCCCCTTTGTCCCTCACCCCCCACAGTTAACCTCTTTATCTATACAAAATGTATCTTCTGATGATATAAACTATGTATCTGAATGTCTGTCTTCTTCTTCCCACCCCTACCCACTGTCTAATTTTTCCCAGCATCTTTTGTTTGTAACAAAGTGGTTAATTTTGTATTATCTTGACACCTGGCATCAGAATTCCTCTTGGGGGACAATAGTCACTGTTTAGAAGGTCCTCTTGATAAATGTGGGATAAAAGGTGAGCCCTCTGAAAGCCCAAGTGACAGTGGCACCAAAACTTTGGATAGGGGGGGAAACCAGGGCTCCTGGGTGGCTCAGTTGGTTAAATGACTGCCATTGGCTCAGGTCATGATTGCAGGATCCTGGGATCGAGCCCCACATCAGGATCCTTGCTCAACGGGGAGCCTGCTTCTCCCTCTCTTTCTGCCTGCCACTCCCCCTGCTTGTTCTCTCTCTCTCTCTGTCAAATAAATAAAATCTTCAAAAAAATTTAAAAAAAAAATTTTTTAAAGGGGGGGGAAGCCACTCTGAATGAGATTCAGAAGGAATTTGTGGTGATTCACATACGAGGGAAGTGAGAGAAAATGAAAAACAAGAAGGGAAGATGGTGAAAAGATAGCCAGAAACGTGGCACGAGGATGGAATGAGCCAGGTAAGTGAAGCATGTGGAAGATGAGGTAGCCATATTTGTACTTTAGAAGCTGATGCTTGTTGGGGAAACTGAATCTCCTTGCATTTCAGCAATTGAAACCCTCCCTCTTTTGTCACCATCCTGCTTAAAATTCCTTGTATGGGTGAATTTTTCCAGCTGGAATTCCCTAGAAGATTGACAAATTCTAAAATGGAAGAACAAAGAGCTACGTAGTTTTTTTTTTAAAGGAAGAACAAAGAGGGACATGCCTTATCAGCCTACTGGAAACAGTCCACCCATGGTAATCGTTTTAGTCAGGATGGGCAAGATTTTGCTGCAGAAACAATAAGCTCCCAGTGCAATCATTTAAAACAGCCAAGGTCTGTTCCTCACTCACGTTACATGTCCATCGAAGGTTGCCTGCAGGATTTGCTCGGTGTCATCCAGGCTGCCAGTGCTTACCTGACCGGAGCATCGCAGGTTGTCACGGCAGGGGGAAGGGAACGTGGGGAATTACACACTGGCTCTGAAAGCGTCCTTCCAGAAGTGACATGTGTCAATTCTGCTCATATTCCATTGTCCCAATCAAGTCATAGAGCCACAGCAAACTCCAAGTGGACAGGGAAATGCAATCCTACCATTTTCGTGAAAGAGAGGAGAACTACACGATTTTCGAACAGTGCTAATGATGACAACAATCATTTTTTAAAAAGAAAACTGGAGGGATGATTGACACAAGGACTAACGAATAAATGAATAAAACAAGAAAGAACACACAACAAAACATGTGTGTGTATATATATATACACATACATATGTGTTATGTGTTTGTATGTCCATTCGATCAGGCATATGAGACAGGTGAAATCATAAAGACTGGGGGGAAAGGTGATTTGTTTAGTGGGTAGTGTTGGGAAGATTGGCTTACCATACAGGTGAAAAACAAGTTTAAATCTCTCCTTCTGCTATTTAAAAACTTGAACTCCCAAAGATTAGGGCCCTAAATGTGACCTGCAAAACTATTGGAGAGTACATGAAAAAATATCTTTGTGACCTTGGTGTGGGAAGATTTCTTTAATAAGACCCCAAAAAGCTCAAACCATCAGGCAAAAAAAGAAATGATGCATTTGACTAGAATAAAATTGAGGCTTTCTGTTCACCGAGAGAACAGAATGCCAGAGTTATCAGGCAGGCTGGTGACCAGCCAGGAGAAGACATTGCAACAACTGAAATAGAGAGCATGCCTATGTCCAGCAAATATCATAGATTTGAACTCCTTCGAATCAACAACAAAACAACAACAAAAACAGAAACAACCGAGAAAGGGCAAGAAATATGACCAGACAATTCACATAAGGTGAAATCTGCAAAGTCCCTCGCTGTAACAGTACACCGTGAGGCACGCAACTGCGAGGTAATCGGAAAAACTCCAAGAACCCATGGAGCACCCCCGTAAGGCCCGTCAGCCTGGCGACAGTTAGAAAGCCAGATGACACCAAGTGCTTGGAAAAGATGTGGGAAAACCACCAGCCATCAGCACTGCCAGTGGTGGGGTCTGCGGAGGGAGCCGATCCCAGGAGCCACATGCCAGTTCTGAGCGGACGGGAACGTGGCCAGCAAGCCCTCTCCTGGGTGTGTGCTGCACACAAACTCCCACAGAGACCCACAGGAGGACGTGCTTGAAACTGTCCATCACGGCAAGGAACTGAGGCAGCCTGGTGTCTGTCACTAGGACATGAGAGCAACCTTTGATGGGTGCGTAGGTGAAATAGTCTGCACCGTCGAGAAGCAATGAAACGGACAGAGATACAACAGCATGAACAAATATGAAAGACAGCGCTGAGTGAAAGAAGTAAGGAACAGACCAAACTGTATCTAGGTATGAGATACGGTAGAGACAGGGAAGTAAGCATGGGGGTGAGATGGAAAGACATAAGAAAGCAAAACAAAATAGGGGCCTTTCGCAGATGAACGGTGCGCGTACTGCGGAACACGATTAACTCAGTCCTATGCTTCTCTCACCCAGTAAATGGAAGGAAAGAGAAAGCAACCAATCACTGCACGGCCAGGAAGTAGCACTTGCACTCCCATTCCGTGGGTTAGAACGTTTTCTCACGCTTTCACCGGCAGATTCCTGGGCTCGGCTCCCAGAGATTCGGATGCAGTAGGACTGATGAGGGGCCCCGAGAATTTGCATTCCTAGCCAGCTCCCGGGTGATGCTGCCGCTGTCCAAGGAACCATATACGTTGAGGAGCAAGGAGCTAGACCACAGTCAGGAAATCATACCTCCTGCCAGGGAAAGGCTAGTCTAACTCTGCCCCAGGAAGGAGAGGAAAGAGGTCTAGTACACAGCTGGCCAGTGTCCACCCCAGGGTCACACCCTCACTTCCAGCACCTGCACGTCTGGATCACTGGCTCCTTCCACAGGCCCACGTCGGGCTTCCCTGCTACATTGTAAACTCCATGAAGGCAGGGCTCATGCCTCGCTGTGCTCCCTTCCCCCAATCCTCCCCCCCCACCCGCCCATGCCTAGCTCAATGTCTGGCCCAGAGCAGAGACTCAAGAAATGCTTGCTGATACTAGGCTGGACCTTTAAAGTTTTTACGCACAGAAATGGCTGGTAAGAGTCAGGACAGGGATCTCACCAGCAACTGGGAAAGAGTGGCTCAGAGTGGGAGTAAAGTAAGCTTCAGGGGAGGCAGGTGTAGACTACGGAGGCTGGAATGGAAAGGAAGTGTCCTGTGGGTCTCCGCCCACTGCCAAGGGCCTGATCAACTGAGTTTCTTTCATCTGCTCCTCTCCCTTGCCTCCCTCCTCCCTTCCCCCACACCCTCTCCTCCAGCGACAGTCAGAGAGGACAGCAGGGGCAAGAGCAACTTGGACCCCATGGACTAGCCCGAAACTGCTGGGAGCTGAGAGTGGGGGCAGGAATCCAGTCCCACAAGTCCAGAGTGGATTAGCCAGATTCGGATGAATGGCAGGTTGGATGGATGCAAGGCCACGTGCTGCCTGGAACCCAAAGGGTCAGAGCAAGACCATCTCTGGGGATGGAGGAGCATCTCCATTTGTCCCAGTGGCTCTTTCTGCCCTTGTGCCCCCTCCACGTCTTTCTGAGCCTTGCCCTCCGTGCTTCGGCTTGGAGAACGGCACTGAAGCCAGAGCCTGTTCTGTGGCCAAGTCAACACATCCGCTTAGATCTCAGTCCCCATGTGTGCAGTGAGATACATGAACCCTTCTAAGATACAATTAAATGCTGAGATTCTGGGAGGTTATTTACACCTTCATATGATTTATTTTGTTCCCCTTCTCTAGTGTTTTCTCCCCTAAGGGGACCGGGGTAAATAAGTGATTTTAATGGTGATATGTCACACTGTCATATGCATCTGCAGGGAAGATTACAAGACAGTCTTCCTAGGTGACCTGGTCAGCTGGCCGTGGGAGGGCGGCCCTCCCATCTATCCAATTCAATGTGACTTTCCCCCACCTGTATGAAATCCAAACTCTCCCAGACACTTGAGAGCTAGGCACAGAGGAGATGCCACATCTAGAACATTGCTTAAATTTTCCAATTGTTACCTGGGATCGAGGCAATAGGGGAAAGGCATCCTTTATGATGCCTGAGGCGCTGGGGAAGGAGCGTCTGGACCTGGGGTGGGAGTGGGTCTGTGGCCCACCAGCCAGTCCATCCCTGAGGCTGCAGGCTCCCACAGCCCCCAGGCTGAGATTGCTGTGAGCGCACAGCCAGGGAGCCCCGCTCCCAACCCCAGACTGACCTCTCCTGGCCAGACCCTGCAAAGCAGTTTGCAAAGAGAAAGGGTGAGGAGTCATCCGTGTGCTCATCGTCCTCTCGCCACCTTCCCCCCAAAGAGAGGAAAGAAAGGGGACAAAGAGGAAATCAGGAGGAGTAAGTTGGCCCTCCCACCCTCAAGCTTCTCCCTCTCCCCCAGACTCCAGCTGTCGGCCTAAAATCACAAAGCCTTTTCGCGCAAAACCTCGAGAAAAAAAAAGAGAGGAAAACGAAGGGAAGAGAAGCAGCAGCAGTGAATTTCAAAAGGAGGGCTAATTTGTGCAGCGCTGGACAGCTGCATTTGCATAATGAAATGTGCAGAGGATGTTTGGCTCATGTATTTTTTAGAAGGTTTAACTTTAATTTTATTTAGCCTAAGAAGGGCATGTCACTCAAACTCCGCTGGTCATTTATAAAAATATTTCAATTGTGTTTCCAAGGAGCTGTCTTTCTGGCCTAAGTGGCTGGTGCCGGAGGTTGTGAATGCTAATGCAGAGGTCGGAAGATCGATGGGGAGGGAGAGCAGGAGAGAAAAAACTGGGAGGGGCAGAGACACCAAGAAAGAGACACCGAAGATGCAGAGAAGAAAGGACAGGCAGGAAGACAAAGAGAGAAAGAGACAGAGTGTGGATTGGGACGAGGCCCTCCGGACTCAAAAGAAGCAGGTCAGGTAAACATCCACAGCAGGTGTGGGGATGGGTGTTCCCAGTGGACCACATCTCGCTCATGCAGGTTGGCCCAGCTCTCCCAGCCCTCGGTGTTCAGGTTTGTTTTGAGTATTGCTACTCTAATCTCCAAAAAAAAATACCACTTCCAAGAAGGGCACTCTAGGACCAAGCTGTCTGCCTTCTACCCCTGGGTCCTGCACTGGAGGCATTTTCTCCCATCTGTAATTCTGAACTGTAATGAAGGAGCTCGATTGTGGGCTCTTTGCATCAGCGATGGGCAAGGGAGGGCTGAGCTGAGCGAAGCTGTGTACGCTTCTTTCCTGTTGCCATTATGGCAACAATTACCCTTCAACTCCCCTCACTAGTTTCCACACAAACACCCCAACCTCCTAAATAAAGTGCTCGCAGACTTTCCCAGCACAGGCTAGGACCACAAGGGCAGCGCAGAGAGGAGATGAGGAGCGGGGAGAAGAGGCTGTACCTGCGGAATATCTTCCTCCCTCCCCCACTGGCCTCAGAGACCTTCAGAGAGACCCTAGGCTCTCAGACCCAAGCCAATCTCTGATTCACTGATGTGGAAATGAAGAGCCAGGGAAGGGGCGGGGGGGGAACCATCCGGGGGCAGCCAGCCCTCGGGTTAGAGTTCTCGAGGCCACACCTCACTGCTTCCCACCTTCCCTTGCCAACCTGCTGCCCAGAGCCTGGGCTCCCTCTGCCTCCTCTCTGGCCTCGAGGACCAGAAAGGAGATCCCCAGTAACCTGCTCAGGAAACGTCCACCTCCCAGCTCCTTGCAGGCTCTCTATGTCAGGTCTAATCTGAGCGTTCGGCTCTCCACTGGATCTGGGCACACAGCCGTGGGAGCAGACATTCTGGTCTGAGGACACCTCCAATGGTCCCCGTCTGGGAGTTCACAGTGGCTGATCCAGAATGTGGGGCTGGGGGGCACACTAGAACCCTCCCTATAGGAAGTACCCCAGTCCCTACTGCAGACAATTATACACACAGCCAAGGTAGTCTGGGGCTGGAGCCAACACCCAAAGCTCATGGACTTGGCAGAGAGTTCAGGGTAGGGAGGATGGCCCATATGGTGACATGGGACAGTGACCTGAGGGGCAGGGGATTTGGAGCTGGTCCATCTGGGTTTAAATTTGCTTGAATTAATCACTTGAGCAAGTCACCTAACCTCTCTGATCCTCCCTTTCTTCATCCGTAAAAAGGAGGGAAGTAGATCTTACTGGTAAGATTGCCATGAGGCTTTGCCATCATGCATCATAAGATGCGTGGCCTGTGGCAATAAGAGGGTTTGAGGGACTTTCTGCCAGGCACCCGAAGGACAGGCCGCATGTGCAAAGGCAGCACACCCGTCCTGGGCACCTCGGGAGGCAGAAACAGAGCTGGGAGAGCAGAGCCAACTCCTGCCCTCGAAGAGCACCTCATACGATGGCCCATGATTGTGTCAGTCCTTGTCGTTAACAAAAGAGCTGGACAAAGAGTAGAGAATCAGAGACTGCTGGAAGCAGAAGAGGTAGAAACAATCTAATGCAACACTCTTCTAACGCTTTCAATTCGAAGATAAGAAGTCTCAAGTCCAGAGAGGGGCACGAACAGCAGCCCAGGTCACAGAGCTGCTCCACACAGAGCCAAGCCCTGAACCCACCTCTCCACGTCCTGGTTTCCTCTCCTCTCCCATGATAAGACTAACAGCTTCTGGTGTGTGAGACTCCCCACCCTTCCCACCCCCTACCCCCCCACCCACACGCGCACACACCTGCACTTCCGCACGCACACACACGTTCCAGAAAGGGCTTCCCACTGTGCAGACGGAGGGGGCAGCTGAGACCAGACTGGGGTGGGAGAAGAGCCAGGGGAGGGGGCTGGCACTGGCCACCGCAGCCCCTTGGGAGACGCCTGCATATGGCCAGGCAGGCCTGGCAGCCCATGCACACTAATCCTGCTGTCAGCCAGGCCAGGCGCCGGATTAGGAAATGTCACGTTTCAAAGGAAATTATTTCCATTTTCTCCCCAGGAAAGGAAAAGGCAGAAAGACAAGCAAACTCCCAGGGTTGTGTGCTGGGAGACAGGCCAGCATATGGACCTGAGACAGGCATCCCCCCCCCTCCAGCCCCTCTGCGGACGCCCAGAAGTGACAGCCATCGCCTCGCTGAGTTCATTCCAGTCAAGGACAAATGGATTTCACAGTTTATCAAGGGAGGAAGGGGCGTGTCACAGACTCATCAACCGTGACCCACCTTTGGTCCCTGCTTTCCCACCCTGAGCTCAGCCAGAGCCCCCTCCCTGAGCTGGCCCCCGGGCCCTGCCTCCGGGGATCGGCAAGTCTGAGAGAGATGTCGCCCTCCATCCTCTGTGCTGTGCGGTACCTGCCAGACCCTCTGCCCCCGCCTGGCCCTGAGATCCTGCCTCTTATCTGGGGCTCTCCACTCTGCAGGCAAGACAAAACCTCAAGACCCAGGGAACGAAATAATGCGTGCTCCCTCTCTAGATTTCTCTCTCTGCTATTACTTTTCTGCTTCTCTACCTTCTCCAGCCTCATCTGAGACAATAATAAACACTTCTCATTCTCACCACCACTGGAAATTATGGGGCTTCTTAATTACAAAAGTAATGTCACAATATTAGCAATTAATTAATTCTAATCTGGCCTGGAAGAGAGGTCGGGCGCACAATTGCCCCGTACGCCTCTGGAGCCGAGGACCACCCCGGCGGGTATTGTGATTGAAATATATTTGTATGGAGTTATTAGATACTATCTGCAATCAATCCATTACCATAAACTTAAGCTTCCACGTTCTTTCATATTAAATGAATTTTCATATCACATTTCCCAATAAGCGCTGCCTCAAGTCAACCCTTATTTATCTAATAACGCCATGCAAATATTTTATTATATTTCAATGAAATGTGTCGAAAACTATTACCTTGTGCTGCCTTTGGGGTGGGGAGGGAACAATGCTGAGTGGGAGGTGGGGAGACTTCCCTCAGTATCTGCTCTGTGAGGAAGCGGCCCCCGCCCCTCCCCCCGACACCCACATGTCTCCATCCCCACTCTAGGGCCCAGCCCCTTCGGGGAGGTAGGTCTGCAAGGAAAGGGTTTCCTAGCCCCAGACAAACTGAGGACTTGCAGGGCAAATGCAAGCCCCTCAAGGAGAGAAGGGACCCCTCCCCAGTTCCAACAGCCCTCTGCGCTGCCCATCGGCCATGGCCCGAGACCAGCGCTGGGCGGTTGACTGTGCAGGCACATAGAGCCCCTCGCTCAGGGGGCCCTGGGCTTTGTTTACAGGTCTGCTATCACCGTGATGAAATTCTCAATCATTTTTGAACAAGGGGCTCCACATGTTCAGTTTGCACGAAGGGATCCCACAAATGCTGTAGCCGGTCCTGCCCAGGATACACTCTATCTCCACCAATGCTGGTTTCGTACTTTTCAGCCATGCTGTACACTCCGGGGCATTCACCTACAGTCTAGCAGCCAAACCTCTGGGGTCAAAAGAGGCCCTTTCCGGTCCTGCCTTTCCTGCCTGTCCAGACTCCCTTCCTGCCACAGGCCCACTCCCAGAGATCTTGCCATCATGCAAACGAGGACCCAGAGGCATGTGCCAAAAGCTGCACATCCAACAAGCAGACATCTTGGACCCCAGAGTCGGGATGGCTCCCAGGTCCTGGCTCCCAGATCATGGACCCCAGAGTCGAGATGGCTCCCACGTCCTGGCTCCCAGATCCTGGACCCCAGAGTCGGGATGGCTCCCAGGTCCTGGCTCCCAGAGTCGGGATGGCTCCCACTGTTTTGCTGGTACCACTGTCACAGGACCGTCTGGGCCTGGGGACAGGTGGACCTGGTGTCTGCTCAGCATCTCCCAGGATCCTGCCCCTGCTCCACAGCGGTCTGTCACTACCCCCATTTCAGCTGGCAGAGTTCAGGGTGAGCATGAACCCCTGTCTCCCTGACCCTACTGTTCACAGTCTTTCTAACTAACCTAGAAGGACTTGCCTCTTGGTGACCAAAGCTCCCAAAACAGCCATTTGTTTTTTGTTTTGTTATGTTTTGGTTTTTCTTTAGATTATTAATGTATTTATTTTAGAGAGAGTGTGTGAGCGGGGAGAGGGGCAGAGGGAGAGGGGGAGAATCTCAGGCAGACTCTGCACTGAGCCGGGAGCCCAATGCAGGACTCGGTCCCATGACCCAGAGACCAAGACCTGAGCCAAAACCAAAAGTCGAATGCTTTACCAACTGAGCCACTCAGGCACCCCTGTCATTCGGTTTTTTAGCTTTACGGTCCCTTCAGGCAAGAAACACATTTCCCAGGGACCAGAGGGCATCAAACTTACACACATATCTCCTTCCCTGCTCTGGTCTTCAGTTTTACCAACTGCAAAATGGGAAAATAATATCTTCAATGAGAATCTCTCAGAGCCTCTGTGGAAATCAGGTGAAACAGTAGAATCTCTAAAGCCCCATGTGATTTTCTAGTTCTGGAGCAAGTGAGTCTGAGGTAGAATGGGTCCTCAGTGATCTGTGAGCTTCCCCGGGCTTGAGGTCCCCTGTGTAAGCTCCTCGCACGTCACCTCCATGCCCCCCAATAATACTTTCTCCTCCACCCATTATCAAAACTCCCATCTGCTCAGTCAGAAAGGCAAGCGGGGCCCTTGCAAGCAGAACGGACTGACAGCAGGGAGGAGGAAACAGTCCCCGTGTAAGGGGTCACATTAACCACCCCAGCCTGGTGAACACTGAGGGACTGAGACCTCAGAGCTGGGTTTGGCGCCCCCAAGCCAGCCAGGGGGGCGGGGAAGTCCAGCCAAGCAGGCAGCCTGCGTTCACTGACATTAGGCTTCCTTCCTCCCAGGCCCGCTTCCATTTGGGTTGCTCACGTGCCTCCTTCTCACTCCCAACGTACACGTCTGAACCTCCACCACGGCCCCAGGAGGCCGTCTCACAGGTGAGGAGCCTGAGCTCACACCTGCAGTCGCTGGCAGAGTTGAGATGCTAATCCGGATCCCTCCGGCCACTTTCCATGATTTGGGGCAACACAGTGCCCTGCCTCTCACTCAAGCATCTGCATTTTTTTAAAAGATTTTATTTATTTATTTGAGAGAGAGAGAGCAAGAGAGAGAGAGAGAGAGCACATGAGAGGGGGGAGGGTCAGAGGGAGAAGCAGACTCCCTGCTGAGCAGGGAGCCGATGCGGGACTCCATCCTGGGACTCCAGGATCATGACCTGAGCTGAAGGCAGTCGTTTAACCAACTGAGCCACCCAGGCACCCCAAGCATCTGCATTTTAAAAGAGCCTGGTCACAAAGTGAAACCTTGACTCCAGAATCCTGAGAGGTCTTTATTCAGTCATCCAACAAATACTGACTCCTCGCCGACCATATGCCAGGCACGGTTCCGGGAGCGAAGCATATCAGATGAAGGCTGGGCCTCCAGGAGCTTATGTGCTGACCTTTGACCGCAGTCCTCTGATCCATCCAGAGGCTGCACTGGGTCTGCTCTGAGCTTGGAGTGGCCACCACTCAGCATCTAGGCACTCAAGTCAGGAACCAGAGAGAGAGAGGAGCCCAGGGCCAGCGGCCTGCCCGCCTCCCAGAGTAGGCACTGTGCCCTCTCAGTGCTTCCCGTGGCCTCCAAGGGGCTGACCTAAGATTCGAGGAAAGTCAAAGTCACTGCTCACAGGAAAAGGGGATTCCAGGTAATAGGATAGAGGAGAGGTGTCATGATGGAGAATCTTCCGAAAATAATTCCGTAAGTGGTGTCCTACAGGAAACCACTCGCTGGTAAGGTGAGCTTGCACCAAAGCCGTGTGTGTGTGTGTGTGTGTGTGCGTGTGTGTGTGTGTGTGTGTGTGTGTGTGTGTGTGTGTGACAGAGAGAGAGACCCGTCATTCAATCCTCAGTGCCCTGAAGGCAAAAACACCAGCCTCCCGTGTTTCAGCCCGCCCCCCCATCCAGCTGCATTCGGGGGGCTTAAGGGCTCTCAGTCCACGGGGCGACTGACCGCCGGACAACCTGTCTGACCGGCTGACAGTGCACAGACCTCCCCCAGCCCCCCGCCCCAACCCCGGAGGACACAGGCTCCTCCTCCTCTCCATCTGCTCCCTCCCCCTCCTCCCGCCCCAATCATTCATGGTGACAGATTGACAGAAATGCCCCCACCAGATAAAACTGCCTCTGGGCACAAGTACAAAAACATAAAACATTTAGGGAAAATCATCCAAGAACAGTTGGCACCACAAGTAAACTGCTTTAAACACTCAACTATAAGCAACCAGTTTAAAACTCTGGCACAGCTGAGTCCTGGCATCAGCTTGGCCAGCCTCGCGGGGTCTCCATCCTTAGCGTCCCTGGGGCTCTCCAAATCAGAGCTGCCTTCTCCTGGCCCCCCCACCTCCTGAAACCAGCCAGGGGCCCCTCACTCCCCACAGGAACATGCAGAAAGTCCCAACACTAGAGGAGGCAAAAGGAAAAATTCCCTTTTAGGGGAATACCCTCTCACCAACCCCCACCACATACACCCCACTGACAGTAAACAGGTCTGACCAGCCTTACTATGTGCATAGCATGTATGACCCACACAGTCAGCCGCTTCACACCTTGTACCCCACTGGCCCTCATAGCAGCCCGTGTGGTGGGCTTCTAACTCCATTCTTGAGATGCACAAAAGGCCCAGAAGCAACTGCCCAGGGTTGGCAGGTGGCAGAGCTGGGATAAGTCTCTTTTCATGGCCTTCCCACCATATCAACCTGCCTCTCGGTCCACCCTCGAGTACCTCTTTAAGCTCAGGGGTGGTTTCCTTGGGGCCTGGGCACAGGATCAAGGGGGAGGACAGGTATGGCTCCAGGAAGAAGCAGTGATGGGGAGGGAGTCTGGGAGCCTGCTGGGCCCAGAGGAGTAGGGCCTCTCCCCGAGACCTCGCTGTCCTGCTCCCCAGTCATCTTAGGCCAAGCCCTCCTCCCAGGGGACCCAGGTTGGTGTCTGCTCCCCAGCAGGAGGCCTGGACCTGGGCAGGAGCTGAGTCCAGGCTGCCCCCTCCCTGCTGTGGTGCTCCCAGGAGCTTTTTGAGAAAAGGAACCTCTAAGGTGTTACCTGAGCTATGAAAGGTTCACAGGCAAAGATGGGGAGACAGGGCATTCCAGGCAGAGGGGACAGCATGGCATGCCTGAGACTGCAAATATTTCATGGTGGATGCAGCGTAGACCAAGATGGGTCAAAGCAAGAGAGACGAGCCTGCAGAAACAGAGGCCATGCCACACAAAGGCAGGGAAGTTTTGGTACCTGGAAGCCTGAGAGCAAAGGGAATCTACTATGGGTTTGGAGCAGTGGAGTGCTAAGAATTCTCTGGTCTTCACAGAGGCAAGGGATTGGAGTGGGCAGAACTGGAAACAGGGGGACAGGTTTGGGAGCTAAGGTAGTAACCCAAGTTGGGAGGCAGCAGGAACAGAGCAAAGGCAAGTGTTGATGAGAGACCACAAAGGTAGATTTGGCAGCGTTGTGTGTTTTAGGAGATGGAAGGTGAGAACACTGAAAGCTGCCTGCAGGGCTTCTGGTGTGGGCAGCAGGGGAGAGGGTGCCCAGAGCCTAGAGCACTGCCCAGCACACAGCAGGCATGCAGAAAGAGTATGCTGAATGAAGGGATTCCCCAAGGGAAGGAATACAGGAGGGGAGCGTGTTTGTTGGGAGGGGGGATGGTGAACGAAGTCTGGGGGTCAGCAGCAGAGTAGGAAACACAGGGGCCAGGGTGGAGGGAGGTTCCAGAGTCACCAGCGGATAGACCACAACTGAAGCCATGGGATCAGCGTCAAGCACCCAGACAAAACTTGGGAAGTCAAAGTGAAGGAGGCAGAGAACAGAGAACACTGAGAAATATCAAAATTTAAGGAAACAGAGGAAATGGAGTTTACAACTCAGACCACGAAGAAGCAGGCAGAGCATAGAAAGAGAATGGAAGAAAACAGCACCACGGGAAAGAGAGCATTTCCAGAAGGTGTGGTCAACTAGATCAGACGATGGGGACAAGTCAAGCAGAGCACGAGCTAAACCTGCCCATTGCATTTAGTGACAGGAGCAGGTCACAGGTGACCTCAGCAGAGTGATGGGTGAAATCGATTCCAGTGCAGTGAATGGAATAAAAATAGAAAATGATGATGATGTTTCAAAAAGTCTGGCTCTCCAGGAGAAAGGAGAGAGGGGGGTAATGACCAGGGAGGCGTGGGAAGTCAGAGAAGGGTGCGTGTTTGTTTGTGTACAAGAGATGCTAATGTTCCAATGGTGCACGGACGGATCCAGACAGGGAGGGGTGCTTGTAGTTATAGCCGAGACACTTGCTCACTGACGGTGAGATTGAAGTCCTGGCAGGAGGCAGAAAAGTTGGTCCCCCATCCACAGGGGCGGGAAAGACCCAGGAAAAGCTCAGACACAGATGTGTCTGAGGGGAGGAAGACTGTTGAAGGCGCTGTGGTGGAAGGGCTGCTGCTGGCTTAGTGGTGCCAGCGGTGGGATGGGGAGGGGGGTGCGGTGTTGAGGAAGTTCAAGGGCAGTAAAGGAGGCTGGAGACAGCTTCTTGGAGAAATGGAAAGAGGGCTACCTAGGGAACCGGAGGAGGGCTGCGGAGAGAGCCACTGAAGGCCAGGTAAAGTGTCAGGGTGCTCAGCGCCGTGTTTGTGTGCGCGTGCCTGTGTGTGAGTGTGTGTGTGTGCGTGCGTGCGTGTGTGGCCAGAGGCACTAATCACCCCACACTGAGGAATGGAGAAAGGAGACCATTGGATTGATCCAGGGTTTAGAGTTTGTCCAGGTCATGAGATATAAGCCATGGAGCAAAGGATCTGAGGATATTGCAAAAGGGTGACTGAGTTGCTTAATTCTATGTGTAAAATTGACTGGGTCATGGGGTGCCCAAACATTTGGTTAAGCATTATTGTGGGGGTGTTTTTGGAAAACACCCTGTGAGGGTGTTTTTGGAAAAGATTGACATTTGAATGGGTAGTGTGAGCATAGCAGATTGCGCTCCCCGGTGAGGGTGGGCCTCGTCCAATCAGTTGAAGGCCTGAACGGGGCATAAAGACTGACCCTCCCAAGAGTAGAAGAGAACTCCTCCTACCTGACAGTCTTCAAGGTGGAGCAATGGTTCATTCCTGCTTTCAGACTGGAACTGAAATATCAACTCTCCCTGGGTCTGGATCCTGTTGGCTTTCAGGTTAGAACTACAGCAGTGTCCCTCCTAGGTTTCCAGCTTACTGACTGCAGATTTGGGGACTTCTCAGCCTCCATAACTGCATTAGCCAATGTTTTATAAATCTCTTACATAAACATAGATACAGACACATAGATACAATCTTCTATTGGCTCTATTTCTCTGGAGAACCGTAATACAGTGGCTAAATGGTGGACCAGAGAATTTAAGCTGGATGGGAAAGGAAACGAGGACTGGGAAGTGACAGAAGTCAAGGGACTCTCAAAGACTGAAGAAAAAAACAAAAACACTTACTGGGAAAGAAGAAACGGCAAGAGAGAGAACTCAGTTGATGGAAAGTTGTGGTCCAAGCACAGATGCAGGATTTCAGAGTAGGGGGCAATTCTGAACAATAAGATCCAGATGTCACTATGGGGGTGGCTGCCGAAAGTAAAGCCAAGATAAAGGCCAATATATATGTGAAGAGATGCGAGGAAGGAGAGGTCAGGATTTTGGATGATTCTCCCGAGGGGGCACCAAAGTTTCCAGCACCTGGGAAGGCCTTGGCGTGAGGACAAAGACTGAGACAGGCCATGCGTCCCATGTAGGAGGAAGAGTCACTGCTCCTGTGATAAGCTGCTGGGATCTGGGGGCGACTGCTACCGTGGTAACCAAGGATGGCGTGAATGAGAGCTTTGGCGGGCTATGGCTGGCCACAAGGTCTCCATGATATTTCGTCCACAATATTTCCCTGGCAGATTGGATTGGCACAGGAGAGAGATAAGGAAAGATGCTGAGGAAGAAAGCGGAAGAGGCAAGGGAGGAAGACAGACTTTTCTAGAAGGATTCAGCCACAGCCTAGACTGATCAGGGCTCTACCTTCACCTACTTAGTAGACAGGAGTCTGGACCAAAGTGTCCAGGCTCCAGAGATTTACTGAGAGGTTGAAAGACCTGTCCTCAGCCTGGGGGTCTGTGGGTCCTGGGTCTGTCACAAATGTGCTGTGGGCAGGGTCATTTAACCACTCTACATCTCTGATGTCCCCTTCCCCCTGAGATGGTTCATTTACTCCTTCATTCATTCTATGAACAATGCATCGACCACCTGATACACTCCAGCACTTCTCTAGGGTCTGGAACTGGAGACTGATGCAGCTCTCCAGAGGGAGACTGCAGACTGCAAGCAATGTGCCCTTGGAAATCCTTCCTGGAGCAATCAGCAGCCAGGGGGCCAAGGGCGCCAGACCCACCCAAGGGAAGAGCCCTCTTCTCTGGTCCCTCCCTAGCAGGGTGAGGGTATGAAGAGGTGGGACTTCCCCACCCTGGCTGCTGGGCTGTGTGGATGTGTGGCTTCCCCACAGATGGTTCGGGCAGTTTGGGAAGGCTTTGGACCTGCACAGCCCTGATCTCCCTGCCTTCCCCAAAGCCCAGAGGAGAAACTGTGCCCAGAAGGAAGCAGGCAGTTGGGAGAAAAGGGGAGTAGAATGATTGAGGTTTGCAAATAATGAGGTTTCACCCTCGGGGGCCCTGGCCTGTCTAGCACTGTTGCTGTGGCCTTCTGGGGTGTCCGGCTTGCCCCATGCCCTGTCTCTGCACCCCCTCCATCCCTCCCTGGCCCCCTGGCCAACCCCTTTTCCTGCTCTCCCTGGGCAATTCCAGCTCGGGTCACCCTCGCTCGCATCCATGTCCCTTTCCCATTCCTCTCTCCCTGGCTTCCCCTGCGCCCTCGGTCTCTCTCCATCTGTGCCTCCTTCTCTCCCTCCACAGTCTCTGACTCGGGCTCTGAGGCTCTGCCTCTGTCTCTCTGTCCTCGCTTTCCTCTTTCTTTCAAATCAAATCAACAAGTATTTACTGAGTCTGACCCTCTGGCGCTCTCCCCTCCCCTGACCCTGCCTCTCCTTGGCCTCTACTCCCACCCATGTCTGCTGTCCCGTGGTCTGGAGAGTTCCACTCAGCCAGGAGCCCCCGCGGGAGGCTCTCAGCAGCAGGGCCCGGGGGATGAGGAGTGAGACATGTCCCTGGTGCACACACTGAACCCAAGCCAGCGTCCCCGCTCTCCGCCAGCTCCTCCTCCCTGCAGGCAGCCCAGGGAGCGCACATTATTTAGAGAAATTCTTTAGCATTCTGCTTCTGTCATTCCCTGCCATGGCACCAGGCCCTGAGATGTGATAAAAATATCAGCGTTAAACCGACTCTGACAACTGCTGTTTACTTGCAGCGTCACCAGAGCCCAGAGCCGGGGGCAGAGTGGACAGGTCCTGCAGGACCTGGGGCACCAGCAGCAGCTGCCGTGTGGAAGACTCTCCAGCTCCCCAGAGGGAGAAATCCCAGGAAGGACGGCTGTGAGAGGGGCAGCCCCTGGGACGCGCGGCTGCCCGCATACCGTGCCGCAAGCCCCCCGCCCCAGGCCTTCCCACTCTGCCCAAGCTTCCCACCCTGGCAAGACTTCATTTCACCAGCAGTAGAAAAATTCCAATAAAAACCCAATAGAGTCTTTACAGCATGCACAGCACTATGCAAGCAGTCGATCACAGGATATCTTCTTCAAGTTCCATATCAGTCCTGGCGGAAGGAAGCTTTGCCCCTGTATTCCAGATTTTAACACTGAGGCTGGGAGATGTCACGTAGCTTTCCTGAGGGCACACAGCTAACAAGCATGGAGCCTGGGTTAGGACCTGGGTCTGTCTGACACGAGCCCAGGACATTGCAACGTAACGCGCTGGCCCAGCGTGGGGCGCTGACCAAAAGATGACTATCCTCCAAAGGCCGATGAGGATGGATCCCTCTCCTTAGTGTGTGACCACCAACTTGATATGAACTAATTCAACCTACCTCGATGGAGGTGGGAGCATGGACCACTTGACCTGTGTTGAAGATGCTGGACAAGAGTTGGTTAGACCTTTGCACTTTCTTTGGTCTTCCCCTTTGCAGCATTCCCAGGGCTAAGCAAGGATCCACAGGCAACTGGAGAAGGGAGAAAGCATAGAACTTCAGGAAGCGAGGGGGCAGAACACCAAGGACAGCAGCAGGAAGGAAGGACAGAATAAGAGCAGAAACCCAAGACAGAGAGAGCCCTGCCTTCACAGGACACTCACATGACCAACATCGCTCTCGAGGGTCTCTCTTTTTGGGAACAGAAGCCACGTCCCCTCCTTCTTTTGAATTAGCAAAAGGTGGAGCACATAATGGACTTCGCAGATGTTTGCTGGTTGGGTTTTCTCTATTAAGGGCATAGAGTGGAGGGCGGTAACACCCTCTGTAGGCATCTCAAGGATGATGGTCCTGGAGTAAGGTCTCACCTGGCCCTTGTGAAAAGGACTTAGGGGCTCCAGACATCACAGGGTCAGCATGGTGAAGGGATTGCCAGCCAAGCTAGCAGGTGTGGGCTGCTTTCATGGAGACACAAGGTCCAAAATGAAGGAGGTGATAGTCTCATCTGTCTCTGCAGAGAAAGCCCTCCCTGGGACCTGGGTTCAGTGGTGAGTGCTTTAGAGAGATTTAGACAGAGCAGGGTGACCAGGATGTGGACGGGCTTCAAATGATGGTAGAGGAGAGGTATTGAAGGAATTGGGTGTGTTTAGCCTACAGAAGACTCACAATGACAAAGGATCCAATATTTAAGAGCTGTTAGAGAATGGACTTTACCATTCAGCCCATAAAGTGTAGAATCCATTCTGTTGTCAGGGAAAGGAATGGATGAGGTCACCCAAAGCCATAGGCAACGAGCGATGGGACTCTGACCACCTGCGTGGTGGCCCCATGGCAGAGGAGAACTCACAAAACGTGCAGATGGAAGGACACTGGAGGAGCTCTGTTGTAGTAGTAGTGAGCTTCCTATTCCTGGGGGCATGCAAGGAAAGACTGGCTGAGGGCTGGGGGAGAAAGGGTGCTGCAGAAAGGGTTTGAATATTAGAAAGCAAGCCCAAGCCTTTCAGCTTGGAGCCTCCTGGTTTCTAGGCCTCCAGGAGGACCAGAGGGGAGAGGCAGAGCTGCTCCACGCACAACCACGGGCCCGGAGCAGGGTCCGTCCGAATCTTCCTTCGCTCCCTGGAGAGCAGAGGATTTCTACATTAGCCAGCCCCTCACAGTGATGACCTGTGTCAGTCATTCGCCGTGCTGTGGGAGACCCAGCTGACCCTGGGGTACGACTACCCCATTAGCCTTCCACCCCTGTGTGGGATAAGGCCTCCAGATGGACTAATGAAAATCACCCAAATTGAGTTCAATTGAGCAGAAGAAAGGAGGCTGGATCCCATTAATTATCCCTGGGCCGACCTCATGCATCATCCCAAACACAGAGCAGCGCCACTTCCGACAGACAATAGCAATTAGTGATGTGGAACTTTGATGTTGTCAAAATAGAGATCCATGCTCTGCTCACAGAGCGTGAGATGACAAGATGGCCCCAGGTTGGCCCTGCAAGACTGTCTGAGCACGTCCGGTGGGAGCGCACGGACTGCAAAGCCAGACAGACCCGGCCTTCTCCGCTCACTGGCTGTGTGACCTTGAACCAGTGGCTTGGCTTCTCTGAGCCTCTACCTCCTCAGCCACGAAACAGGTTGAATAGAGCCCACTTGATAGACTCATTAAGAGGATTTCATGAGATAGTGTGTGACATTGTCATGAAGACTCTGTGTGACCTTGGGAAAGTCACCACTTTCATGAAGCCCCAGTGTCTCACTCTGTAAAATGAAGAGGTTTGTCCATAGACGGCTAAGGTTCTTCAAGCTCTAAAGTCCTGCCCTCGATGATTTAGGAACTTACAGCCAAGTCTGGGGTGGGCCAAGAAAAGCCACCAGTCCCTGAAACCTGATGCCTGTCTCCCACCCTCAACTCTACACTCACTCCCTTAGGACAAGGGTCTCCAGCTTGCCTCCCCTCCCAACCCCAACCCCTAAGCAAACCCAGACACCAACTCTGCAGACGTCCATCAATGTCATAAGACCTAGAAGTCACTAACTTTTGATTTATGGAGCACTTTGCTGTCCCCAGCCAGGTGCCCTCCACCTCTGCCCTGCACAAAAGACAGCCCACTCCTTGGAAGATAAAAAGCCACGAATTGTTTCCCTCTTCACTCCAGTATTGATTAGGAGAGTACAGAGGTTATTGGTGTTTTATCGACAGGCAACTGTCTCTCTTGCCTGGGGTAGATGGCCTTTAATAAGACAGAGAAAAAGAGAAAAACTGCTGGGCCATAGAGTCAGTGGCCGGGAAGGTCGGGGAGTGGGGGGAGGCAGGCAGCTGGACGATTTGGGTTATAGTTCTGCATTTCTGGGACAGGGTCTCAAGGGCCACAGCTGCCCATCTCCAGCCTAGCCCAGACAGCACATGAGGGGAGGCCAGTGGCTCCACATATCTCCCCAAGCTGGACACTCTCAGCTGATCCCACACCCTGTGCCAATTCCCTCCCCCAATCCTAGCACCCCCTTCTCCCCGCTGTGTGTGACCCAGCTCCTATAGCTGGTGGTCCCCACTGCGATCCTGACCTGGCCCACTCCTCGGTCCAGACGAGTCAGGGAGCCTGTCCTCAGCTCTAAGCTGCTGCGAGAACTCAGGGGCACAGGGGACAGCAGACTATATGAGGTGCCCTGGGGAGCACAAGTGACAAACAGGATCACCGGGCAGACATAGGAGCCAATGCCCACCTACATTACAGAGTCAAGGATCTCTCGTCTGCTTCCCTTCTCCAACCTGATTGTGTCCTTCGATCCACCCGTTCTTTCTCTTATTCAGTAAATCTTAAGTTAGCCCAATCTACACTGCAGGTACAGTGCTAGATACTGAATTATAAAAATAAATTAGACACAGTTCCTGCCCCAAGGGGCTCACAATTGGTGGGAGTCAGATGGGCACATAGAACTAGGGACACAGAGTCCTAAAGGTGCTGTGAGAAGGGTCATCACAGGGCACAGTGGGCACTGTCCATCTCTTTCTGAGAACTGGACACCAGATGGGGTGTCTCTCATTCAATCCATCAATACATCTGGAGATAAATTTTCCCTGCTAGGAGCTGTTTGGATTTGGACCTCTGTGGAAGTTGGAGAATGACCTGGATGATATATCAGAGCGCTCACATAGCTATGACCCTAGGAGTCCCAGCCCAGTGCACCAAGCCTCCCAAAGCGCCTGACCTTGCCTTTGACTTTCTTTCCTCTGAGTGGTAAGTATGGTCACCTGTAGCTTCATCATTTCTCCCAGGGGGCCCCTGGTTTGGAGGAGGAGGCAGGGAGCAGGGCCCCAAAGAATAGCCCACGGCTCCCTCCCAGATTGCCTCCCTCCAGCTACCAGATGGGGCAGGTGTCAGCTCAGGAGTCCAAAATCACCAATTCCCCTCACAAGGATGGGATTCACTCCAGAGCCTCCTTCCTGGAATGTATTCCATCAAGGAAGGGGCCTGTTTGAGGGATCACTGCAGCTCAGAGAGGAATTTATAGGATTAATCGTTAATACTTGCCAGCATCAGTAATTTGGTTATTAAAAGAAAAAATAATAAAATAACAAGCTGATTCCATACCATTGGATGAGGCTCCCTCCTTCCAAACACAAATGTTCCTACACACACACACACACACACACACACCCCAGCTGTCCCAGAAAAACCTAGGGTGGCAGCAATGAGCACCAGGACCCCTGATCTCAAAGGACAAAGGTGGGGTTGGTGGGGATAAGGGGAGGGGAGGATGTTTCTTTAGACTTCGAAGACAACTGTTTACAACAGATGGACAAAACTAAATTAAGCAATTCTAGAGTCTCAATATAGAGTTTGGGGAGGACAGAGTCTCCCAGTGCTACTGACGATAAATATTAAATAAGTTAAAAGTCACCCAAAATGGTAAAAAATTGAATTGAATTTAATGTTGTCATGTAGATCCATTTGGATATAATCAGATTATAAATTGTACTAAAAACACTTGAAAACCTACAGTGTGCCACTAAGAGACCTCACTTCTGGCAGAAAAGGTTAACGAGAGGTCATTCTCACATTCCCCAAACACTTATTAGGAAGCTACCTTGGGCCGAGCACTGTGGCAGGCACTGGGATATAGACATGAGCAGGAGCCCACCGCTGCCCTCAGCTTGCTCACAGGCTAGAGAGAGAAGCAGACACGGAAGAAGAAGATGCTGGATTTGGTAGACAAGTACGGTGGGCTAGCCCAGGAGAAGGCAGAGCGCCAGGGAAGGACAGAGGAGGGAACGTGCCTCTGCTGGGAGGAATCAGAGAAGGATTAATAGACAAGGTGACCACCGAGATGGGTCATAAAGGGAGGGACCTACCCGACAGAGAAGGGATAAAGGCATTCTAGGCAAAGGGAACAGCATACGCAAAGGTACGGAGGTGCGAGCAAGCATGTCCTGTTCAAAGAGCAGCAAATAACTCCCAGGACTGAAGCACAGAGTGTGAGGGACACTGACAGGAGTGAAGGCTAGAAAGGTGAGTTAGGGCCTCATCATGAAGGACTTTGAATGAGAGGCTAGAAGGCTTAGATGTTATCCAATTGCAAGTGCCAAGCCATTAAGGCTTTGAACAAGAATGTGGTAAGTTAGCTGTGTTTTAGAAAGCTGTATGGGGAGAACAAAACCTGCTGCTCCAGAGACTGTGGGGTCCTGGAGGCAGTGAGGTCCAAGCAATCCTCAGAGAGCAGCATCCCTCCACGAGGGAAAGGTAAGACAGAGGCCCTCCTTCAAAGAGGAGTGCTTACGAGACAAGCCCCATAAGGACATTGGGTCACAATTTGAGGGGTCCCCGATGGAAACCACCCCCTCCATTTTCATCAGTGATATGCCTCAGGTAGGGCTGGTGGGCAAGCATACCCTCAGTGGGGGGTAGGGGGGTTTCAAGGTCTTGGAATAGCTCGGCTGGTGCAGAGGCTGGCCCTCCCCCCCGAGTAGAGGAGACCTCTGGGGAAGCAGCCAGGGTCTGGGACAAGCCTGCAAATCTCCAAATCGGTTTTGTTTTTTTTTTTTTTTTTTATTTATTTATTTGAGAGAGAGAGAATGAGAGAGAGAGCACATGAGAGGGGGGAGGGTCAGAGGGAGAAGCAGACTCCCTGCCGAGCAGGGAGCCCGATGCGGGACTCGATCCAGGGACTCCAGGATCTGCTGGACCAGTCGCTTAACCAACTGAGCCACCCAGGCGCCCTCTCTCCAAATCGGTTTTGTCTTGAGGCAAGGTCGGGTCATCAAAGGCCTCGAGAAGCTCATGAGACACAGTACAGGTACCGGGTTCTTCATCCCCTGCCAATAAAATTCAAGTTACACATTGATAAACCCCGGCCTCAAGAATCAAGGCAGATTTCCAGGGAGGGTGGAGTGAAGAGGCCCAGTAAATTCTCTTCCCAAAATCTGGGACCAAATAGTCAAACACAGAACAACCATTCAGGGGCTCTGAAAATCAATCAAAGGCAAAACAACCCACTGAGAAGCCTTTGCTCATGAAAAACAACTCTGAGTAAGAAAAGTGGGAGTCTGGCCTCGCATTGTTGGCATCCCCACCCCCAGCTGTGGTTCTTCCCAGGCCGGCTGACCATTAAAAACAAGAACCTTCATTGCGGGAGACGCCTGACTGGGAACAGAATGCCGGGAACCCACGTCCGGCAGGTGGCAGTTGAGGAAGCAACGGGCAAGGCCCACTGCTCTGCTGGACCGAGTGGCAGTCCCAACGGGGGCAAGCTACAGAGCAGCCAATCAGTCAGAAACCGAACAGGGAGTGCCCAGAACTGAGAGAGCCACAGAGTGTTCCCAGAGTGCCGCTCACGGAAGGCTCTCAGGAAGCACTGCTGGGCCACTATGACTGGCCTCCCTTGTGTCTTCTTTTATGTGAGTCAGAAGACCTGGATGTTTAGCCTTTCTGAGGCTCAGTTTCCTCCTTCTTTAAATTAGGAGAAATCATGTCTACCTCACCAGAGTGGTGGTGCAGTGAGGATAAGGATATAATAAGGATAAATATTAATAACCCTAATTATTATTTTTAAAGATGTGTTTATTTATTTTAGAGAGAAAGCATGACCAAGAGAGGCAGAGGGAGAGAGAATCTCAAGCAGACTGAGTGCAGAACCTGATGCGGGGCTGAGATCACAACCTGCTCTGAAATCAAGAGTCGGACGCCCAACCGACTGTGTCACCCAGGCACCCCAATAACTCTATTAATAACTAATACCAAGAATAATGTTGTTTAGCATTGACAATATTATCATTGACAATAAGAGTAAATATCATTTACATTATAAATAACACAGCAAAGGTGGCAGAAGCAGGGAGAGCTGGGCGGGGCAGTAGCGGGGAGGGAGAAGGGGGAGCACACGGCTCCCTAGGGCTGCAGGACTGCGACGGCTGGACATACAAAGGCTGGGGAGGGAGAGCGCTGCAAGCAGGGGAGGCTTGAGGAGTGAGACCAGGGCCCCCTTGTGGGACACATGGGGGGAGGGGAAGGGGCTGGAGGAAGGTGTGACTGGAGGCAGGATGAGAATCCAGGGCTGGGTCCTGTGAGGTTTGATGCCCCGGTTGCTGGGCAAACAGCAGTGAGTCCTCAGGCCCAGCCTGTCGCCTGAATGCTCCAAATTAAATAACTGCAACTCCCCTTTTATTTCCTCTCTGACAGCAACTTATTGCGAAGGACTGTTGCTTCTGACATTCTAATATTCAGAGTCACATCCTGCGGGATGAACCCATCGCTGTTGTCTGAGCCAGTGATTTGTGCCAGGAGGGGAGGGAGCCGGGAGGGGCAGGGAGAGGCGGGGCCTGGGGCTGCCGGCAGCAAAGGGGGAGAAGGATGAGCGCTCCGGTTCTGCTGGACCAGCCCAGGTGCCCCCTCCAACAGGCGTCTGACCCTGGAGGAGGTGGGGCTGTCTGATCATTCCCTCCCCTATTCACCTGTACATTTAAGAAATGCTTGGAGCACCCACCACGGGCAGTCTGTGCCAGGCACTGTGAGGGTCCCAGACCCCAACCCTTCAGGAAGGGTATGGCCCAGTGGTTAGAGTCCGGTGCTTCAGAGAGACACCAGACTGGGTTCACATTCTCACCCTGCAGCTTACCAGCACGGAAGCTATAGGAAATGTATCCTGCAAGTCAGAATAACCACGTGGTCTACCTGCTAATGTCATCCAAAAGATTAAATGAGAGACTGCCACATAAGCCCTGACCACCCCCAGTGCCTGGTGCAGAGTAAATAATGCTCATGGAGGTCGTGAAAGTAACGCACGGTGGAGGACAAGATACTGCTAAAAGAGAGGGGCCAAGAGAATGCTGTGGCAGTGTTGGGGAGTGCTTGCTCCTAGGTCATGACGTCCTGGTCATTTAGGAGCTCCCCACGGTCCCCACAGCCCTCCCTTGGCATCAGACACATGTGGGGCCCTCCAGGCAGCTCGCCCTATAATAGGATGCTTCATGGAGTTTTCTGTCCATGCCAGCCGAGCCCCAGATAGCCTAGCACATGCAGGATGGAAGCAAACAAGTAAGTTGAGCACGCTAATGGGGGTGGGTCACTTTCAGGGGACAGGGTGAAGCCAGGGTGGTCCTAAGCTGGAGTGTAAGGGAGAAGACTCCGTGGGATGGGAGACCAAGCAAGGACCAGTGGAAAGGCCCACCTGGCAGGTCTGGAGAGTGCGGGGGGTGGAGGGGACCGCTGCTGGCAGCCTGGGGCTGATCTTGGGTGGGGGGCAACAGAGAGATGCTGGCTCCATTAAAGGATGGGCAACACCGAAACTTAAGGGGATGGGTGGGGGGGAGGGGCGGGGGGATGGGACCAAGCTAAGAGTCCAGGGAAGAGGCAGCAGAGGGGCCTGGAGACAGACCTCGAGCTCCAAGTGAGGGCTTGTGGGATGTGTGAATGGAACACAGATTTGGTCAGGCCTTTCCAATTAGCCTTGAAAGGGGAAAACAGAGTCTCTTCAGGCCTGAAAGGAAGAACAAAAACAAGGAAGAGAGAAGCTCTGAGAATACCCCGAAGAGCTGCCGAGGACTGCTCTGGCCTTTAAAATGCAGGGAGTATGGTAATCTAATAAACATGGCAACAAAGCGTTTGTCACCAAGCTAATTTTATTAGAACAGATCTCAAATGGCTAATTTCCTTTTACTAATGAGCAAATTAGTTGAATCTCTGATCTGCTTTTAAGGCACTTATACTAATAAAACATGAACGACAGTGAAATTCGTTGTGAGGTGTAGTGACATGCGCACTTGGGTTGAAGGGAACCTCCAGGCAGAGAGGCTTTGCTCTCATGGCGCCTGGCCAGCTCAGAGCCCAGCCCAGCATCCAGAGAACCGGGGTGTTGGGCCGTCTGCGCACGCCTCCCCCACCTCCTGGCCTCGGTGGGTCATATGTTTAGAGAAGGTTCTAAGACACTCCCAGCCCTCTGGTGCTCCAGGCTGGCTCCCACCAAAGCTGAAAACCTGTCTACCAAACCATCTCTCCCAGGGCCAGAATTGGGGCTCCTGACTCCAGCTCTTCAAGTCAGCTTTGCAGAAGCCAAGGGAATGGGAGGCCCAAGGCCCAGCTTCTTCTCAAGGCAGAGAGGCTTTGGCTGGGCTCTGATGGGGGCCAGTATTTGCGGCCAGCAGCCAGGGCAGGCCCGGGAGGGCACAGCACAGAGGAGGACCTGGGAGAGAGGAAGGCCTCCTGCCAATCAGAGCCCAGGGATGCTGCCTCCCACCTAAAGGACGGGCTGAGAGGGTGGGCAGAGGGCAACTGCTCTGAGCCGACAGGATGGTCCCCCACATGCTTTGGTGGCATGCTTGCTCTTGGCAGAGAGAGAAGGCCTGGGAAAAATGCTCCTGCAGCAAGACCAGGGACAGGGGCTATCGGGTGGGTCCTGTGCACTTGACAAATACAGGACATCCACCTGTTTCAACCAGGCTTTGCAAGGAAAGGGGGGAAATTCCTAGAAACAGGATCCAGGGCCAGGCAGGTCCCCTGGCCCAACCCATGCCCTAGTAGTTACTTTATGCCAAAAGGGCTTAAGAGAGCTGGGGGGGCTGGGGCAATGGGCAGCACCTGACTAGCTGCCCCAACAGAGAGCCTGACTGAAAGGCCCCCAAAATGCCAACAAAAGGATGAAAACTTCTTCCAGTTCCAAGCCCAGCTCAGCCACACACATTCGGATCCCAACTTACCAGTTAATTAGTGGGGGTATAATTTGAGCCCAGTTACTCAGTCTCTCTGTCCCCCAGTTATTTCTCTTTAAAGGACACGCTCATGCTTATGTATCTGCAATTTTTTTTTTTTTAAGATTTTATTTATTTGCGAGAGAGAGAATAAGAGACAGAGAGCATGAGAGGGAGGAGGGTCAGAGGGAGAAGCAGACTCCCTGCTGAGCAGGGAGCCCGACGTGGGACTCGATCCTGGGACTCCAGGATCATGACCTGAGCCGAAGGCAGTCGCTTAACCAACTGAGCCACCCAGGCGCCCTCATGCTTATGTATCTGAACTAGCATGTGGGCTCAGTGAGGAAAAGAGCCAGACATGTGGCAAGCATCCAACAAAGGTGCGTCCCTTTATGTCTGCAGGCCGAGTTTTAGAAACTGGGGCCCCTTTGGGCCATGCAGAAAGTGTAAGGACGGTATTGAGTTGGCAGAGAAAACCAAGGGCAGGGGACTCCCAGGTCACACGCTTGGATACCCACATAACTGAACTGCTGAATGAAATGGGCTGCCTCGAGAGAAGAGGGGGTCTCCTCACCAAGCAATCAAGCATCTGGCGGCCCTGAGGACCCTTGAACCCCGCTGGGGACACCCATGCAAGTTGCCCTTCTCCAGCACCTGGCAGGAGTCACGTGTACCACAGCCACTTTCCTGCTTAATCTGGCCCTCCTCTAAATGCCCCCCCAAAAGTCTCCCGTCCTGCAATCTTCATCTAAGGAGGGTGCCCTGCATACAGTCTTAATCCAGCTCCACAAACCACCTCTGCAAAGTCCTCAAGTAGCTTTTCTGAGTAGGAGGTTCGAGGCTGGGGAACAACAGGGCCAGCACCAGGAGGTTAGATGTGTGACAGGCCCAGGGTTTGCAACACAATCCATAGACACGCTCTCGTGGCCACTTTCCTCTTCGAGTCCATAGCTCTGACCTGCAGCAGAAGCCACGGCCACGGCCCTCGTCTGGGGCCCCTGGCATCTCTCCCCTTGCCCGGCCACCCCCCACCTGTCCGTGCCCCTCCTTCTGCCCGCACCGTCCCCAGGGCCACCGCTCTGATGTGCTCTGGCTCATTCATTATTCAGACATTTCCTCAGTTCAGAGGCCCAGGGGCCAGAGGCTGGCAGTCTGCATGCTCTTGCATCTCCCGGGTTGTACAGAGAATGCAGACGCGCCAGGCTGGGGTTCAGGATGTGGACAAAAGCTCAGTCTGGGGGCATCCTTGTGCTTTAAGCTCTAGGCCTGCATCCTCTCACGGGGAGCCCTGGGGGACAGGGCTTTCACCCCCACCCTGGGGAGCCACAACCGAAAGCAGCTGGGATTTGATCCAGGGGCAGGCTCTTTACAAGCAGCGAGTGGCGAGACTTGACTATTCTGGAACAGCACTAGAGTCACCTGACCGTGAGCCTGGGGCTGAAGGCAGCTCAAAAGCCTGAGCAAGCCCCTGGGCAGAGAGACAAAGAGCCCTCCTGAGGTGGGGCCAAGACACGTGCCAAATCTAAAGCCAGCAGTGGCGCCCTGACCCCCGCTTTGGCTGTGCGGGAGGTGGACTGGGAGGGCAGAGGTCGCTCTCACCTGTATCACGGGTCCTGTGATGTGCATTCCCAAAGCTGGCATTGCTCTGCTCCTCCCCTCTTGGGCTTTGGGCTGCACAGTCCTCTTTTCTCACGTTTCCCTCCCAGGGTGAACTGACCAGCAACTTAGCCTTCAGTTACTTGAATAAAAGCAAGGGTTGGAGGAAGAGAGAGAGAGATACAGGGTCAAACTGCCTGGTCCTAAATATGCCTTGTCCCTTTGCCCATCCTGAACCCATCTCCCACACAGCTTTGCCCCACTCCCCTTCTCCCCCAGGATCAGAACTGGAATCGTCTACACACATCCGCACTTCCCTGAGTCTAGTGTTGGACCCCTAGGCTGGCCAAATCACAGGGAGCCAGCCTTGCCCCTCACTGGCAAGGAAGTGTTAACAGGAGGGCCCCCCATTGCCTCAGACAGAGAATGAAGGTGGAGGGGAGTGCCCAGCAGGGATGGTTTCCTCTCTCCTGCCCCTGTGCCTGGCCCTACAGGATCAGGCCCGGAGCACATGGTGAAGGCAGTCTTGGTCATTTCCCTCCACAAAGCCCTGTTTCGGAAACAACCAAAGGAGACCTCAAAGGAGAAGTCTTTCCATGAGGCCACTGAAGGCAGAGAGGGAAGGAAAGCAAGAAGCCAGGGAGAACTGCCCCTCGCGGGCTCCAAAGTGTAGGTTTCTTCATAGAAATCTGAGGATCCCTGTTGAGCACCCAGAAAATTAGGCTGGTAAGGGAACAGACAAGCTCTCAAAAGTGTGGCTTTTTCCTTGACTCCTACAGCCAGGTTGCTTTTTAAAACCCAGCCCCCAGGCCTGCATTCCTTCTCTGCTCCCCCTGCCATAGTTCCTGGGGAGGGGACCAGCCTGAGCATGGAGGATGGGATGAGAATTCTAGACTCTGGCCAGAAGCCAGACCATCCAAGGCTTTGTGCAGGGCCTAGAGATCTGGAGTCTTCCACAGAGCAGGCCCTGGACACCCTCACCTGGGCCTTCCCAACGACCCCAGCCTCCAAGTTCCAGGGATCCAAAATTTAATAATGCACTTTATCCAGAAGTAATATGATTAGCTCAGCCCAGTCTGGCCCTGGGTCCCACCTTCAAGGTCTAACTACCCTCACTCATGTTGTTCCCTGCCAGGAACCCCCTCCTTCTACCTCCACCCCTCTTCTCCTTCTCAGTCCTCCTTGTCTTCAAGAATGGGCTCAAGTGCCACTTGGTCCAACATGCCTTTTCCTTCTGCTCCAACTCCTGTTGATCCATCCCTTTCCATCAGCCCAAAACACGTACTTGACACCTGATCATATATAACTTGGCAATTCATTAAATATTCCTCTTAGTACCTTTCTCTTGTTTTTCATATATTTCTTTCCTATATACCTTGTCTCCTCAGCTAGGCTTACAGATGGGAGTCACATCTTTATCTTCTCTGAGCTTTCCCAGTGCACACCCTGCACTCCTTCACATGGCCGCGCCCCTAGTTCAGGCACCCCCCGCCCCCACCCCCGCAGTCACCTGATCACTGCTCAGAGACATCCTGTGCAACACTGCTAAGTTAATCTTTCTAAAGCACCACTCTGATCACGACATCCACAGCTCAAAAACCCTCATTGACGATTCAGTGAAGCCCAAACTCCTCTGCTTGGCATTCAAGATCCTCCATGACTTGGTGGAAGCTCTGCCCCGGCTGCCTCTGTTATCCCTCTTCTACATATCCTCCACGCTTCAATTAAACCTGATACTTTAGCAGTGCCCAAATACACTAGGATTTCTTGCCTAGATGCCCTGCCCATGCCACCGTGGCCGCCTGGAACACCCTTCCCTCCCACCGCCATTTGTTGAATTCCTACCCATTGTTCAGGGTCCTGCTCAAATGCCAACTGCCCCTACGCAGGTCCATGCCACGAGGAGGCTGCTCCCACCTCTGAACCCAGGCAGCACTTGGACACCTTGGGGTGTTCAATCCGGGTCTGCTTCTCATCACGGAGCATCCCTGAGCCCTCGTTTATCCTCCTGCATGGGTGTAACAGCTGAGATAAGGACCATCCTGTATCCCCGCAACCCAGCAAAAGGAGGTCGCCAAGACTGTCCTGCTTTCTCACATTTCCAAATCTTTTCTTAATGAGAACCCAGGACTCTAGGTAAGGATTTAGCTCCTCTGAAAAGCACACCACCACCAGATGCAGGATGAATGTCTCCCTGGCTGTGGTCAGTGGGAGGGGGTGCCTTTCAGTTGCTGGCTCCAAAACTCAACCCAAGCAAGGACCTCAAAGCAGGCCAGCAATTGGCCATAGGAGAAAGGTCACCCATTTGGCCTTTAAGCCCTCTGGGGATTCTGTTCATGGGACTCCAGGTTTGGGGGAGATGTGGGATTCACAGGCCTTTGGACTCTAGAACCAAGGGACTCTAGGAGAAGGGGGTGCAGGGGCTACGCCAGTGCCCATTTGACTGCTCAGGGCCATATGTTCTAAATGAGACTCTCCTAAGCCTGGGAGGCCAGTGTACAGCAGGACCCACGAGACCCTTACTAACCCTCCACCCTCCTCCTCCTGCCAAGTGTTAGTTACCCCTCCATACCATTAATGCCCCACCCTACACACACACACACACACACACACACACACACACACACACATCAATAACGTGATGTGGACAGTCCCCCAACCTGAAATGAGCTAGATGACCATAAAGAAAACATGGAACAGTCAAGAACACCAAACCAGGAGTCCAAAGGCCTGGGCAAGGGAGAGCCACTCTGCCAAAGCTCAGTTTCTTCATCTGGAGTGTATACAACATCAATAGTATTGATGAGAGTATTGATCGTAGGCTCCCTGCAAAGCACTATGCATTCATCATCTCACCTGCCAACAATGGACAGGCCCTGGGACCTCTGAACTGTAGCCCCTGTTATGCACTAACAGCTCCGTGTCAACCCAGGCTCCTTTAGCCTACAATGAGAGGCGCTGACTTCAGTCACTGTGGTCTCTTCCCGCCCTCACATCCTGTGTATCCCTGACTGCCTGAGGTCCCAACCTGCCTCAAGGGTGGTTTGAGAACCACAGGAAGGACCGTGGAGGTGCAGAATGGCCTGGAGAACATAAGGAATGACCATGGGAGCTGTAACAGGAGGAAAGAGACACCGCAGAGCCCTGGTTGGCTGGGCCAGCCTTCTCCTAAGGGCCTGGGGCCACCTGTACTCTCTCTGATCATAGCAGGCTTGTAGCTGTTTCTGTGTGCGTTAGAAATGGTGGGCTTTTTGTAGTTTTGAGTTTAAGATATTCAGACCCCTCCTCTGCTCTTTTCCTTATTAAAATTTCCCTCACTCAGCTTATGTAATATCCAAAAATCAATTGCTTATTTTACTGTCTGTTTAGAAATGAAAGTGGGACTTAGTGGGGGAGCCTGCAAGCCAGGAGGCAGCCCCAGGCTGAGCCAGAGGCATTGGGAGGGAGAAGGCCCAGGCAGCTGGCTTCTAAGCTCAGCTGTAAAGGAGCTGAGTGCTTGAGGTCTCCAAGGGCCTCGGGGCTGGAAAAGACCCCAGAGCTGAACTCTCAGTTGACAAGGCCACTCCCTCCCCTCCTCTGCTCTCCCTCACCCCCAAACAGGGCCTGGAGCACCAAGCCCTCTTGACGCCACAGCTCAACCAATGGAATGGGGCGTGATCATCCAGTTCCAGCAGTAGCTGGGCTTTAACACAAGGCAATTCAAACTCATGTGCAGGCTGCTCACACATCCCTGAACCAGCATCCCATGGTGTCTGGCTTCCAAAAAGCCTCTGTGGCTAGGCATGGTCAGGTCTAGAGATCCAAGAGGGGAGACTTCTTAGAAAATTCCCCAAAGAAGCAAATAAAAAAGCCCTGGGCATAGTAAAAAGATCAGTAGTTGGAAGAGATTGGGAGGGAGGAAGGAATGAATAGGTGGAGCACGGGATTTTTAGGGCAGTGAAAATGCTGTGATATGGTAATGACAGACACGTGACATTACACATTTGTCAAAACCCACAGAATGTACAAAGCCAGGAGTGAACCCTGACGTGAACTATGAACTTTCATTAATAATAATGTATCAATATTGGTTCATCGACTGTATCCAATGTGCCACACTCCTGCAAGATGGTAATAATAAACTGTGAGGGGGAGGGCAGAGGGGATATAAGGGAACTCTCTGTATTTTCAACTCAATCTTTCTGTAAGCCTCAAACTGCTCTAAAAAATTAAGTCTATTAATCAAAAAATAATAAGAGCCAAACTGGAAACAACCAAAAGCAGGTGAATGTGGTGCACGCATACCATGGAACACCACTCGACAATCAAAGGAATGAATTACTGATAGAGACACACACACAAGTGTGCACCCGTGCGCCACATACACACACACAAGCGTGCGCCCGTGCACACACACACAAGCGTGCACACACACACACAAGCGTGCACCCGTGTGCCACACACACACAAGCGTGCGCCCGTGTACACACACACACACAAGCGTGCGCCCGTGCACACACACACACAAGAGTGCACCCGTGCACACACACACACACACACAGCCCTCGGTTCTAGTGATGGAGCCACTGACTTGCTCTATGACCTCCGGCCCCGTGTGGCCCCCTGTGGACCTTCTCCCCTAAGCCCCTCTCACTGCCTCACTCTTGTCTAAAACAGCAAGGATGAAATGAAGCTAAATTTGATCCCTCTCTTGTCCCCAAGAAGGAATAAGGTCTCCACGGCTCCTGGCTCCTTGGCAGCCCTGATGGTTTTCCCCCTCCCTGCCAAGCACGAAGGGCTTCTGCTCTGGTGGGACTGAGCCAGGGCCCGGCTCTGCAGGACCATGAGCTCATGCACCAGCAGTAGCAGACCCCTTCCCAGTCCCTCAAGGCTCCAGCCTCTCTGGAGTCCCAACTCCTCACCTTCCCCTCCTGTCCCTGCTCTCCTTCTGCTCTCTTGATTTATCCATACATCACCAGGAATGCGATACCCTTAAAAAAAAAAACCAAAAACCATTTTGCTCTGAACTAACAGAGTCAGGCCTCATTGTTCCCAATATCACCAAGCAATTTCTGAGCTAGGGGAGTGTTGAATTGAAACAGGAAGATGGGCAATTGGTCAGGGTCAGCTGACATGGTGGGAGTAGGGGTTGCGAGTTCTAGGGAGGTGGGAGAAAGGGCTCAGCTGAGAATCAGTAAAGAAGGACCTCTCCAGAGGTACAAGCAGAGATGACATCCTAATATTTCTATCTCTTCTCTTCTGACCTAACTCCTCAGGCTCGACTGTGGATCCACCTGGAATATAACTTCTTTACCAACTGACAAGATCTCCTTTAAATAATGCCAACCTGCCCTAATAAGCTATTAGGTTCAATGGCAGAAATTCCAGCCAAAGAGAGTTTGAGTATCTCCAGAACCCAGAGAACATTGACCAGCCTCTGCCTGCCTAAGGAACTACTGAGTGTCCTTCAAGGAAGGGTCCCCAGGTCCCCCCTCCAGGAAGACCCCTAAGCCAACTCTGAGAGAATGATTTGCCCCCTGACCTGCACCATGACATTTGACTCTAGCCCAAAGCTAGCCCCTCTCACATTCATTTAGCTCCTAGATACATGATACAAACACAGCATTAACATATAAACTCTGCAAGTTAACGACCTACTGCTGTTATAAATTACATTCATGAGCAGGGACCATACTTATTTATTTCTCTTTCTATTTTTCAGTCTTGCCTACTGTTCCAGACACCTAGTGGTAGGGACTTCATCCATGGTGAGTGAACAGAAAACTGGTGGCTGTACAGTTCTAGAAACAGAATTGTTGATTGACTGACACCAATTAGCTAAAGGGATATCAAAAAACTCTGAAGAGAAAGAAACGCATTTCCACAGTCCCAGAACAGCGCTGTCCAGGAGAACTGTCTGTAAAGATGTGGATGTTCCGTATCTGAGCCGTCCAATACCTAGCCACTGAATACATGGGGCTACTGAGCACTTGAAATGTAGCTAGAATGATTGAGAAACTGAATTTTATGTTTTAATTAATTTTAATTAAAAGCTGATGGCTACCCAACTGGACAGTGTGGTTCTAGAAAGAGGTGTCTCTGGAGATGGGGCTCATGGTGACATGAACATGGAAGTTCCCATTGAGAACTCGGGGCCACAGCACAGAGCAGTAATAAAAAGCATGCACTCTGGCGCCACACGGTCTTGGGTTCAAATCCCCATCTCACACCACTAGCTAGCTATTTAACTCGCTGTACTTCTGCTCCTCATCTGAATAACAAGAATAACACCATGTAGGATTGCGATGGGGGTCAAATGAGTTAATACATTTAAACAGTTTCTCCCGTACAGTAAGTTTTCAGTAAATATTGTTGCACATAGTAGGCATTAAAAAGGGTTGTTGAATCTGAATGTGCATCTACAAAAGAATATTTGGTAATATTTATTGAACACTCACCAAATGTCAAGCACTGGCTAAGAACTTCACAATAACACTGAGAGCAAAGTATGATTATCAACATATTAAAGGTGAGAAACTGAAGCTAACAGAGGTTAATGAGTACCCAGCTTCCCACTGACACTATGCCTGATTCCAGAATCCCTACTCGGTCTGTTTCCTGGTCTACACAATGAGCATTAGAAGAGTATCTATAGCCAAGTTTGGCAAGTAGATAAATAAGATAATGCATATGGCCGGTGCTTTGTATAACACAATGGTTTCCAACTGGGGACAATTTGCCCCCCCCCAGGGAATATTTGGCAATGTCTGGAGACATTTGGGTTGTCACAACTGGGAGAGAGGATTTGCTACTGGTAGCTAGTGGGTAGAGATCAGGGGTGCTGCTAAATACCTCACAGTGCACAGGACAACCCCACCACACACAATAAAGAATTATCTGGCCCCAAATGTCAAGAGTGCTGAGGCTGAGGAATGCTGGGCTAGACCCTCAGAGAGTGTGCTCGAAATGTGCTAGCGATGAGAGAGAAGGGAACTGAATCCACAAATTTCAAAAGCTACACCTTTTGTGCAGAGCCTAGGACAGCGGTGCCATAGCAGGGCAGGAGGCTCGGGGAAATTATTCAGTCCATCAGATCACAGAGAGTCCCCCCTTGCCACATGAAAGAACAGTGTGCCCGGCACTGCAAGGCAGATACTTGAAAAACAACAAAGTCCCCGCTCTCTAGACGCTCGTGATGAAACTGCACCAGTGTGAGGTAAGGAAAGGGGTTGGAGGAGCCAGGGAGCTGAATCACCCAAGCCGACGCGGAGGTGGGGGTGCATCATTTCACAGGTGAGAAGTACAGAGGGCAGTGGAAGGGCCCAGAGCCACAGGCAATGTGGACAAAAGGCATGGAGTTCCTGAAGAGGCCAATCACTCCCTGTACCCCAACTTTCCTACAAACCAAGCATGAAGGACACATTCTGCTGCTTGGCGCTGGACTGCAGGCTGCCCAATCTCCAACTAAGTTAGCGTGTCAACCAAACACCATCATCGACATCACCACGGTCTCCCGGGCGCTTACTACGTGCCATGCACAGCACGGAAAGCAAAATTTCGTTTAGTCTCATGACAACCCTATTTTACAGATAAGGTAACCGAGTCCCGCCCAGACTACCAATTCTAGAGCTACAGCTCTTAATCACCATCTTGACTCTCCTGGCGTCAGACGGGTTGGATGAAATGGGCCCAAGTCACGCTCTGCCCCTCCACACAACACAACTGGACTTGCTCACCCTTGCTCGGCCCTACGCACTGCAGAAATCAGAGGGGCACCCAGGTCCCGGCACAGTGCTGGGCACCCAGGCTTGAGACGAGAGGGGTGGCTCCTTGAGTTCCATGGATGAAAGCCACAGTCCCAACTTCTTCCTCCTGTGCGCAGGCCCCCCATGCTTGTCACCCATAATTCGATTAGGGTGAGGGAGACAACACGGGTAATGAAATAACAGCACGTGGCAGAAGTATTGGACTCAACAGGACCCTACGGGTGTTTGGGGCTCACACCTCGTGTGCTTAGCGATTAGGAGACAGGGAGACAGAGCAGAGAGGGCTCCATCGGCTCCAGGTTTCTTACGCTGGAACTTGAGACAAGGGGAGGAGTTCTCCTGACAGACTTGGAGGAAGAAGTGAGGAAAAGGCATTCCCAGCAGAGGGACTTGTGTGAACAAAGACAGAAGTGAGCAAGGCAGCTGAAGTGGGGAAAGGAGGGTTCCAGCTTGGTCAGAGCAGGGGGGACAAGACAGGTCCTCCTTGGGAGGGAGACAAACGGAGAGGGGCTAGGCAGTGGGCGTCCAAGAGCATCCTCTAGATGGGGGCGGATTAGTGTTAGCAATGCTTCAAAAGGGATTTGCAAGGGAATTATTTATGGTGGTAACAAGCAAGCACTCATTTAGCTTATATCCCACATTATACAAACACGGTATTGAGCTCTGCAAGTGAAGGCCCTAATGCCACTCTAAATTAAATTCATCAGTGTCTTAATTAAGATCTATATTTAGTTCTTAATTAAAGGGGAGAGAAAAATCCATGATGTTGCATGGCAGAGATTTGAAATGGAGATAATCATCTTTCTGCCAGTATATTGGGCATATGCCCACCCACTCTCAAGACTCAGCCCCCTGCCAGGACAGGCAATCCTTTAATCCCCCCCTTCCTTCTTTCCTTCTTTCTTTCTTTCCTCCCTCTTTCATTCATTTCTTCTTTGATTTATTCTACATCTATTTATTGAGCCCCTATGTGCCAGGCACCGAACTTTGATTCTGGGGTGCAGTAGGAAATAAAATAGAGATAGACCCCGCCCTCAAGGGGTTTACACTCCACACAAGAACACCAATGGATACATACATGTCTCAGCTTTGAGACCCTCTGGGTCTCCAGTGTTCTCCAGGTGCCTCCAGCAGGAAGAATCCTGGCGTCCAGACACGCTGGATGATGCCATGGCTGATGCCTTCATCCTATCAGCCAGAGAGAGCCTTGAAGAGTAGCCATTCGGGTCCTTCAGTTTCCCTGCGCCCACCATGCTGAGCAAGCTCCCACGGGAGCCGCTGCAGGGCAGAGCCTCAGGACCCCCGTTCCACTCTCCCATCCCCTCCAGCAAAGGATGAAGACAATTTGTCGAGAGGATGAGGAAGGGAGTCTGTGAGTTTCCCTTCAACCTTAAGATTCCAGGCTTCTCTGACACCTACTAGGGCACTGTCCCCTGGGAGTGGCTTCACTGAACAGGGTTTATGAAGGAAGATCACAGAACACAGAAAATCACAGTCACAAAGACCTTTGCTGCCCGACAGTCTGAGTTCCGGGGCGGGGGAGGGGGGGGGTGTCAAGTGACTTGGTCAAGTAAACAGAACTGGCAAAGGGCAAGAGCTAAAATACACATCTCTCTGGGGCCAAGGATTGTATCCAAGAGGATACAAACATGGATATAACAAGAGTTCCTGCCCTCAGCACTGCTGGGGGAGGGGGGGGTGGAGACAGTGCAAATTAGGAGGGGGAGACCCTATGGATTACCAGTGAAATCTAACCCTGCTCCGCAACCTCATCCTCCAGAAAATGTTTTTTCTCCAGGGGCCCCAGGGGCCCTCCCAGTGCTCAGTGCAAAGTCTGGGGGGAGGGGCGGGGGAGAGCTATCCAAATGGCGGCGACAGCACAATGCCAGGGAGCCACAACAGAGGCTGCTCTAGCTCAGGAAATGGCTGGAAGCCTAAGGCAAGATGCGTTTGGGCTGAGTATTCAAGATGTCAGAGTCTGTTAGGGAAAGAAATGGACAGAAGGGCATCCCGGTAGGGGAAATAGATTGTACAATGGTACAGAATCAAGGAAACGGGGCGAGTTCTGGAGGAAGGCCTTGAACGCCAGCATCTCACTCCTGCGCTCAGCCCCGGGGCAGCCTCCGAAGAACGTTCAGTGCTGCCCGGGTCCCCACAGGCCGGCGAGCCCCGAAGCGCCCTGCACCTCCGGGCAGAAAATTGACGGATAAACACCCCGCTCCACAGCACAGCCCCGGGGAAGGCAGGGGTCGCGGTTTATGTTAGAGCTGGCGACCCGATGCCCGAGCAGCGGCGCTGAAACCCGGAGACCCGGCGGGCGCAGCGGGTCCGGGAAACGGCGGGGGCGAGCGCCGAGCGGCCCGGGAAAGTTAACTTGGCACAATCGGCGCATCAAAGCGGTGCAGCTGCGACTCGCCGAGCCCGCACAGCTTTCTTCTCGCCGCTCTCTTCTCCCCGATTAATCAGCGGCTACAGCGCGGCGCTTTGATCCCCGAAATCAAACCCTTCGTCTGATGGATGACTTGATGTTATGCTAATCCGAGCTGATTGAGCTGAGATAATTACACTTCATCCAGGTTTCCTGGGAGTTCCGAATAAATATTGATGCACATCTGTCCCCCGCTCAGGTGTAGCGGGGAGCTTTGCGCTGGCAACAGTTTCGGCCGGCCAGGGAAGCGCGCGCGCACTGCCGCCAGCCGCCCGCCTTCGCCAGCCTCCGCCCGACTTCGCCACTGCGCCCGCAAGCGGCGAGCCCCGCAGGATGCCCAGATCCTCCAGGCGCCCGGGGAGGTGGCGAAGACCTGGAGCTTTGAGGTTTGAGTCTCAGTGCCCCGCTATCGGCTGTGTGGTGTTGGACAAGTCATTTAACGTCTCTGAGCCCCAAAGCCTACAAATTTTTCTAGATTGCCGCAGAGATTAAATGAGATGCGTGAGAAGAAGCTGCACTAGGCGGAGTCGCACTCAGCCTTGCGGCGCCCCCCACCCACCCCCAGACCTGTGGCTGGAGGAGGGGGGAGGTGCTGGGAGGAGGCGCCCCAACCAGAGCATCCTCTCTGCCAACACTCGCGCGCCGAGCTGCGCGCTCCGGACTTATATAGAAATGAATAATAAAGCAAGCAAGCGTTTCGGCGGCGTCGCTCCTCCCCGCGGGCTAATTAGGTCGTGTTTGTAAAGCACTTCGAAGACAAAACGCGCCCCAAGTGTTAATTATCATTAGCCCCGTCCCAACACGCTTCCCGAACAGCGCGGGAAGCCCAGAGCATCCCCTCGCCAGCCTGCGCAGCAGCAGCCGGTCGGGGCTCAGAGACCCCGAGCAGGGGGCTGCCAGTCCGTCCTCCCACCCCTCCTGGCTCTCTGTCCCTTTTCCCAGGCCCTCTGCAGTTCGGGATGTGAGGACAGAGACCCGGAAGGAGGAAGAGCGGGGTACCACATACAACTAGCTGCAGATGTATCCATCCCAGGAAGGCATCACTGAGGAGGAGCCCTAGGTTTTGGACGTGTAGGAGTCCCTGGAGGAATAGGACAAGGTGGTCTCCTAGTACTGACTCGGCACAGATCCAAGCAATCTGTCTTCCTCAGTCTTGCAGGATTTGTCCCTGGCTGCTTCCAGAACGACACCCCCCCCTTGACCAGAGACTCTGGTGCCCAATCCTGACCTCCTCTAAGGCCAGGCCAGGGCTGAAGGACAGGGAGGCAAGCAGAACTCAAGAGGGTTCTGGATGTACCAAGCAGAAATTCTGGCAGAATCCGGTCTTGCGCTCTTGAGTTAGACTGCCCTGGAAGTCCTAAACCCAGACTGAATATGATGTAGTCCTTTCTCCCACCTCTACAGGATGATGATTATAAGGAGGAGACTGGAGAAGGGTCTCCATATATCACACCGCCAGGTGGAAGCAGAGCCAAACTCCAGCTTCCAGACTTCTCTAGCGCTCAGCTTCTTCTAGATTGGTCCCCTTAGCATAACCACAGCAATACTTAGAAAAATAATAATGAATGATGTGCAGAGTTCATTACCGTTTACAAAATGCTGAAACATACATTATCTCAGTAGGTCCTAAGGAGCCAGAGAGTCTCAGAGGTGTCAAGGGATTTGGACTAGGTCACACCTTAACTGGTCAGTGGCCATGCTAAGGCAGGAGCCCTTGGATGCCCTCTCCAGATCCTGTGCAGTACCTTCCAGCTCACCTTCTTAGTGTGTCTAGACTCATTCCTTCAAATGCATACCATGCACTATGTCTCTTGCTGCTTTCCTAAAATTCAGCATTTTTCTGTCAACAAGCATTTTTGCCAAGAGATGTTTCCTATTAACTTCAGAAGTTGGTGGATGGGGCTGAGCCCCTAGACATCTTCCACAGAAGCATGAAAAGACAAGCCTCTTGTATGGGTGAGGGTTAGGGTGGCAGAACGAGGGTAATCCCCATCCTCTGGGAAAGAAGACTCCAAACTCCACAAAGCAGAGGCTGGACTACACCTGTCCCTTTCTCCCCCATCATTCCTACCACAGCGGTTGGCAACACCGGCTGAATTCTGAGAGGGGTGAAACAGAAGCAAGCAGCCTGCGGCCTGGCAGAAGGAATGAGGGACAAGGAGAGTTCATGCCCTTTCCTTAAGCAGGGCCCTCCAACATTCATGTGCAGGGGGAGGGAACCTCCTGGGGAGGCCCTTACAGGGCAGACGCCCTGCTCCAACCCGAGGGTCTGATGTAGAAATTAGGTTAGAGCCCCTGGAATCCTCTTGAAACGCTCACCCCACAGTCTCCCCACCCCCAAGTCATTCCTACAGCCACTCTCAGAACCCCTGGCCAGCAGGAGCTGAGCATCACACAAAGACCCCCAGAGGTCAGTCACATCGGAGTGCAAGAGCAGGGTGGATGGACACTCACTCAAACAGAAAACAGTGGGACCCAGGAAAGCAGAGCCATCTGGGGCAGGCCTGGTTGGGGGGAGGGAAAACATTCGCCTCCCCTACAGGAGTGTCTTGGGTTTTAGAAGCAGGGTATTCAGGGGCTAGGGAGAGGCGAGGGTTAGCCTGAGGGCAAAACTAATACAGGCTTCCTCTGAGGACTTCTGCGGGAGGAGAAGCATTTGGTTTGCCAGACCCCCAAGACTGGCCACTTGTCCCTAGGTCAGTGGGTGGGGAGGTATGTCGCCTGTCAGGAACTTCAGAGAGGAGGAGGCTGCCTTAACCATCAGTCCCAGGAGGCTCAGGGCCCAGGGCCTATCAGGGAAACCAAGCAAATGTTTTAATTTCTTTGAAATCAGAAGAAAACAAATGAGCTTCCAGATAAAATAAACCATTTTAACACATAGTACCAATTTATTTGTCTTTATACCCATGCAGTGGTAAAATAGAGTTATTTACTCACTTATTTTTCACGGAGGAAGAGACCCATGGAAGCGAAAGTGCCTAGGGGTCACAAGTCAGCATGCAGCCAGGGGCAGGGGAGGGTTGTGGGTAGGGTGAAGGGCAACTTCCCTGGAGCCTCAGATGCAGGGGTGATGTGACTTCCCAGATTCCTACTGTGGGCGGGGCCCCTCACTGGCAATGCCCAGGGCTTGGTGGGAAAAGGCGCCTTTGGGCCCTAAAGCTGTCCTGTATTATGACGGACACTCCGGCAGTGCTCCCTAAAGAGATCTCAGTCCTGCTGGGGATTCGCTGGCTGGGCTCAAAATGGGAAAGAGGAGGCAAGAGGACTAGATTCAGCAGTCGGAGGACCCGGCCTCCTGTGCCTTTGGATAGAAATAAATGAGGGTAAATGAGGTCCAGGTGAGCGCGTTTATCTTATAGTCAGTTTTTGGGCACACTTTGATCCTGAGCTAGGCATTCTTCATTGTTGTCCAGAAGTGAAGAGGAAGATGAGAAGAAAGGGAAGTGCCCTGCTGAGCAGGGCTTGCTCCTCTCCTCTTGCCTCCTAATGCCCTGCAAGGTCCCAAACTTTGTGTGCGGTGAGCCAGTGGCCCCACCTGGAGTCAGAGGCCACGTTCGCTAACCCAGAAATGAAAGCGCCCAGAGAAAACAGGCTAATCAAATTATACATTCCTGAGAACCATTTATAAGCCAGGTACATTCTTTAATCTTAATTAGAAATCTGAGTAGCTCCCACCAGTCTCTGTAATCAACATTTAAACAGCGCTGACCCCCATGGCGCTAACCTTGAGAGTCATGCAGGGATGGGTGAGAAGAGAGCTGGGGGCTGCCTTCTCACTGGGGAAGGGGTGTTCATGGGGCTGCAGGCAAGGTTGAATCACTAGGCTACCCCCTCAACACCCCATGTCCTGCCCTCCCCAAGGACACACGCACACACATAGCCTCAATATATCCAATCCACCCTCCAACCACCCACACCGTGAGCCAGGACCAGGTTCAGAACTTTGTATCCCACACCTGTCTATTATAACACCCTTCTAGCTAGCCCATTCTCTGTGCTACAAGCTTGGGCTCTTTCTACAAGGCGCATCTGACCATGTTGATTCGTATAGAATGCCTTTGAGTTTCCTTAGAGCCTTGAAGATACAATTCAACACACCTCACCCCCACTCAGCGCCTTAAGCTTTGCAGCCCAGCCCCTACTACCTCTCCTCCAAGAAACTGAAGGGGTTCGGAGTACGCCTCCTCAAAACATACCATTCTGGCATAAGGATTATTTTGGACTGAAGGCAATTTCTAAAAAGCAAACACAGGATAAACTTTTTGGCCTCCTCTCTACCAGGAAGGGCAGGGTGATTCTTAATCACTGGCAACAACGCTGGACTCTCATCAACCAGGAGATGGCACCAGAGTAATCTACATAACAAATCTTACTAAAACCACCCTTATATTCCTTTAGTTTCCCCCATATATTTAACTTCCTGCAGTCTGCCACCGTTAAGAGCCTAAACCCCCATTCCTCTGTCTTGTCACTTCTCTACAAATGTATTGTTCTTTGTTCAGATGCTATATAAGCCCAAGTTCTAACCACCCCTTTGAGTTACTCATCACTGAGTCCTCCCATGTATATTCAGGACACATATGTTGATAAAATTTGTTTCCTTCCTGTTCATCTGTCTCCTTTTGTCAGTCTAATTTTCAGGGCCTCAGGCAATGAACCCAAGATGGACAGAGGAAAAGAGAATGTTTTCCCCCTTTCCTACAACACTAAACTACTATCATCCTCTGCATACATACATCCCCTGCATCCAGGCACTTTAATCTTCTGAGCTTTTGCACATACTGTGCACCCTGCCAGGAATATTTTCCTCTGGCTTTAACAACCAAGTCAGCTCCTACTTATCGTTCAAAACCTTACAAAGAAAACATATGTCCATACAAAGGCTTGTACAGGAAGGTTCACAGCAGCATGATTCATAATAGCCCAAAACTGGAAATAGTCCAAATGGGTCAGAGAGATCTGTGACTGGACCAATGGCCTCTAAAATCCAGACCCCTAAAATACAATTATCTTAAGGAAAGAGGGTGTCCAAGTGAGTGACCTAGGCCCAAGTCAACGACACAAAAGTGTACAGAGGACGGCTTGTTTGAGCAAACCATTTGTGTGGTGCAGGAGTCCCTCCAGACCCAGAGATGCTTGGGCAGTGTTTATTCTTGTGGTAACAATGGCTGAGCATATGAGTTCTGAAGGTCTGAAGACCAAGGTTGGGGCCCCACTGAGGTCTGGCAGGGGCCTTAGGATTGGAAAAGTCGACTTTGAGGCAGGACACCCCAAGGAGTATGGCCAAAGGAGCCTAGGGTTCAACCATTCACCTATTCAATCCACCTGTGAACTGGTATTCCAAGGCACTGTGCTAAGAGCCAAGGACACAGCTATGACTATGACAGCCTGCTTATGAGAATCTCCCAGCCTGGAATATGATATGATCTCACAGAGGTGCCAAAAGTACTATTGGAACTGTGTCAGCACACTTTGGGCTGCAAGTCTCAGAAACGCTTATTCCAGATCACTTAAATAATAAGGAAAGGGTATTATTTTATGTAGCAGAAAGCCAAAGGCTAAGGCAGGATCCAGAGCTGGCTTATGCAAGGGCTCAAGGACATGACCAGGAGCACCGCTTCTTTCTGCCTCTCCTCTGTGCTCTCCGCGGTTTTGGCTTCATCTTCAGTCCGGTGACAGGATTAGTTGAGGCAGTTCAAGGCATCCCTTACAGACCAGATAGTGGGCAGCACACAAGAAATGGTAGACTTTTCTCTTCCAGTGGCTTTCTTCTAGAAGCAAGAAGACTTTTTCCAGAAGCTTCTTCATCTACTTATGTTTGTGTGTCTTATTGGTCCAAATGTGGGTCATTCCCAATTCCTGAACCAGTCACTAGCAGGAGGACAAGGTTTATTTAAGACCAATTAGACTCACCCCTGAGGCCTAAGAGTCATGGGAAATCAGCTTCCCCTAAAGCCACTGGCTGTGTGGGAGAACAGTGAATGCCCAGACAAAATCAGGATCTGTCATGAATTTTCATGGGTGAACTACCAACAATGTCTACAGTATGATGTCTAAGGAAAGAGCAGGCAGCCGGGAGGCGGTGACCTTTCTAGAAGAGGTGACCTATGAGCGGGGTCTTTAGCAATGGGCAGGAGTTATAAGTGAGAGAAGAGGCAGAAGGTTATTCCAGACACTGGGCTTGGCATTTGCAAAAGCATAGCAAGATATTCAAAGGACAAGTCTGGCTGGACTGGAGTGCTGGGGGCCATGTGGGACATGACAGATCCCAATCCAAATCCGGCTGAAAAGATGGGCAGGGTAACATTGTGAAGGCTCTCACGTGCTGTGTAAGGAGCTTGAGCTTTACCACGGGAACCAGAGGATAACTTAGAAGGCAATGTGAGAACGCCCCAGTCTACCTGGGAGTGAGTATCCCTCTCAAACTAATCCTATGTCCCCACCTTCCAATGACCACATCTAAGAGCTGTTCTCGGTCCTCATCTGCTTTGACTTCTAAGTGGCGTTTCTCATTTTGGACAAACCCCTTTTGCTTAAGTTCAATTCTGGGTGGCCACCCCTTATTCCATTCAAAGCACCCCCAGTCCTCGATTTCAGTGGCAGTGCTTGGCTGCTTTTTGGAGCTCCCCTTCCTCTGGGCATTTACCACCTCCTCTGCCTCCCCTGGAGCCCCACTTGGGAGTGTCCTCATTGGCTGTGTCTCCAGCCGTGCTCTCTCACCACACCCTTTCTCCTGGTGTCCTTGTTCTTATGTGCACACCCTGGCCAACCCCTCCTCTTTACTTCTGGAATGCTGGAATGCTGTCCACATCTCCCCTGCAACCAAATTTGAAACCTTGGTGTTCCTTGTGACACCTCACTCTCCCTTGTTCCTCCCACTGAATCCATAGCCAGGTTTCCAGATCCCTACAATTCTGATATTTGCCATGCCTTGACATAACTTTGGTGTCCCACCCACCACGTGTGTCCGATAAAGTTCAAAGTCCTAAGCTTGGCACCCCAGGCCATCCAGGACCTGCCTCCAGCTTCTCCTTCCAGCTCATTTGCTAGTGCTCTTCTCTGGACCACTTTGCCCATGCCACTTTCTCCCCCAACGATGCTCTGTCCCCCAGTCCAACTTGTCCACCCTCTGCTGCCTGGCTCAAATAGTGGCGCCCTCTACAGGAACAGAAAGAACCACCAGCTTACTGCAGAGAAGGCTGGGTTGGCAAGCACAGCTTGGATCTATGTCCACAGCTGGGCTCTTCATACTTTTGCTTGGAACTGAACTTTGCACTTGGAATGGCAGGTCTTCTCCCTGCAGGATAGATGTCACCCCAGCGAGGAGGAGAGGAATGCAGGCACCTTGCAGACAGGGCAGCCCTGGTGGGACAAAGAGAGGAAGGGTGCCCAGGCCACTCTGGTGCGGGCCCCTTTTCCCATCTCGTCAACTCATTTGGAGAGAGGAAGCAATTGAAAGCACGCAGGGAAGAGCAGAAGCAATTCTAGGGACTGCTGTGGGAGAGCTGCTGTTCCATAGAGGGGGACACGGCAAAATGCTGAGGGAGGGAGAAACCATTCCTCCCAGGCCGCCATATGCTCGTTCCAGGGCAGTGAGCCAGAGCTGCAAGACTCAGCAGTCTACATGGCTCTGGGTCCACGAACAGCTCCCCTGTGGGGGGCAGCGCCATCGCTTGCATGCAAGCTTGGTCGCCCTGGGCCGCCTCTGTGAAGATCCCAGCTATGACTCAGACCTTTCCCTTCATTCTAGCACTCCTCTCCAGTTTCCAGAAGAAGGTGGTTAGGACCAGTGATTCCAGAGCTGGCTGATCCCAATATCCAGTCCTGTATCAGCAGCCAAGACCCGGGGGTCTGGCCTCCCATGGTGGTACCTGCCATTTTGGCCAGCTGTGCTATCCTGGGGTTAGGGGCCAGGAGCTGACAGAGGAGCTACGGGTCATTCTTTCCAGCTCTCAGTGAGCAGCGGTAAGTAGCGCAAGGCAGTGTGGTAGAAAGAAGATCACTATTGCCAGCACCTCCTCTCCCCCCACTAGAATCTGGTCAAAGACATCCACGAACCTGGAGATTCCAGCCAGCGGAAGGACTGCCCCTCTGCAGCCCCAGGTTCATGCAGATCCCAGAGATGACAGCGGGAAAGGGAGGCAGCTTGGGGCCTGAACAAAAGGCTGAGGGGGCAGGCCCAGTTGGTTGGCATCTCACTCCTCAGAACTCTTCCTAAGGGGACTCTGAATTGCTCTGTTGACCAGGAGCTCAGGTCCCTCTGGGGGAGGGTACTCAAGCCAGCAGCCCTACCAGGGGCCTCTGTGTCCTGGGAGAGAGGACACAATGCAAGGCTGGCTTCCTTAGGACTAGCTCAGGCATCTTCCTCAATCCTTTTTGCCCACTTCCTTGGTTCCGAGACCAAGACGAGACCAACTGTACTAGCAGGATCTTGGTCTGGCCCTGAGATCCTGCTAGTACAGTTTCCTCTCAGGTGTCTGTTGATGGGCATTGCCCCCTGCCCCTCCAGGGCCATAGCAAGAGAAGATTGGTATGATGATGTTGGGGGGGAACAGAGTGTATGAGATGTATGTGTCTCCCGAGGGACCAAAGTTAAATACAGATGCTTGGGTTGCGTTTCTTGGTATGCTGACAGGCTCTCAGCACTGTGCTGCTTCTCTCTATAGCACTTTCTATTCTATGACCCCAACTGCTTCTCCCCTTTTGGGAGGAGGCAGGTATTATCAGCTCCATTCTACAGATCAGGAAATGAAGGCTCCAAGAAGTGAAGTCACTGTCCCAGTTAATGGCCAGGCTAAGATGAGAGTGTGAGTGGCCTGACCCCCACCCCCATGCCTCACTTCATCTTTTCTCAGGAGTACTCCAATGAGGGAAGAGCTGTGGACCCTAACACCCAGCCCAGGAGGGTGTTCCTCCAGGGGCATCTCACTCCAAGCCCAACACAATACCCCAATTCCAACTCAAGATGCTGCCTGACAAAATCTTTCCCCCAAAAATCTATCCTGGTCAGAAGACACAAACCTGGGTCTCATTGCAGACTGTAGTCACTGGCAGACCCCATTTTTTTCCTTCCTCACCCATGGGAGCAGTCACTGTGGCTTCTATAGACCCCTACCCAGCCTTAAAGAACCTGCTCAAATGTCACATCTTCTGAGAAGTCCTCCCTGCCTTCTAGCACCCTCCTTTCTGCTCCCACAGCCCTGGACTCATGCTTGTCAGTGTAATTTTTTCTCCAAGTATTTTTTACAGGTCAACCTCCTCTACCAGACTATGAGCTCATCAGATAGGATATGGCCTTGGTCATCCCGTTGTCCCCTTCAAGACAGGCCAAAAATTACCCCCCAAACCAGGTTCAGGCTGGGAGGCCTGGCATGTTTCCTCAAGCCCTGGCCCTAGATCTGCTGCCACATCTCCCTGGAGAGCTCAGGATCTGGAAGGTTCCCAGCAGGGAGGATGAGTAGGCCTCCAGCTATGGCCTATAGCCCTTCTCCATAACTAAATAGCCTATCCTAAGCTGAGCCTGTTGGATCTCAAGGCTAAAGGACAGCATGGGAAGGAAAGACACCACCCCAGGACCTGCCAGAGGGCCATCTTCCATCACAGATTGGGCAATTGGTCAGTTCAAGATTGGGGTAGAGGGCTCTGGTGGGCAGCATATGGTGACAAGGTACCACCTGGTACATGGTCAGAGGTTCGCAGAGAATCAGCTTTTGCCCAGATGTCTACCCAGAGGGATCAGGGGCCAAGCCCCCAGGTGAGGTCAAGAGCAGGCTCTGTCTCTAGGTGAGGGTAGGGACTTGCTACTGGCCGAATGAGCTGTGCATAAAAGATGCTCCATCCACGCATGTTGAATGAATGAATGAGAAATGAATGAAGCCCCCATCGTCCCCTGAGTGGCAGGCTGCAAAGAGCCTCTGTGGGGTCACGGCACCCAGGCAAAGGAGATCCAACCCTGGGCCTGCACAGGCCTCCCACGTGCGCTGAGAACAAGAGCACCACGGCGGCTTATGGGGAAATCAATAAGGAGGCGGGCCCTGTCGGGGCAGGCGGACACACTGTATACAGGGCTTCTGCAAACACAATCATCTCCTCAGTTATTAATGGGCCTGCTCGCTGCCTCTTCATTAGTGCTCAAATATCAACAGAAAACCGTTTACTTACCATGGGCTCCTGCTCGCGCCGAGCAAATTTGGACAGGGCTGGTCAAACAGGGAGCTTGTTGTTGGGCTAATGACAGCGCCCAGTGTAAAGTTTAGCAGCAGCCGAAGCAGGCAGAGAGGGCAGCAACCTGCACCTGCCCCCGGGGGCGGCCCAGTGAGAGCTGGCTGGGGGCGGGGAGCCGTGTCCGGGCGAAGTGGCTGCCCTGAGCCCAGGGCCACACGGCCACAGTCCCACACGGGAGCCCTGCTCACTCACGAGCCTCTCACACTGTCAGATCTTCACACTGGGCCTGGGAACGAGGTCTGGCAGGAAGGAATTGTCAGGCAGGGTAGAGTAGCGGCTGAGGACCCGTGCGCACAGCTAGCCAGGGCACCGGTTCAAAGCCCAGCCCTGGCTAACAGCACGGCTAGGCACAAATTATTTGGCTTAAGCCTCGGTTTCCTCATCTGTAAGATGGGAACGATAAGAGCGCTTACCTCACAGAGACACCATGAAGATTAAATGAGATAATGCACAACTGCACAATGCAGTGCTTAATTCCTTTTGTAGACGAGAAACCAAGGTTTGGATGAATTTGAGACTCTCAGCCAAGGTTGTGTGCTTAGGAAGTGGTAGAGTCAGACTGGACGCCTGGCTTCCAACTTCAGGTTCAGGGTGGTGCCCCTCGGGGTCTCCCCAGGGCTCTCTGCTGCCCATGTGCACCCACAAGCCCAGCCCACTCCAAGACTGAGTTGCCCTGAAGGCTCAGCATGGACCAGCCCAAGCTGACCTACCGCAAGAGGGTCCCTCCCTGGCCCTCTGCCACTTGTTCTTTGCTCTCTCATCTCTGGTGGAATTCAGACTGAGAGTGGGGATCTCTGGAGCTCGATTCTTCCATCCTCACCCAGCCCTGGTCTCTCAGAAAGTGTTGTCTCTTCCTGTGGTCTCCCCAGAACCATCCATCTGGGCCATATTAGGGAGGAGCTTTGTAAGCTCCTTAGTGACCTGAGTTCGAGTCCCTCTGCCCAGTGACTCAGGCTTGGGGAAGGTACCCCACCAGTCCCTGGCTCCCCTGGGGTCTGGATAGTCATCTGGTTACTGCCTTCTCCCGAGGGGCATCAGAGGCTCTCAAGCTGAGCCCAGGAGTTACAAGAAAGGACCAACCTCTGATGGCCATCAAATCAGAGGGACTGGTGGGGGGTGCAGAGAACAGAAGATACATTCATTGTACCTGCACCTTTCACCTTCCTGCCAGACCTCCTGCCCTGTGCCCTAGGGATGCCAAGATACAAGGCTCGTCTGCGAGAAGTTTGGGTCTATTGCAGGGGTGCACTGGCAAACATACCAAAGTGGTCAAAGCGAGGAGGCACACACCAAAGGGCCCCAGGAGCAGTGACAAAGCGTCAGGGACCGGGTTGTGTCTGGAGAGTCAAAGATAACTCCATAGAGCATGAATACCGGAGCGCAGTCTAGAAGGATGAGAACGGGTTTCCCTCAAGGAAAAAAGGAAGAGCCTTCCAGGCTGTGATCACACACAGCATGTGCAGACAGGAGGTGTGAGGCTGGGGAGGTGCACTGGGACCAGACCTTGACGACCTTTGTGCCCCACAATATGGCACTTAGGTGGTAATCCGTGGGTGTGGAAAGCTAACAGCATTCACTCAGGCTCTATTTGAATGCTTTCCGTGACAGGGAACTCACTCCCTCGTGTGCTAATTTGTTCCGTGTCACAAAACCTCCAACAGCCCCTCCAAGACCTCAGTCAGCCCCTGGGGCAGCACAAGGCAACAAGTCATTCATCACTCATTCTACAAAGCATTCGCTGAGTGCCTCCTGGGTATATGGAAGTGAACGGGAAAGCCGATCCCTGCTCTCAGGGAGCTGCATTCTGCAGGGGATGGAAGGACACTATCATATAAACAAGCACAGAGCAAGATAAGTTCCGACAGAGATAAGGCTGGAAAGGAAAGGAGTACATGCTAAAATGGAGAATACCTGTAGAACAGCCGAAGGAGCTATTCTGGCTGAATTGGTAACAAAAGGTCTATCTGAAGAGGAGAAATTTGAACTTGAGAGGAAAGCAAGGGAGGAAAGGACCCCCAGGCTTGGGGCTTGACAGCAGGGCACGTGGTGGGACCCCTCACCAAGATGGGAGGACTGTGGGTGGCCAGGCGATGAGCCAAGGGAAGGGCCAACTGCCACCCGCCCCTCAGACAGACCACTCAACAACCCGTCACGAGCTGTGTGGCCACACACACGCCCAGGCTCCAACAGGGGCTGGCCTGCACGCGCACGTGCACACACACACACACACACACACGCTCTCACGCACACCCGCTCACCTCTTTCCTCGGTGCGCACACTCACACACAGACCCAGCTGTGGGCCTTTCTCCCCACGGTGACGAATGCACTTGCAGGGACCTGCCACCCTCACAGACACACAACGGTTTGGAGGCACAGACCACAGATGTGCACTTTGCTTTCTTGCGCATCCTCACGCACACCCCTTGGTCCTTGCTGTGTCACTAGTTCATCTGCTTTTTTAACCTCCGCTAATCTGTACGTCCACCCCAGGGTGACTGGACTGGCTTCTCCCCCAGAGGGAAAGAAATTCTGACTCCTGACTCATTTGAATCTGTGGCACTGAAAGGTCTCCTGACCAGCAGGAACAAGAAAATGTCACTGGCTGATGGGAACAATTTTAATGCAAAATGCCACCTTCCCATGATTGCTCCTTTCGCTGCAGCTGCCAGGAAAAAGACACTTAGCTCTTTCCCAGGGGCCAGACTCTGATCAAACAGTTTTGTACTTGCTTCTGCAGCCCCTTCCCCCAGAACTGGGCATTTCGGGCCAATTCTGGGCTCCTCCCAGTGCCAGCACAGGGCTTCTTCTGGCAAAAGGGGCCTGGGCAAGCACCCCCCAGATGGCCCTTCACAGGGCCTCTGTCACCCCTCCACCTTCCAATGGTGGCCAGGGGCTTCTGCTCCATCTGCTCTAAACTGGGCTCTGGGGCGAGGGGCCTTCCAATGCCTCCCCTCCCACTACACTCCCCTGTGCACAGGAGGCCCCTCTTGGCTTATCTCTCCTTTCTGGATTCCAAGTGCATGTCGAGGGGAGGGCTCATGCCCATCTTGCTCACACCACTGTGTCTTCAGAACCTAGCACAGCCCTGGCACATGGCGGGTACTCCGTAATACGTACAGAAGAGATGAAGAATAACAGAATGAAGGAAGAAAGGAACCAAGCTCCTCATACGGAGGGCAAAGAAGAACATTTCTGCTACTTCCCAGACTGCTCTGGTCCACGGCGCGGGGGGAGGCTTTGGCACCTCACACCCACCAGCCCTGCCTCCCCCACCCCATAGACACCGTCCAGTCCCTGGGGGCTCAGGACCTCCTCACCCTCCTTGTTCTGGAGCTCTCCACGCGGAATGCCCTTCTTCACCCTTGGAAATCCTGTCTCTCCTTCCATTCCCCATTCTAAAAGTACCTGCCAGGGTGGGCAAAACTGGGAAATGCCCCCCAGTTCCCCTCCCCTGGTGATTTAATCAAACACTAAGCTAGGTATTGCTGTGAGGAATCTTGCAGATGTATTTAAAGTCCCAAATCACTGACCTTAAGGCACAGAGATGATTCAGGTGGCCTGAGCGAATCACCGTGCCCTTTCAAAGCAGAGCTGCTCCGGCTGGTCACAGAAGGGAAGTCAGAAAGACTGGAAGCAAGAGGATCTGATGCTGCTGCTGGCTTGAAGGTGGAGGGGGCCATGTAGACAGTACCTGAAAGCAGCCTGGGGTACAGGTAGGGGGGCTAAGAGTGACTGCCAGCCAACAGCCGGCAAGACAATGGGACCTCGGTCCTATCACTGCCAACAACCTGAACGAGCTTAGAAGTGGACTTTTTCCCAGCTTCTCCAGGTGAGAACACGAGAACACCTTGAGGTCAGCCTTGTGGATACTCTGAGCCCCGCCAGACTTCTGACCTACGGTACCGGGAAGTCAGAAATAGGTGTTGTAGTGGCTTTGTTGTTCTCTTCCTCGTAATTTTCTTTTTTTAACTTTTAATAGTGGCTATTACACATAGCATAAAATTTACCATCTTACCCACTTTTTAATGTCCAGCTCAGTGGTATCAAGTACCTGTGGATCGCCATGCTACCAATCTCCAGAACAGGTTTTATCTTGCAAAACAGAAGCTCGGTCCCCATCAAACACGACCTCCCCTCTGTCCTCTCCCCACGTCCCTGGCAACCACCACTCCACTCCCTGTCTCTGCGAGTTTGTAGGTGTTGTTTGAAAGTACTCAGTTTGCGGGGCGCCTGGGTGGCTCAGTTGGTTAAGCGTCTGCCTCCGGCTCAGGTCATGATCTCAGGGTCCTGGGATCCAGTCCTGCTCAGTGGGGAGCCTGCTTCTCCCTCTCCCTCTGTCCCTCCCCCCATGGCTCACACTCTCTCTCTCTCAAATAAATGAATAAAATCTTTAAAAAATAAATGAATAAAAAAATAAACTACTCAGTTTGCGTGATTTGTTGTGTCCTGAGAAGAGCGTCTGCCTCTCTGAGGCCTTTGAGGACCCCTTCCGTGGGTGCACGTGCTGTCCTCCTCCAGGCTCCCCTAGTGTCTTCTCTGGAAGCCCAGACCCTGGTCAGGGCAGCATTAGTGCTCACGTCTGCATGGACAAGCAGGACTTGGGAGTCCCTTGAGAATGGGGACAAGAATGGATCCATCGGTTCCCCAAGGTGCCTATTATCATAATAGCTAATAAAAATGACAGTCACCATTTATCCCTTTGTTAAGTATCAGTTGTGTCATAAGCGCTTACATACGCCTCACCAAAAACAAAACAAATACAAAAAAATAAAATAAAAAACAAAAAACACCAAGTTGGTAGTATTCATAAAGAAAATAATAATCCCTATAATCTACAGCATGCTAGACGCCGGGCTAAGTCTCTTATATGTATTTTCTCATTCAAACCTCACTGCCTTCTGAGGTCAAGATTATTATTAGTCCATTTCAGAGATGATGAGAGATTCCGAGAGATTAAAAGTAAGGACTTGCCCAGGGTGACACAGCTAATAAACGGCACAGCCCCTGGACCGTGGAATTATGCGTGTTGGCACCAAGCGCGCAGGCTGTGTGGATGGGCCTTGTGGAGTTTGATCAGAGGCCCTCCAGGCTGGAAAAGACACTGGCATGCATCTCTGGAAATTGGGTAGGACCTGGTGAGGATGCCAGGAGAACACCATTGGGCAAAGTCAGGGTCAGATGCTGAAACTGGGCCCGGTGGCTTCAAACCACGGGGGGAAAGATAGAGGGAAACTGAGGGAGGGTCATCCAACCCCAGGCTTCTCCTTCAGTTACAGTAACTCCGCATTTCATTATTTTATACGTTAGAGTTCCAAGTAAGGTTCCAAAATGGAGTTCCACTGCTGAAAACATAGTCTGGAAACCACGAGGCTCTTCCATAAGGATGGTATACCATGAAGCTCTACTATAAAGATGGTATACTTACCATAAAAGCTCAGAGAGGTGAAGTCACTTGCTTCAGCTCACATAGCCTTTTTGGGGTCCAACCAAGACTAGATCACAGGTCTTCTCTCAGATCTCCTTTGGGTCACTGGGAAGACTGGATAGTAGACAACCCAGACTCCTAAATTCCATGGGGTTCTGCTGTTGGGCTTGAAGCCGACCTTAGCCAAAAAGACAGGCACAGAAAGACCCCACACAAAGAATGAGCACTGGCCTGGGAGTCAGCACATGGTGCCCCAGTCTCGACTCTGTCTCTACCCATGTGTCTGACCTAAGGCAACTCGCTTTTCTTCCCTAGGCCTCAGTTTCCCCACCTATACAATGAGGGTGTAGGCTGGGTGTCCCTGTATTTTTTTCCAGCATCAGTATGATGTGAGTTTGTGTTCATGGGATGACGGGAAGGCTGGCAAGGAAGAAACTCAGCCCCACAGCGGTGACTCAGCACTCCCTTCAGCAACCTCCACGGGCACCCCACCCCCACAAACCATGATGAGAAGCATTAAAATACAAAGCAGCTTCAGACAGGGGAGAGAAGCGGAGGTGCAGAAACCCAGGCACGAGGTGTCAGCACCAGAGGAAGTAATTTAATAAGGGCCCGCTTGGAAATTATATCACCCCAAATAATATAATAAACCCTAATTTACTCACATTTATCTCTCAGAGTTTTTTGGGGGAAGCATAATCTTGCCTGCTCTACAGTGATGGATTAGTGCAATGGAAACTCCACTGGGAAATAAAAAAATACATCTTGTAGCTTTTGACGCGTTATTATTCAGTGTTATCTCGTGTGCCTCATTCCAGGCCCATTACTCATGCTCACTTTTTCCCTTCTGTTATTTTTTCCCCTCTTCTTCTTAAAAACCAGGGCCAGAGGCAGGGCTGCGGGCACATGGCGTCACTCAGCCACTCGGCCTAGCCTACCCAGTGTGAGGGTTTCCTGGGTTGGGCAGGGGGTGGTAGGAGAGAGAGGCAGTCCTTCAGGAAGACTCTCCAGGGGATGATGGGCATTGCTGGTGGTTGGGGGGGGGGTGTGCCTCCTCTCTGCCCCTTCTTCCAGCACAAAATCAAAATCATGCCCACAGTTCTGCAGGAACCCACCCTGGCCCCTGAAGTCAGAAGGATTGCTGGAGCTCCACATCTCTGGCTGACCACCCCCCACCCACCCCCCCCCCCACCCCCCCCCCCCCCCCCCCCCGGGCTGGCCTCGAAATGCTTATGTCAGAGCTCACTGAGGGACTTGGGATAGGGAACTATCTGGAGCAGGAGAGGGGATTTTATTGGAAGGATACAGGGCTATCTCTTGGAACCAGAGGATAGGGAAGTACATACAGCCAGCCAGGCCTCACACTAAAGTGGAGAGTAAAGATCCAAGAATGATTTCTGCGTTCCCTCTCTCCCTCCCTCTCTCCCTCCCTCCCTCCCTCCCTCTCTCCCTCCCTCTCTCCCTCCCTCTTCCTCCCTCCCTCCCTCCCTCCTTCTCTCCCTCCCTCTCTCCCTCCCTCTCTCCCTCCCTCTTTCTCTCCCTTCCTCCCTCTCTCTCCCTCCCTCCCCTTCCCTCACTCTCTCTCTCTCCCTCTCTGTCTCTCTCTCTCCCTCTCTCTCCCTCCCTCCCTCTCTCCCTTCCTCTCCCTCTTCTCTCTCTCCCTCTGCCTCTATGAATCTGTTTCTAGCGCCTCCCTAGAGACTGGCTTTCCTTGTATATGATCCCAACTGGGCCACCCAGGTTCCCAGTTGCCCATCACCTCCCATGTCCAGCCTCCCACTGACAATGTCTTAACTCTCCATTTCCAGGACAGAGCCCCTGAGCGGCCAGGAACCGGCAGACCGGGCCTGCGGTGGGGCACTTGCTACTTTCAGGGCAGTGGGCCCAGGGCTTTAGTGGGCCGCTCTCCCAGAAGGGAGGCACTCTAGGAGGTGACTGCTACGACTTAAGGGGCTAAGGCTCGGTTGGCTTATGTGTAAGATGGGGACGGTCCCAGGAAATGAGGTCATGGAAGAGAAGTGCTTTGTAAAGGGTATCATGCCATGCAGTGAGCCCTGCCCCCACCGAGTCTCCCCATTTACACTGCAAGGCCCTTCCCTGTCCTCCCCTCCGAGAAGAAGAAGCACACAGCCCTCTGGGGCCCTAAGCAAGGCCAGCCTACGGAGGGAACTACCTGAGCGCTCGGTGCTGCTCCTCCAGCCCCGTGAAGGCCGCAGTCCACAAACCTGCTCTCCTCAAGAGAAGGAAGGAAAAGGGGAAGGCCCACAGCACCCTGGGAGATGCCATGCATAATTGCTAATAAGCAGGCGTGACTGAGTCTTAACAATAATTAAAGTTACCAACTGAGAACTTGTCCATTTCGGGGTCTAATGGGTTTTCAGGACATTAAACATTAAAGGGGTAATCACCTCACATGCACTGGTGCCCACGCAGCGGCCCTGTCTCATGCCTGCTGATGGCAGGAAATTGCAGGCAGAGCCCCAAGCAGAACCTGGTGGGGGGGGGGTCTCTTCTCCCCTGGTGTTCCGGACACAAAACCCCAGCAGAAGGCTCCCACAAGCCCCGGTCACCGCCTGCGGGAGCGGGCCTCAGCCTGGGCAGGGTATCTCCACGGGCTGCGGTGCCCTAGGTCAAAAAGAAATCAGGCTCCCCGGTCAAGAAAGCCCCTCCAGAGTCCTCTTGCCACCTCTCCTGCACAGACATTACTCCTGGGAAGGGCACTCCACTGCCCGTCACCACGACCTGCCTGGTGGACCTCACCCCTCATGGAATCGGACAGATCCTGGACACTCACAGGCAACAGAACCCTCCGTGATTCTGTGCCCCGTGTTAGGCCCTTCGTATGCCTCCTCTTATTGCATACAATCTGTGGGGCCGATTTTGTTATTCCCATTTGGAAGCCGAGGAAACGGTGGCTCAGAGAAGCTGATGAATTTGCCCAAGATCACACAGCTCTGAGAGGAGGTAGCAGTATTCAAACCCAGTGTACCTTCCCCAGTGCCTCTGCTCTTTGGAGAAACCCTCCCCAGTGCACTGGCCTGACTCCCGTTGGCCTGACTCTCCATGTGCCCTGACAAGTTCTGGGCCACAGAAACGGGCTCCTTGGACTACGGGCTTCATCAGAGGTGCAGTAAAGTGGTTCTTGACCTGGAATTGGGAGACCTGGGCTCCTCAGGTCCCTCGGGCAAGTTGTTTAACCCAGCTCGTGCCTCAGTTTCCTCATCTGAGAAATGGAAAGAACATTCTCTACTTCACAGGATTTTTAGGAGCCATCAAAAGAGATCATAGGCAAGACTTAGCAAGCTGGAAATCACCATGGTCATCATCACCACTCTTGGCCTTCGACACTGCCCTGTGATGACCAGCCAACAACACGTGTGGGGATAAAAGTGCACGTGGGCCCTTCATACATTTCTGTGCGTACCAGTGACATGTATGCCCGTTGCCTCCCTCTCGCTCCTGGCGTCTCCTTGCACACATGTGTCTTTGTGTGACCCTTCTCATTTACAGATTTCTCAGGGATGGGGAATTCACTGACCAAGATTTCCATCCCATCCTGATTCCAACACAGGTTCCAGCAGAGGCCAAATTACAGTGCTGCCTTCAGGGAGCCCTCCCCACCCACTCCTGACCCTCCCGTGCTGCTCCTCAGACGTCACAGGGCGCCTTACTCGGGCCCACCCCTAGCCCACTCTCCCGGGGCAGTGGCCTTGCTCCACACCTTAAGATATCCCCTCCAAGGTATACCTGACCTGTGGTACATATCCTAGCAGCTAATATATTTGCATTTGATAGGGTCTTTCAAGCTTTCTCTCAAAGGTAGTATGTCCTTGGGAGGATGGGGACAAAATGGCCTGCAGCCTCTCAGGAACACGCTTATGAATCCCCTCTGCTCGAGCAGACCTACCTCCAAACACGGCACAGACCAGCACAGTGGTCTGTGAGCTCAGGTTCATTGGAACCCCAAATGACATCATCTTCACAATAACAGTGCCCACCCCATGGATCCCTAGGTTTTGGAAAGGTACTTTATTGGCCAGGGCCTGCATTCCATCCCCTTATCTTAGTCTTGGACCTTGACCAGCCCCAGGGCCCTGAACAAGGTGCTGATGTTTTCCTTGGTTGCCACAGTCCCTTTGTGCATAACCAATGCCCCCTCAGGAAAGAGGGCCCGTGAACACGGAGCCTTCCCAGACAGTGGGTGGAGGAGGGACAGGCACAATCTGTCTTTCCTTAACCAAATGTCAGTATTTCCCTCTGTGCAGCGGTGGTAAGAACGACTCCCGACAGAATGAGAATGATAGCAGACAGAAGCGCAGAGCAGATACCCCTTTCTTCCGGAGGATAACTGACCCACACCACCACCCTAGGAACCAATCTCTCAGCTCTCTACAGGAGCAATGCCATCTCCTGTGTGAAGCTTTTCTGGCACCTGTCCCATCATCGGGAAACTAATCAATAATGTCCCCCAGGATTCCCACAGTGCAACGCGCACAACTCCCTCCCTGCACTAACTCACTGAGCTGCAGTGTGTTTACCCGTGAGCTCTGAGCTCGTGTGCTCTTCTGCCTCCCCCTCTGAACCCCCCAGGCCCTCTAGGGTGGGGTTGTGCCTTATTCCTGGGCATGCCCAGGCTGCCAGGCGCATAAATGGGGCATGAACGCGCGAGTCCAGGCCCACAGAGTCAGTGTTCTGTGTGTAGAACTGCCCATCTATCCCTGCGCCCCCACTGCCATGCTCACTTTTTGTGCCCTGTATTTCCCCTCTATCCTGTGCCTCTCCTACTGCCTGCAGCCCCCAGACTCCCTAGGCCAGACTGCGCTGAATCCTCCCAAAAGATCAGGCCTCCGCCACATCCCCGCCCCCCCCCCCCGACCCCAACATCAGGGTGCCTAGGGTTACACTGACATCTGTGCAGGGAGGGCATGTTAGGAAGGAAGCTGGCTCCAGGGCAGTCTGAGCCTCCTGGTCCCTGGGAGGCAGAGGAGCTGCAGTTCCTTGGTGTCACCTCCCCCCACCTGCTCGGCAAGCCCCCTCTCGGCCACGCACTGTCTCCCTCCAGCCTCAGCCCCTCTGCCTCAGCTGCTCCCTGTCACTGACATGGCCTCTCCTGCCCAAGAGAGCCCCTAACCAGCCCACCCCAGGCCTGGACAGTCTCAGCTCTCCCCCAGCCTCTGGTCTCATCCTGTCCTCTCCCCCTTCCCTCCTCCTGTTCCTACATCTTACGCAAAATCCCAGACTTGCTCCTAATGCAGAAATGGAATTATCTACAAGGTTTTGAAAGGACAAATGTGCGGGGAGCCAAAGGCAGCAAGCTCTCCTCTCCTTCCCTTTGATAAATTCCTTGCCTGATCCAGCAGTCTTCCAATTAGGTGGATTAATCTGTAACAGAGAGCTCTGGGGGAGGGGGGAGGAGCTGCTTAGGGAAGGCAATAAGTTCTGTGGGAAAGAGCCCATCGCTCCAAAGGGGGCTGCCCCTCTCCCAGGAGGCTGGACTACTCCTTCAGCATCAGGCGGCATGCGCCTCTTACTTAGGCCCAGCACTCTACAGCTTGCAACATGCTCCCCATCCTCTTTACCCCATTTGCTCTTAACAGGGCACTATCAAGTCTCTATGGCTATCCCTATTTTATCAATAATAAAACTGAGGCTTAGAGAGAGGTGCCCCAGAGTCCCCCAGCAAAGCCTCAGCTTAGGCCTGGGCATTCAGGGTGCTCCGCATTGTTCCTGCCCTTCCAGGCTCCCAGCTGCCCCATCACGCAGGACACAATGGCCCCCAAGGAGCTGGGAGAGCAGAGAGCTCAGCAGCAGACCCATCCTCGGACATGCGTAAGTGAAAACATGAGACTTGAGAAAACAAGAAATGCTTTCTGGAGCAGTTGACTACAACAAGGCTCTAGATGCCACAGGAAGGGCATCCTTGGTTTTCCAGACCCCAGTAAAAGGGTACGGTCACAGTTGGCCAAAGGACAGTACACGAGCTGCAAGGTGCAGTGGGCCATGTCGGTATGGGGGAGGCTTTCCAGTGTCTGGTGAGACTTCTTGCACAGAAGCTGGTCCCCTGGGAGCAGATGAGAGCCCTGCATCCTACCTTGCACAGAGCCCACACTCCGTGCTCCAGCCCTGGCTTCCTCGGGCAGTAAGGAGCAGCCCAACACGGCTGGCCCTGCCTCTCCTGCCCTCGTGCCCCAGGGATGAGGCTGGAGGGGCTCAGAAAATGTGATTCTGGCTCAGCGCCACTCCACCCAGGACCACGGCAGGCTGCCACAGTGCCCCCTCAGCCGCAACCAGATCAGCTCAGAGGGAGTGAGGCCCTTGCTCCAGAGCACCTCCTCCTCCCTTTCATGCTGGTGTGTCCCTGAGGGACATGAATGAAAGGATGCCCTGGGGCCCTGTTCCAGAGGGAGGGGTTGCGGAATCACAGTGCACCCCAAGTCAGGTCCTGCCAGGAACCTGGCACCTTCAAGTCAGAATGCTATCAGGATCAAACTGAAAAGAATCTGGAAAAGCATCCAGACTAACCCCCTCACTTTACTGATGTAGAAACTGAGGCTCTGAGTAGGGGAGTGACTTGCCCAGGGTCAAATAGTGAAACCATTAAAGATCCAGGAATAAGACCAGGTCTCCCAACATCCAGTCCTGGACCCTCCCTACCACACCTTATATTAGGTCAAGTTGCTGAGTTCTGGGGGAGGTGACTTATCCTGAGACCTAGGAGAGACTCTGCAAGATTAAGAAATCTTCCAAATGTGGGCATTATTTGGTTGAGGTCTTTTAAGTACTCTTTACTATATATAAAATACATTCCAGGGGTGCCCTGGTGGCTCAGTCGATTGAGCATCTAACTCTTGATTTCAGCTCACGTCATGATCTCAGGGTTGTGGGATCGAGCCCCACATCAGGCTCTGTGTTCAGCAAGGAGTCTGCTTAAGATTCTCTCTCTCCCCCTCCCTCTGCCCCTCCTCCCCCTGCCCTCTCTCTAAAATAAATAAATAAATCTTTAAAAATTTTTTAAAAATACATTCCAAAATTGCAAGGACACTTTGTACTTAAATGTATTAGTAATTGTTTAGCATCTACTGCATGCAGGGCGCAATAGCAGGTATTATGGGAAATACAAGAGGAAAAAACATTGTCTGGTCCTCATGAGGCTTACTCTCCAGATGCACATGTATGCCTTCCACAACATTCATTGCGATTCCACTGTGAATATTCAGTGGTCAACATGGGTAACATCCATGTCTTCTGGAAACTTCTGGAAACCTGCATTCTAGTAGATAACCCTAGCTTATTAAGCATTTACTATGTGCTGGAAACTCCACTAAGTGCTTTACCTGTCTTATCTTGTATAATCTTCAGAGGAGGTTTGTGAATGCTCAGTTTATGGATAAGGAAACTGAGGTCCAGAAGAGTTAAGAACCATGCCCACATTCAGGTACCATTTAGCTGAGCTGAGATTTGAACCCTGGCAGTTTAATTTCAAAGGCTGTTGGTTTACGTGCTCTATTACTACATTCTGTTAGTGTGAAAAAGTTCCAAAGAACATACATCCTCCCAAACCTGGCCACTCAAGCCACCTGCCCCCGAAGCTGACAGTGTGCATGCTCATGAGTCCCTGGGGCCCTGATGAACAGTGTTGTGCCGTCACTGTAATTTATAGGCCTATCATATTCAAATTTGGATTCAACCCTCTGTGGCCCCACTACACTTTATCCTGGTAATGATTTATTGTTTTAATTGAGACTTCGCTTAGGTAGAACTCATTGCCTCAAGCACTAGGGGGTCCAAAACCCCCCATCCAAGGCCAGGCTTGGCCGAAGCCAGCTCTCTCTGCCCCGGTTCCTCTGACTACAGCCACAGAGTGACAGAAAGCTGCAAGCAGTCCCCCAAGGGAGAGGCCATCCTTCCTGAAAGACAAATGGCTTTGTTTTCCGTGGAGAAGACCCTGACGCTCGGTGGCCCTTGGGTGAGTGAGTGAGAGCAGCACCCAGATAGGTCAGTGCTGTCAGGAGAGAAGGCAGGGGCAGCGAGCATGCAGGGGACCCAGGTGGGGAGAGGTGAGCCCTGTCACCGCAGGGGAGTGAGCCTGTGACAGCAGTTTAGCAGATCTAATGAGCAGCCCAGCTTCCCCATGTCAACCCTGACATCTCTGTTTTCCCAGGCGGCGGCACCTGTCCGTCTGCGGGCCCAGGCCCCACCCCAACCCATCGCCCTCCCTGGCAGCCAGTGCCAAAGACCTGGCTAAGTGACGTGAAAGGGAGAGCTGAGAAGAGAGAAATCAGGAGTTGAGCCGCCTCAGGAAGGAGCTTCTGCACAGCCGTGACAGAGGCCAGAGACATGGAGTGGGAGTCACCTTGAGAAGCCAACAATTATCAAGGACCTACTACGTGGGAGCCCTGCCAGGCCATTTGGGGGAATTTGGAAGCAAACAAGACGCAATCAGCCCTACAAGGCCTCCAGTCTGGTAAAAAGCTGAGACAGCAACAATATCAGGCAGACCTTGACAGCTACGAACAATTTACTAAGTGAGTACGGAGGACAGACCCATCACTCCTAACTCAGAGGCAATGAGAGGGCTTTATGGAAGAAGCAACTTGGAGATGAGCCTTGAACGATGGGTGGGGTTTCGATAGGCAGGAGAGTCACTGGAGCCAAAGAAGACAGGCCGAAAAGCATGGGGTGTCTGGGGATTCCATGAAATGAGCTTGGCTGAACCACAGGACGCAGGAGGTAGGACCCAACAGCTAAGTCAACACCCAGCCATGGAAGGTCTTTTGTGCCAGGGGAAGGAATTTGTGTTTTATTTAGAAGACAATGGGGATCTATTAAAAGTCTTTGATTTGGGTAATGATATGGTCAAACCTGTGGGAATGACCAGGAGACTATCGGCGTTATATTGGAGAAAGAGCCCACTCGCTGGACTTCAGTACTCCCCAGGCAGGGAGCAGAAAGAGGATCAGTTAGGATTAGGTATGGCTGAATAGAACAGAAACCCAAGATAAAGTGTCTGTACCTAAAAGAAATCTGAAGAGGAGGCCAGTTCAGGGTCGAGATGGTTGGTCCAGACATGTCATGGACCCAGGCTCCCTCTCTTTCTACTCTAACATCCTAGCATATGGCTTCCATCCTCAAGGTCACTTCAGGGACCAAAATAGCTGCTGGAGCTTCTGTCATCATTTCTACATTTGAGGCAACAGGAGGAAGGAAGGAGGAGAAAGTAAAAAGCTCCCACTGAGTCAGCTCCCTTAAGGGCACAATTTCTCTTACAGCACTTCCTCTTACATCTCCTTGACCCGAATTTAGGCACATGGCCAACACTAGCTGCAAAGGAGGGTGGGAAATGGAGTCTTCTGGGTGGATCCACTGCACCCTGAATACACTCAGGATTTGTCACTAGGGAGAAAGGGGGGATGGCTATTAAAGGACAACCAGTAGCCTCTGACCCAGGGAATGAGCAAAACCGCTGAGGCTGTGAGTACAGGGGCCAGGGAGGGTAATGAGTCCAGGGGCAAAAACAGGGGAGTCCAAAGAAAGAGGAGGTTTGGGAGTGAAGATGAGACCTGTTCTGAAGCCAGGGAAAAGACATCCTGCTGGGGTCCTTGCCTTACTAGCAGCCAGGGACTCCCACCAGCCTCCCCACCTTTCCTGGGATCAAGCCCTGGGGATAAGCCTCACTTGCAGAGGGCGAGTGGAAATTAGGGAGTGGGAATGAGGACTTGGGAAACCAGAATCCCTTGGCTGGGCGGGGATGGGGGGTGGGGGGGTAGTCTGATGCCACTTGTCAAGAGCTACCTGGCAGCAGGAGGAAACCAAGCAAACGGGACTCTGAAGCCAGAGTCATGAGTGGAAGCAAATACAAGGCATGGAATGGGAGGCTAGCTCCAGAAAGCTTTCTCTAGAAGGTCTGCAACATGGGGTACTCCTCTGCCTGACAAGGAGCCCACAGAGCAACTGAATAAATTCCCCTGCCCCACGATACCAGGCAGACCTCTCAGGGCTCGGCTTCTGGTCTCGACCCCAGCCCACATGCCCTCCCTGTGGGGAGAGCTGGAGACACCAGAAGGACAGGTCTGGGTAGCAGTTTGCAGACTCTTCTCCCCTCCTTCACTCCAGCAAAGGAGGTGGGGTGAATGCCACAGGATGAATGCCTTTCAGCAAGGGTGGGTTCTCTGTGTACAAATGAGTGTGATGAACATCACCCGTTCCTCAGTTCTCTTTGGGGTCAGCTACTTCTTTTTTCCAAATGTGCTCTCATCTTGAAATATTTCTGTTCACCTCAGCAGTTTGTCTTACAACATAAATCTTTGGGTTTCCCAAAATGTCTAACATAGGGACGGGAAACAATTTCATTTCACCAGCCAGGGCCAGCAAATTGCTAGTGGCTCTCTAGAATGCTGTGTGGAGAAGGATTCCGAGGACTCCTCTTGACGCAGTGGAAAAAAGTGTTATCATTGATTTCGATGTCTGCCATGGGAAAGCAGTGGAGGGGAGTGGAAGAAACACCAGCTAATTGCCATTCCTGGTTTAGCACATTATAGTTCATATTTAATAAATGTTTATTAAATGAATGCCTGAGCCCCAGGAGGTCATCCAAAGGGAGTGTTGTCCTTTCTCTCTGTAACTACCTCCCCCAGCCTGGGTCTGGAATGATCACATATTGTGCTGTCTTTTTTTTTTTTTTTTAAGATTTTATTTATTTATTAATGAGAGACAGAGAGAGAGAGAGAGAGAGGCAGAGGGAGGAGCAGGCTCCCAAGGAGCAGGGAGCCCGATGCGGGACTCGATCCCAGGACCCTGGGATCATGACCTGAGCCGAAGGCAGACGCTTAACCATCTGAGCCACCCAGGTGCCCCCACATATTGTGCTGTCTTAAACCATAGGCAGGTGTCTAGGCAGGGTGATCTCTAGATGGATTTATTGGACTATACATGCAGGATTCTTGTAGGCAGCTCACATTTGTCTCTCTGAGAGATTTTCTTCCTGCAACCAAGGCTCAGATCCCTTGGCCCAGAATTCCATGCCAGTCTGAAGGACACCTGAGGCCAGAAAGGGTTGGTATAGGATGGAGTAACCCTCTGTTCCCTGAACTCTAGGTAGAATCAGACAACTCTCAGGAGCCCAAATCTTGGTTCATAAAACAAAAAAGCAAAAAAGGTTCATAAAAACAAACAAGCAAAAACAAAAACAAAAAAAAACCTGGGGTAGGCCAATTCCTATGCCCAGATCCAGCATGGCAGTGCTATTAAAAGAGGTCCCCAGTTTTTCCCCAACCCTCCCCTAACAGATACTAGGGCCTCTCAGCCCAGAGGGTGCTGCTCCTCAGCTTTGTGGAGCTTCTGTGCATCTCACCCTCCCCCACCTCTGTCCTAGCCAAGAGCACAGCCTCACCCTCCATTGGGCAGGCTGGCACGCTCCTTGTTAACTCTCCCGAGCCCTCCGACGTTAGCCAGCTAACGAGAACGGATCTGACAGAGCAGGATTACCCACTCGGAGGGAGCCGAGTGATTGTGTTTACTCCCAAACCTGGCCCTATTTAGTGGTCTGTGTGCATCATTAATCTTCTTCCACAATCCGTTCCCCATCTGCTCCCACTTTTTAATGAACTGCCACTTGTCGCACTCAATAAAATCAGCATTTTGCAAGAATTTCAGCAACGATGGACGGACGGAGGAAGGCAAGAGGCAGCCTGAACAGGCGATGGGGGAGAATGAAGGAAAAACCTGGGGTGGGGGGCGGAGGGAAGGCTGGGCAAGGAGGTGGCAATAGAGATGTCCCTGCAGGGTTGGGAACAGTGTCCGATCTGCATGGGCAAATGAATCACAGCACGTCTGCCGCTCTGGGCAGCCTTGCCCCCAAGCAAGGTACTAATAACCACATCAGACCAGGGCGCCTGCAATTCTTACACTGCACCATGTCAGGCTGGGTTTTATCCGGGCCAGCCTGCTTTACACAATTATTTTCCTGGTCATAAATGGTGCAGAGGCCTGGGGATAGAGTTTTCCAGACTCGGTTGCCAGCTCTGGGGATTCATCCGATACCAGGCTATTACCTCCTGATTACTTGACTTGGCAGTCAAGCCACCCCGAGCTGCAAATCAACAGCAGGAAGGGTGCTTGGGGAAGCTGAGGCTTCAGCTCGCACTTTTCAATCACATGGCACAGCAAAGGTGTCATGAGTGCTCCATCTGGGCCTCCCGAGATGGGGAGATGTGGTGGAGGAGGGTGAGGATGGGGGTTCCTGCTCTACTTGGGGATCTCAGGGCTAGAGAGGTCCCAATAGAGGCCATCTCACTGGAGGCTCAAGAAGAAAACTGAGGGACAAAATGGCAAAGGGACTTGCCCAAGGTCACTGTCCATGTCCATCCAGGCTGCTATAACAAACTTCCATGACTCAGTGGCCGGCGTTTATTTCTCACAGTTCTGGAGGCTGGGAAGTCCAAGATCAAGGAGCCTGCAGACTCAGCATCCGGTGAGAGCCCACTTCCTGTTCCTCACAATGCAGAGGGGAAAGGGGGCTCTCTCGGATCTCTTTTTTTTTTATAAGGACGCTAATCCCATTCATGACCTAATCACCTCCCAAAGGCCCTGCCCTCTAGCCCCACCACACTGGAGGTAAGAATTCAACATAAGGGGCATTTAGAATTTGGGGGGGACACAAAGGTTCAATCTGTGGCAGTCACACAGTGGCTGTCAGCATATGGACCATTCGGGTAGGGCTGGAGCTCGGGGCAGACTCCCTCCCCATGGGTAAGGACTGGGAGTTAGGCATTGTCTTCTTGGGGCCCCTCTCCTCCAGATCAGAAGCCCTGATTCCCTCCACCTGAAGGCTCTGTCCCATCTGGTTTCTGGACAGATAGGGAGGTATGGAGATCTAGAAGCAGCCTCAGCCTCGTAGGCCTGGGGAATCTAAGGAGCCAGAGCCCTGGGCCTTCATGTGACCACCAATTCAATGGCTCCCCTGCTCGCTCAGTCTGGGCCAAGGAACTTCTGTCTCAGGGTTTGGTCACTCAGTCAGTAGGTCTGTGAACACTTGTCATAATACAAGGTGCTAACAAACAGGCCACATATACACCCTGCTTACCATTCAAGAGCCGTGAGCCTAGAGTTCAAGGGTCTTCCCCTCCCAGTCCTTCAGTTCCCCACCGAGACTCTGGCCAGCACCCCCCTGAGGAATAGGAGTCTGCTCCTGGGGCCCCCCAACCCTGCATGGCTCTGTGCCCCACCACCACCACTAGACTGTCGGCTCTATCAGGCAGGGTCTTGAAGTGTCCTATTCATGACAGTATCCCCAGCATCCAAAACAGTGCCTAGTAGGTGCACAATAAATCTTTATTGAATAAGCAGATGAGTGAAGGGATGGATGAAATGAAGGTCTAGACCACCTCATTTTGCATATTACCTGTCTTTAAGGCCTTGGAGGCTCCTTCCCACCCTCCTGTTTCCTTGGTCTCTCTAAGACTATCTCCATGACCCTCTCAATACTGATTGCTGAGCTGGGGTAGGCAGGAGCCTAGTGGGTCCAGCCCTGAAACCACCATCCATCTCCTGAACCCCGGCCTCCCTTGCCTCACCGACCAGTGCTCCCTAGGTCCCCCTTACTCAGGGCTGAGTCACCAGGCACATGAAGGAAGGATGATCCTGCTCACGGCATTTGCTCTGGTCCTCAGAAACTCCTTAGCCTGGTCGACTTCAAAGCATTCCTATTCCTGCTTTGGCTGCCCACCTTCTTCCACTTGGGCACTGTGGACTCAGAAACAGAATGCCCCACCCCCAGATTTTGCCCACACCTATGAAAGGAAATCCCACTTGAGGCAAAGAATTCCTTAAAAGTCAAAACTGAGAGGGGATGGAAAGGAAAGTCAGAGTGCCAACTTTCCACTTGCAGAAAGGTAGTAAATGATCAGGGACCAACGGCTCCCTCCTCTAAGCCCAACCCTGAGAACATTACAGAAGCAGGAGGAAGAAATGCAGGTAAGAATATAAAGCAGAGGACATGAGATGACTAGAGGAAAAGCCCACATTGCCTTGGTAAAGAGACCTCTGTTGGCCCTGTCATCACCATGGGGCAGAAAATGGCAGCATAATCCCCGGGTAGGCTTACATCCACAGAGTTACATCTAGGTGGAGCTTGAGAGCTCCCAACCACATACATCCTATAAAGACTAGGATTAAAACTTAAGGCAGGTTCCCTATGGGTCAGGTTTCCTATAGGTCAAGACAGTAGGGGAGGGGGACAGTGATGGTCCCCGGGCAATTACTGAACACTGGCTGGAACACCAAGGTTGCACGCTGACGTGCATTTACCCATCCTCCCACCCCCTACACACTAAACTCGCCTAGAGGAGTATAAGCTGGGGCCCAGGATTCATCTGTATGAGTCAATATGTGATATACTGACTCAGTATATGCTGCAGCAGTCAAGATGGCCTAGTCTCTGGGGAATAGGAGTTCACAGAGGAAAATAATGAAATATCTGAGAAGTGCAACCTTATCTTTTTTAAAAAGATAAACTATCGCAGACAAAAATGGAATTAAAGACTAGACAGAACACGAATTTAAAATATCTTTATAATGATCCTCTAAGAGATAGGGGAGAGGACTGGTGGCAGAAAGTGGGAACACACCATTACAAAGAAGAGGCAGTTGGAATTTCCAGGATGAAAAGCATCCTAGTTGAAATAAGGAAGGGGCGCCTGGGTGGCTCAGTTGGTTAAGCGACTGCCTTCGGCTCAGGTCATGATCCTGGAGTCCCTGGATCGAGTCCCGCATCGGGCTCCCTGCTCGGCAGGGAGCCTGCTTCTCCCTATGACCCTCACCCCTCTCATGTGCTCTCTCTCTCTCTCATTCTCTCTGTCTCAAATAAATAAATAAAATCTTTAAAAAAAAAAAAAAAAAAAAAAAAAAAAAAAAAAAAAGAAATAAGGAAGTTAGGAGGTGGGTTGAATAGCAGCATGGATTCAGCTAAGGAACAAACAGGTGAACTGGAAGATCAGACTGATGTTAAATAGCATCATAAAGGGATAAAGAGTTGTAAAATAGAAAAAGAAAAGTTAAGAGATACAGTGCATAGAAGTAGAAATATCAATATATGTTTAACAGGAGGCCTGTAAGTAGAGAACAATGAACAAAGGGGAGGAAATATTTCAATGAAAAATGACTGAGAACTTCTCAAAATTAAAGAAAGCTAAAAGTTCTCAGATTGAAAAGGCTCATATAGTGCCAAACAGGATGGATTTGGGAAAAAAAAAAAAAAAACTAGACACATTATAGAGTAAGTCAAAATCAAAAGCAAAGAGTAAAATTTTAAAAGCTTCCAAAAATAAAAAAGGAAATAAATTGCATATGAACAAGAATCAAATTAACATCAGACTTCTCAACAGTGATCCTGAATACAAAAAATGCAATACAGCAACATTTTCAGTGTTGCAGGGAAAAACCCTTTAAATCCAGAATGTTATAGCCAAATGACCTATATTTAAATATAAGATCAAAATAAAGGATAGTAACAGGCAGGTGAGACCTCAGAATATTCTCTTTGGAAAGCTCTTAGAGGAAGTACCCTAGCAAGAAGAAAAATAAATTAAGGAATGTGCTGGAGGATATATGGATAAATAAGAAAAAAAAAAAGCAAGAATTGAAAACAAGGATAAATAAGAAAAAAAGGAAGAATTGAAAACAAGAGTGCATCCACAACAATCAAGAACTAAGATTTTAAACAAACCTAACATGGTGGAACAAGGGGAGAATCATCCTGAAAGGGAGAGGTACACATTCAGGGGAAGAGAAAAACAGTGATATACTTCAGAACTTAAAGGGGGGAAATGTCATCAGAGCTCTTAATAGGATATGCACCAGAAAAATTAAAAAATGGAATGAATTACTTTTGACCAGTCAGCTTTTATGAGGTTATGTACAGTAACAAGCAACCCCGTCTCAGTGGCTTGCAAAAGAGTTTATTTCTCTTTCGGGTGTTGGCTGCAGGCCAGCTCCTACAGGTGTGTTCCAGGCATCTGTTCATTCCCTCATTCCAGGCCCCAGCAAAAGGAGCAGGTCTTATCTCAGCCTCATGGCGGAGAGAAAAGCACAACAGAGGAACGACATGACGGTACTGAAACCTCTACTCAGAAATCATGAGTAGATCCTTTTTGACGCATAGTCTATTTCTCAAGTAAATCTCGGGCCACGCCTGATACCAACAGGGTAGTAAAGTATCATCAACTCACAGGGATATGCTGCAACTCACATCACAGAAGGCAGGAATGGATAATCCTTTTGTGTGGAGGATGGAAATATCTTTAAAACCAGGAAAAGAAAACTCACTCTAATTAATGAAATGTATAGAAAGGGAGGGGGTGTAGAAAAGTATGTAAGACATGACATAATATAGCAGAAAGGACTACTAAAATAAAAATTATAACAATGATAGTTGACTGAATTTTCTTAGAAAGCAAAACCCAGGAATATATTTTCTACAGGAGATATATTTAAAAACAAAATACCACTTTCCAGTCTGGATAAGATAGTGTAGGCCCACTTCCCTGCTCCTCCCCCACTAAGTACAGCTATAAGCCCTAGAGATAATGCCAGAAACAACCAAAGGAGAACTCTGAAATGTGGTAAGTAAATACACTGCTTTGTGGCCCTAGGACCAAAAAACAAGAAGCAAGGCATCTTATGTCCCCTATCCAACAGAAGAAGGCAATCAGGCCCACCATTTCCTAAACTCTGACCTACCAAGAGAAGGCAGCCCAGGAGGCTCGCTCTTTCCCCAAATCAAACAAGAGCTCCTCTGACAGCATCAGGTAAGCCCAACACCAGTGGCAAGGGCCATTCATGGGGAACCACACCAACGATAGGCAGCCAGGGAAAAGTATTATCCTTCCCTGCTAGCCTCAGACCCCTCCCCCACGGAGAGACATCCTGCATTCCGCCTAGGGAAAGCCCTTCTCCCCACTCAGGCAGCATGACCATGGACCAGTGAGATCCGCAGCAGCACCAGATATGCCAAGCAGACCAAAATAACACCAGAAAGCCTCTGAAAACCTACTGTCATTGGGACAACTACCCACAAATGTAGAACCAGGAACTGTGCTAAACATAAACAAAGTGACTGCCTGCTAAAATAAGAAAGTTTAAATAGGATCCTGAGTCTCATAAGAGAAAATATAAAATGTCCAGGAAACAATTTTAAAACTACCTGTCATACCAAGAATCAAGCAAAACCACAATTCAAATAAGACAAGGCAGTCAACTATGCCAGCACTGAGATGAATCAGATGTTGGAATTATCTGACAAGATAACTTTTTTAAAAGAAGCTATCATAAAAATGCTTCAACAATCCATTACAAACTCTGTTGAAATGAATGAAAAAATGCGACATTTTAGCAAAGATTGAAGTTATAAAAAATAAAAAGAACCAATGGGCATTATGGAATTTAAAAATACAGTAACAGAATTTTTAAAAATCTCTGAGAGGAGGAAGAGAGTGGAACTTAAAAGGTATTCAAAGAAGTAAGAGCTAAAAACTCTTTAAATGTGGCCAAAGATACAACCCTATAGACTCAAGAATCTGAGCAGACCCCACACAGAATAAACTCAAAGAAGTCCATGCCAAGAAATATCATAAGTAAACTACTGAAAACCAAAGACAAATTTAAAATCTTGAAAGCAGTCAGAGCATTATCTATAAGGGAACATCAATTCAAATGACAGGAGATTTCTCATCTGAAACTATGGGGGCCAGAAGGATGTGACATGACCTTTTTCAAGAGCTGAAGAAATGACTTCTCAACTGTAAATTCTATACCCAGTGAAAGTTTCCTTCAGGAGTGAAGAGAAAATAAAAATATTCTCAGACAAAGGAAAGCAAAAAGACCCCAGATCTACACTTAGAGACTGACTAAAGGAGTCTCCAAACAGGAAAGAAATGATAAAAGAAAGTATCTTAGAGCATCAGTAAGGAAGGAAGAACAATGGAAGTAACAGAAATATTGGTACCTGCAAAAGACCATTCTTTTCCTTATGAGTTTTATAAATCATATTTGATGATTAAAACAAAAATTGTAACACCATCTGACACTCAAGCTCCTGAAATTTGAAGAATTTATCCAAATATTTAAAAAATAATTAACACATTTATATAAAGTCTCTTCCAAAAACAGAAGGGGGGAAGAAATTTTCCCAACCCACTTTATGAGGTCAGTATGACCCTGATAAGAAAACCAAAGACAGTACAAAAAGGGGAAAACCACAGACAGACCAGTATCTCTCATAAATTTAGATGAAAAAGTCCTCAATAAAATGGCAAGCCGAAGCCAACAATATCTGAAAAGAATCATACATGATGATGGAATGGCATAAATTTCAGGCTGGTTCAACATTCAAAAATCTATGTAGTCCACCATATCAATAAGCTAAAGAAGAAAAATCATTTTATCATACCAATTGATACAGAAAAGCACTTGACAAAATCCAACACCCATTTATTATTTTTTTTAAAAATCTCAGCAAGTTATAGATAGAGGGCAATTACCATAATTTGATAATGAGCATCTACAAAGAACCTTCTGCTAACATCAGACTTAATGGATAATGACTGAACACTTTCCCCCTTAGAGAAGGAATGAGGCAAAGATGTCCACTATCATCACCCTTATTCAACATAGTACTGCCTGTTCTAACCATTGCAATTAGGCAAGAGAAAGAAACAAAAAGCATACAGATTTAAAAGATAAAATTAAAACTGTTGCTGTTATTTACAGATGACATGATTGTCTATGTAGAAAATCCCAGGAAAGATTCCTAGAACTAATGAGTTCAGCAAGGTTGCAGAATAAAAGATAAAACACACAAAATCTATCACATTTCTATGTACTAACAATAAGCACACAGATACAGAAATTAAAAGCACAATATTATTTACAATCTCTCCCCCCAAAATGAAATATTTAAGGTATGAACTTAATAAAATATGCTCAAGATCCATATCCTGAGATGTACAAAATGCAGATGAAAGAAGATCCAAAGAACTGGAGAGACATATCATGTTCACAGATTGGAAGATTTAACATAGTAAAAGTGTCAATTCCCCCCAAATACATGTATGGAAAGAGAGAGAGAGAGATTATGAGAAATTCGCTCACATGATAATGGAGGCTGAGAAGTCCCACAATCTGTGGCTGGCAAGCTAGAAACTCAACAGTATAGATCCAGCCTGAGTCTAAGTCCAAAGACAGGAGAAGACTGATTCCCAGCTTGAAGAAAGTCAGAGAGAGAGAGAGAGAGCAAATTCTCACTTACTCAGTTTTTTGTTCTATTCAAGGTTGATGAATTGGATGAGGTCAACTCACATTGGATGAGGGCAATCTGCTTTATTCAGTCTAGGGATTTAAATGTTAACCTCATCTGAAACACGCACAAACTCATACAGACACACCCAGAAAACATTTAACCAAATATCTGGGCACCCTGTGACCCGGTCAAGTTGACACATAAAATTAGCCATCACAGTAGACAAGCTTATTCTAAAATTTATATGGAAAGGCACAGACACTTAAACAGCTAAAACAATTTTGACAAAGATGAATAAAGTGGGAAAAATCACTCTATCTGATATTAAAGCTTACTATAGAGTAGTCAAGACAATATGGTATTAGCAGAGGGATAAACACATAGATCAATAGAACAGAAGAGACAACCCAGAAATAGACCTAAACAATTATGTTCAACTGATTTTTGACAAAAGTACAAAAGCAATTCAATGGAGGAAGAATAGCCTTCTTACCAAATGATTCTGGAGTAATTCAACATCCATAAACAAAACTTTGACTTCAACTTCACACCTTATATAAAAATTAACCCCAACGAATCATGAATTTATGTTTTTAAAAGATTTTATTTATTTATTTGAGAGAGAGAGAGAGAGAGAATACAGGGGGAAAGTGAGAGGGAGAAGCAGACTCCCCACTGAGCAGGGAGCCCAATGCAGGGCTCGATTTTGGGACTCCGGATCATGACCAGAGGCGAAGGCAGACACTTAAACAGCTAAGCCACCTAGGCATCCCTGAATCATGAATTTAAGTGTAGAGTATAAAATTATAAAACTTCTTAATAAAAAATAAAAGTAGAAGGAAATCTTCTGGTTCTGAGGCTGGGTAAAGAAGTCTTAAGAAATCTCATTCTTGATATCAAAAGCTCAATCCAAAAAAGGAAAACTTGATAAATTGGACTTCATAAATATTTAAAACTTTTGCTCTGCGAAAGTCCATGTGAAGATTATGAAAAGACAAACTACAGACTGGGAGAAATATTTGCAAACCACATATCCAACAAATGACTAGCACCTAGAACATATAAATAACTCTCAAAACAGTAAAAATATATATGAAGGGGAATATATTTATATATACAATTAGAACACAGGCAAATGACAGGAGCTAACATTTCACCAACAAGGACAAACAGATGGTAAATAAGCACATGAAAAGATATTCAACATCATTAGCCATCACAGAAATGCAAATTAAAACCACAGTGAGAGATCACTATACACCTCTTGTGATGACTAAAAAAACACCACCAAATGCTGGCAAAGATGTGGAAAAACTGGATCACTCATCCATTGCTGGTAGGAATGTAAAGTGTACAGCCACTCTGGAAAATAGTTTCTTGTAAAACTAAAATATGCAATTACCATAGAACCCAGCAATTCTACTCTTGGGCATTTATCCCAGAGAAATAAAAACTTATGTTCACATGCACACATATAAACTGTACATGAATGTCCATAGCAGCTTTGTTTATAACAGCAAACACTGGAATCAGTTCAGATGTCCTTCCAGAGAAGAACGGTTAAACAAACCGCCATCCATACATACATGGAATATGCCCCAGGAACAAAAAAGAATGAACTGTCGATATAGGCAACAACTTGAATAAATCTCCAAGGAATTATGCTGAGTGGAAAAAAAAGTGAACCCCAAAATGGTACAAACTATATGAGTCCACTTATTTTTTTGTTTGTTTTTTGTTTTTTGTTTTTTGTTTTTGTTTTTTTTTAAAGATTTTATTTATTTATTTGACAGAGAGAGAGATAGCGAGAGCAGGAACACAAGCAGGGGGAGTGGGAGAGGGAGAAGCAGGCTTCCCGCCGAGCAGGGAGCCCGATGTGGGACTCGATCCCAGGACCCTGGGATCATGACCTGAGCCGAAGGCAGACGCTTAACGACTGAGCCACCCAGGCGCCCTATATGAGTCCACTTATAAAACACTTTTTCAATGACAGAGTAGTGGTTGCCAGGGGCTAGGGCTGGTGGCAGAGGGAGGATAGAGGTGGAGATGGCAACAAATGGGCGACTAGGATTCTTGTGCTAATGGGACTGTTCAGTATCTTGACTGCGGTGGTGGATACACAAACCTACACTGGTGATAGAACTGTAAAGAACTAAATGTGTGCACACAAAGAACTAACTGTATGTGTGTATACACACACACACACAAACAAGTACAAGTGAGCAAATCTGAATAAGCAATAATATCTGTGGATTGTATCAATGTCATTATCTTGGTTGTGATATTATATTATAGTTCCACAAAATGTCACCATCAGGGGAAACTGGTTAAAGTGTATATGGGACCTCTCCATATTATTTCTTACAATGCATGTGAACCTATAATTATCTCAATAAAATGTTCAATTGAAAAAACCAAAATCTACAGAAAAGTAAAAAAATAAAGAGATGGTATGGCAGAAATAGATAATTGTCAATTATATTCATTTTTCCCTTCTTCTATTTAATATAACACAATTTTTAGCTAGGCACATGGCTTCCTGGAATAAAGACATTTCTCAACCTCCCTTGAAGCTAGGAATGTCCTACGATGAAGTTCTAACCATGCAATGTAAGTATAATGATATATTCAATTTCCAGGTAGTATTCTTCAAGAAAGGAGGGGTGTCCTTCTTCTTCTTTCCTTTTTACTAATCATGAGGACAAGGGATATAACCTATGCATTGTGGAAGAGCAGGTACAAGAACCCTGGGTCCCTAAGGAATTTATTGGGGTACCATAACACCTGTTGTCTGCCAATGTTGAATTAAGAAGAAATAAATATTGGGGCACCTGAGTGGCTCAGTCATTAAGTGTCTGCCTTCGGCTCAGGTCATGGTCCCAGGACCCTTCCCTGCTCAGCGGGAAGCCTGCTTCTCCCTCTCCCACTCTCCCTGCTTGTGTTCCCTCTCTCGCTGTGTCTCTCTCTGTCACATAAATAAATAAAATCTTTAAAAAAAAAAAAAGAAGAAATAAATATCACATTTAAGCAGTACCAACCCTAGGCTTCTTCTAGGCTTCGATAAAATAAACTTCTATCTTGTTTGGGACACTGACTTTGATTTTTCTTTGGGTTTTCTTTGACTACAGTTGAATCCAGACTTAACTAATACAAATAGAAAAGGTATTCCATGGAAAAATAAACCACAATTTTATATTTAAGCCGATAGAATTCCAGGCCAAAAGGAAACGAGAGACAAAGAAGGAAGCTATAAAACTGTAAAAAAAAAAAAAATCAGGAAGATACAAGGATCATGAATATATGTCTGTTAATAATATAGCCTCAAAAAAAATAATATAGCCTCAAAGACTATAAAGTAATAGCTGACATACTACAGGGGAATAGAGAAACATCAAGAAAAAACCGTATTTAAGGAATTAACATACTCCTCTCAGAAACTAACAGATCAGAAGACAAAAATGAGCTAATAGATTTGAATAGTACAGTTGATAACCTTGAACAGAGGTACAATAAAGAACTTTACACCCCAAACATGAGGAGTATATATTATTATTTAGCTCATCTAGAACATTAAAAAAAAAAAAAAAATCTACCACAAATGTAGATCTAGGCTACAAAGAATGACGATTCACCCATTTCCAAAGACTGCAATAAAAATAAGAATCAACAAAAAGACAGGTACTTATTAATCCCAAAGGTATAGAAACTGAAAACCAAGCTGCTTAATAACACTTCTGTTAAAGAGGAAATCATAGGGAAATCACAAAATACTTAGAACTGAATGACAATAAAAACACCACATGTCAAAATCTGTGGGACACAATTAAAGCAAGACTTAAGGAAAATTAATGGCTTTAACTATATTTACCAGAAAACAACAAAGATGGAAAAAAATGAGCTAAGTATTTGACTCAGGAATTTGGGGGGAAAAAAGATTATGGAGTAAACCCCAAAAAGAAAATAATAAAAGAGGAAAGGGGTAGAAATCAGGAAAATCAAGAATAAAAATGCATTAAATTAAAATACCACTCTATTGGAACTACTAATGAATTAATTGATCTAGCTATTGATTATTAATGCCGACTAAAACCAATAAAGGAGAGTCAACCAGACATTGTCATTATATTCCTCTTGAAGTAAGAACATAACCTACCTATGATGTAGTCGTGTAAAAAATGTATATCTGCATCTATCAATATAGACAGGTAGATGTTGATAGATGTAGATCTACAGTTTGAATTTGATCAACACTTTAGATTCAACTGCAAATTTGCAGGAAATTCTATGAAAATTCAATTATCTCTAAATTCAATGAAAGTTCAGTCAAAATTCTAGCAGATTTTTTTAGAAAGTTAACAAATTGATTCCAAAATTAATATATAGAAAAATGAAGGTTCAAAATCCACAAATAACTACATCAATGTTCTAAAAGAAGAAAGTATAGTAATTTGCTATATCAGATATTATGACATAGTATAGAGTTATACGATTTTATGAAGCTTGGTTCTAACTCAAGAACAGACATATAAATGGAACAGAAGAGAAAATACATAAACAGACCTATGTGTGTATATAGGAACTTGATATATGATAAAGACAGTACAACAAATAAGTGGGAAAGGATGCCGTTGGTGGTTCACCAAAAAAATCTTTACCTCACACCATATACAATGGTGAATTCCAGATAGATTAAAGACCTAAACTTGATAGGTAGAATAATAGATCTAATAGAATAAAAATGAATAAAATTCTCCTTGTGATCTTGGGCAAGGATAGAACTTTGTAAACAAAACCCAAATAGCAAACCCATAAGGCAAAAACTGATGAATTTGCTGCATCAAAATTAAAGATTTCTCTTGCCATTTGCAATAACATGAATGGACCTCGAGAGCACTATGCTAAATGAAATAAGTCAAACAAAGACAAATACCATATGATCTCACTTATTGTGGAATCTAAACAAACAACAACCAAAGCTCACAGATATAAAGAAGAGATTGGTTATAAAATCAACTATAAAATAAGTCATGGGGATGTAATGTACCTGGTGACTTACTTATTACTGCTGTAGTGCATATTTGAAAGTTGCTAAGAGAGTAGATCTTACAAGTTCTTATCACTAGAAAAAAATATTTTTTGTAACTATGTAAGGTGACAGATATTAACTAGACTTATTGTGGAGATCATTTTGCAGTGTATACAAATACTGAATAGTTATATTATATCCCTGAAACTTACATAATGTTACATGTCAATTATAACCTCAGTTTTTAAAAAAATAAAATCAAATATTAATAAAGAAATAAATTTCATGTGACACTGCAAAAAAATATTAAAGATTTCTATTAATTGAAAGGATGCTGTCTTAGTTCAACTGGGTAATTTAAACAACAGAAATTTAGGGCGCCTGGGTGGCTCAGTTGGTTAAGCGACTGCCTTCGGCTCAGGTCATGATCCTGGAGTCCCTGGATCGAGTCCCGCATCGGGCTCCCTGCTCGGCAGGGAGTCTGCTTCTCCCTCTGACCCTCCCCCCTCTCATGTGCTCTCTCTCATTCTCTCTCTCTCAAATAAATAAATAAAATCTTTAAAAAAAAAAAAAAAAAACAACAGAAATTTAGTGTCTCAGAGTTCTAGAGGCTAAAAGTCTAAAGTCAAGATGCCGGAAGGCATGCTCCCTCTGAAACCTCTGGAGGCTACAGGGGTGAAGTCAAGGTGTCAGCAGGGCACTCTCCCTCTGGAACCTGTAGGGGTGAATCCTCCTTTGCTTCTTTTGGCTTCTGGTGTTGGCCAACAACCCTTAGCCTAACTTGGCTTGTAGGTGGATCACTCCAATCTCTGCTTCTATCATCATATGAGCATCTTCTCCCTGTGTGTCTCTGCCTTCCTCTTCTTAAAAGAACACCAGTCATATTGGATTAGGATCCACTCTAAAGACTCCATTTTTAACTTGATTACATCTGCAAAGACCCAATTTCCAAATCAGGTTCCATTCACAGGTCCCAAGGGTTAGGATTTCAACAGATCTTGGGGAAGACATTCACCCCATCACAGTCTGCCATCTGGCTTCCCCGAAATTCACATCCTGCCCACATGCAAATACATTCACCCCATTCCAACATTCACAGAAGTCTCAATTCAGTCCAGCAACAATTTTAAGTCTAAAAATCTTAACTAAATGTAATCAACTCAAAAGTCCCAAAGCCAATCATCTAAATCTATAAAACAGGTATAGGTGAGACTCTGGGTGTAATCTATTCTGGGGCAAAATTCCTCTTCATCTGCAGACATGTGAAACTAGAAAACAAGTTATCTTCTTCCAAATACAGCGATGGCCCACACACAGAACAGACATTCCCATTCCAAAAGGGAGAGATTTAAAGGAATAAAAGGGCCACCATTCCCAAGCAAGTGAGAAACCCCAAATTCCTATGAATTCCAAGGCCTGACAATGACCCTCTGAGGCTTCGTGCACTATCCCCTGGGCCTATGGTGGCAGCCCCTGCCTTTCTGGCCACTGCTGCCGCCTCTGCAGACCTCCCCCAGAGCCATTCGCCTGTTTCCTTACGGGTAGCACACATCTGTAGCTGAGTAGCTCTATCAGCTAGCTTCCTGCCTGCAGAATCCCAGAAGTCTGCCAGCCGTCCTTCACGTCGTCCAGTCTCTGTCCCTTTCGGCCCAAGCTAGCCATGCTTCTGATGGTATAACATTCTCCCAAGCCTTGTGAGTCTCCTGTGTGTGTCACGGGGATCTCTGCCATTAGACATGAATGTTACCCACAGATGCTTTTTGGATGACCCCACCTCTGTCCCTGGCTTCTGCTCAGATGGACGGCTGGGTCCATTTGTCACACACCTGATCTCCTCAGCGAAATGTTGTCCAGTCATACTCTCGGTGCTTTCTCAACAGTGAATTTCCTAATTGTAGCAATCTAGAGAAGCCAAGAACCTTCCAAATCATCAAGCGCTGACCCCTTTATGTTTAACAATGTCTTCCTCAAGTCCTCTCTTTCCTCTTGGATTTCACTATGAGCAGTAAAGGGAAAACAGGCCACAGCTTCCACACTTTGCTTAGAAATCTCCCCAGCTAAATATCCTAGTCAAGTTCTGCATTTCTTCTAACAGTAGAGCATAAATTAGCCAAGTTCTCTGCCCCTTTATAATAAAAATTGCCTTTGCTCCCATTTCCAGGAACATGCTCCTCATTTCCTCCTGAGGCCTCACTAGCAGTACCATGTTTCTAGTGCATTCTGTTCATGATAGAAGCTTTCTCAATGGTACTCCTCACTTCTGTGGCAGCACTCCCTAGAATCACCTTTCACATCCATATTTCTGTCAATGACCTCCTCAACGCAGGGTAGGCTTTCTCTATAATAAGCTTCAAAATTCTTCCAGCCTCTGTCCGTGACTCAATTCCAAAGCCATTTCCACAGTTTGGGGTATTTGTTACAGCAGCACACCACTCCCCTGTGCCAAAATCTGCACGACTTTCCTGGGGCTGTCGTGATGAAGTTCCATCAACTGGGGAATTGTCGCCATTCCGGAGGCTGGAAGCCTGAAGTCAGGGTGTCGGCAGCACCATGCTCCCTCTGAAGGTTCTAGGAACGAATTCTCCCTGGCCTCTTCCAGCTTCTGAAGGCTCCAGGCATTCCTTCGCTTATGGCAGCATAACTCCAATCTCTTCTTCTGTCTTTAAATGGCCTTCTTTATGTCCTCTCCGGTCACTGGATTTATAGCTCAGACAAAATCCAGGATTATTTCCTCCTGAGGTCCTTAACTAATTACATCTGCAGAGACCTTATTTCCAAACAAGGTCACATTCTGAGGTTCCTAGTAGACAAGAATTCTTGAGACACACCATTCAAAGGACTAAAGGTGCTATGGACAAAAATAACAAACAAGTGACAACTGATAGAAAATTTTTAAAGTCTAAAATCATTAAAGATTACTATCTATAACATGCCCCAAAACTGCAAATCAATAAAACAAAATCCTATAGAAAAACAGGCGAAGGATATGAACAGGTGATCCACAGAAGCAGAAACCCAAATGAATAAAACATTTATAAAGATCTACTCAGCCTCATTTCTCATAATATGAGAAATCCAAATTGAAACAAGGCAATCCTACTTTATGCCCATAATACTGACATGAAAAAATTAAGTTAGGTAATACCAAGTGCTGGCAGGACTATGGAGAAAGTGGGAACCCTAGGTAATCTATATTGATTTCTTCTCTTGCTCAGAGTGAAGCCCACAGGGCGCTGCATTTCTTGGTCCAACTACTTCTCTGACCATGTCTCCAACCACCCTCTGCTCCCTCTCTCTGCTCTCACCTAGCAGCCTCCATGCTATGCCTTTAACAGGCCGAGCACACTTAGACCCCAGGGCCTTGGCACTTGTTTCTTCTGCCTGGAGTATGCTTACCCCATTCACTAGAATGGCTAGGGCCCTCATTTTTTTGAAGTCTCTGTTAAATTTCATCTTTTGACCACTCTGGTAACACAGGATAGAGTCCCTTCACCCTCCTTTTTCTTGCTTTATTTTTCTCCTCCACAGTTACACCTCTTTGACAAACTTCATATTATGCTGGTTTGTCTATTAGCTATGTCTCTCTACTAGAACAGAACTCAGTTTTGCTCACTGCTGCACCCCCCAGGCCAGAACAGTTCCTGGCATATTAGGTGCTCAATAAATGTGTGGCATGAACAATGAACTCCTACTGTTTATCAAATGGCTACTGTGTATTGAGTGCTTTCATTGAATTATCTCATTTAATCCTTAAAACAAGTGTAAGTGTGAGTTGTTATCACTTCCATTTTACTGACTTGCAGATTGAGGCTCAGAGGGTTAGCCAGCCTACGGGAGATCCCACAGCTAGCAAATGACTGAGCTGGGGCTTGAACCTGGCCTGATTGGTTCTAAAACCCAGGTTCTCAAGCGCTTCGCTGCACTTCTGCCAATCACCCCCAGAGTTCATAATTCTCAGGTGGTGGCCACGAACACACATGGCTCAGATATCCTGCTGTGGGGAACGCCGCTGCCGTTCCTCCAGATCCAAAACCACATTAGTGCCGAGGCCACGCTTTCCCCCACTGTTCCCAGTCAATGACTAAGCACGGCTGGTACTGGTGTGGCCGTCTCCTAATGGCAACTCTGGCTGGAGGCTCTCCCTCAGCCAGGCCATTGTCTCCTCAGAACTGCGCTGGGTCTCACATTCTTCCTGTCCAATACCCCATCCTTCCCCCTCTTCTTTCACAGAGTCACACAAAGATTGAGGTCTGAAGCCTGTCCCTGCCTACTCCTGCTTCCTCCCCTTTGTCTGTCACACGGTTTCCCCCAATAAAGCTGTTGCACCTCTAATCCCATCTTGGCTTCCGCTTCTTCAAGGTCCTAATCTAACACACTCCTGGTGACAATCAGGAGTTGGCCAGCCTGGTACCTATGCACATGCCCCATGACCCAGCAATTGCACTCGTACATAACACACTCAACAGAAATGCACACAAACTGTCACCAAAAGACACGCACACTAGTACACCTAGCAAGACTGTTCATAACAGCTCGAAACTGGAAACTGCGCAAAAGCCTATCAACAGGCAAAGAGGTAAATAAATCATGGTATAGTACACCATAGAATATTACACAGCAAGGAGAACAAATCATCTACAATTACAGCATAAATGAAGCTCACAAACATAAGACTGAGTGAAAGAAGCCAGACACAAAAGCATACAGACCGTGAGATTACGTTAATGTAAAGTCCAAAACCAAGCACAACTAATTTATGGTGTCAGAAGTCAGGACAGTGGTTGCCCTTGGGGGTAGGAGTGGAGACTGGCAGGGGCACAACAGGGATTTCTGGGGTGCTGGTGATGTTTTGTTTCTTGACCTGGATAGTAATTATGAGGTGGCTCGGCTGACTTTTTGAGAATTCACTATAGACGATATGTACATTTTTTCTGTGTTACACTGCAAAAAAAAAAAAAATTATATATATAGAAGAACAGGCCACTACTGAACAACACCAACCAGAAAGGCAAAATCATAAGCCAACTGCTAAGCCCTAACCCTGTTCCCTGTTTCCATCAGGGCTCCACCATCCTCATGGTCACTCTGTTGCACAAATATGTCGCTTTCTCTTACCCTCGTGACCAGTCTGCCACCAAGTCCTGCCGGTTCTTCCTTTACAGTATCTGTCAGGGTCGATCAGTTTCTTGCATTCCTGCTGTCACAGCTCCATTTGATGACTGGACTTGGCAAAAGTTAGCTGCTAACTAGTCTCCCAGCCAGGGCAGGGATGAGGGTGAGGCCAGCGAGTACCTGGGGGCAAAATTTGAGAAAGCATCATTCTCAGGGGCTTGCAAGCATGGAGTTGACAGCTGAGAGTGATGATTCTTTAAATTCTGCATCCAGGCACCTATCTTGGCTCACATTAGTCCCTGCTCCATGATGCTGGGTTACTCTTCCTGCTTTCATCATGTCCCTCCCCAACACAAGGACTGACCATTGTCCCCTCTGCCTACCAAATTAAGGATGGCCCTGGGCAGGTCACATCATCTCCCTTAGCCTCAGTTTTTTTCTTTTTTATGTGTACAGTGAGGACACTGGACCCAGAGATGGCAAATCGATTTACTTTGAGTACCAGCTCCAATCAATTGTCACAGCTATCTTGAGCAGTGGGTTGAGAAAGATACTGAGGACAAGTTCAGATTCATTGGAGAAAGGTGCTATGCTCAGTTACCGAACCTTGCCATGGGTGAGAAAGAGGGCAGCCTTGATATACATACCAGGTATTTGCCTTAAGTAACTGAAGCCAAAGTCTTTATCCTGGCCTTCTGGACCCTCCATAATCCAGTTTTATCATACATACGGTCCTATTCCCTAGGGAACCAAGTCTGAAATGTTCAGCTGGTTTCAAATAAAGTAAGTAGAAGTGAACTGGGACAGTGGCACCGTGCTGAGATGTGGCCACGTCACTCTCAGGGCCGCTCAGGCAGAGCCCCCTTGGAGGTAGTCAGTCCTTGGGCGCCCCCTGGGCTCATCTCCATTTCCGGAAGCCAATTCCAAAAAATTGTTCTGAACTCCCTACAGAGAACTGATTTATGTTCTGGCTAAGTGAAGAGGAACCCAAAATATTGTGCCCATTTGTCTGTGCTGTGGATGGTTAGACGGATCATCTCTAGCCCGCTGACTGGCCTGGTGCTCGCAGCTCCTCTGGAACCTGCTAGAGGCAGCTGGATTTGGCAGCTCAGCTCAAGGGACAAAGCCCAGCCTGTGAGCCCACAGGAATGTCACAGGAATGTCAACCCAGGGCCTCTTGGAGGCCCCCAGGACTTGCCCACAGGGCTTTCTGAACCCAAGGCTCACTCGCACGCACACACACACGGGCCCAGTAGTGCATAATTCACTGACTGGGAAATCTCCCTAGTCCTGTATTTCTTTTTTTTTTTCTCTTTTTCCCAGCATCTTTCCACCCAAAATAGTGATGGCTGAGCTCAGCCTAAGCTGACACATCTCTCTGGTGAGAGAGAACCCAGCCCCACTCCAACCCTAATCTCTTCTGGGGGGGCACCTATGTGCAGCTACCTGGAAGGCAGGTATGTATAAATGTAATACATGAGATGTGTGCTCTGCTTGGGCAAAGTGCCAGGAAACACAGAGCAAAGGTGGTTAATTCTCCACTGTGAAGCATGGCTGGCTTCTCAGGGGAGGTGACTGGGGTGGGTCTTAAAGACAAAGGTTGGCCTAGCAGAGCAGAAAGCAGAGGGAATGCTTGTGCCAAGGGATGTAAGTATGACGGAACTCGACTTAGTATCAAGCATCTGTTGGAGCTTGAAACCCAAGGGAGCCAACCCATGTGTCCTCTAGGCCATGACTTGGGGCAGGGTGTGGGGCAGGATGCAGGGCAGCAATCTCTGCTCTGCCTTTACCAACCAGGTGGCATTTCCAATTCGCGCCAGGAGCTCCCTAGGGACCACAGTCAGACCCTGTCTCAGGGACATTCCTAACATCCCCTGCCCAGGGTGGACCCACTCTGGGAAAATCGTGGTAGGTGAAGCAGTAGGAAGGTAAGATTTCTAGAGACTGGAGGTCCCGGCAGAAGAGAATGAGCTGGGCATCGCTACATTCCTCTCCCATGGACGTGCCCAGCAAGTGCTGCTGCGTGGTCTATTTCCTGCTGAGCTCATCATCCCCCATCCGCTCATGGGCCCGCTCCTGTCTTCTCTCCTTGGTTAAGCCCAGGGGAGGCGTGCGTGATGACTTGAACAATGGGGAGTAAAGGCTGGGCATAACCCATGCTCAACTCATCCCCCTCTCAATGAGTGAATCAAATAACCTGATTCTTGATTCAGTAAAGTTATTTGGAAGAAGAACTTGGACACTCTGTGGAGGTGATGTGTGAGGACAAAGGCAAGAGAGATAGACAGGGATGGATGAGGGAGGGGAGAGGCATAATGTGCCTTTTCTCTTCCCATCCAAGAATTCTACCCACCAACTCTTCACCCTCAATGCACACCAACAGACACCCTTCAAAGCCCCCCTCCTCCATGGAGCCCTCCCTGACAGCTCCAGTCAGAAGTGCCTGAAGTACAACCAAGGTTGAGGACCACCTCTAGACAACAGGAAGGAGGGCCATGCAAAGGAATTACCAAGGGCTTTGGGAGGCTACATCTGTGTTTGATTTCCAATTATTCTGCCTCAACTAGGCGGGTGACCTCGGGCAAGGCACTCACTCATCCTTTAAAGCATAATTTTCTCATCTGCCAAGTGAGAAGTGATCATAGTACCTACCTCCCAATGCTGAGAGGATTAAATAAGATCTTTGTAAAGCCCCAGAACTTACTAGATGCTTGATAAATGTATTTTGCTTACAATATGCTTCGTTTTCAAGAGCACACCTCATCTAGGTTGTAAGCTCCAGGAAGTTTAGCACAATGAGCACAATGCCCAGCACGTGGACAGCTCAATAAATGCCCTTTGAAAATACCAACTTAGAGAGAAAGAGGGAGGGAAAGGAGGCCAGGAGGCAGAACCCTGAGAAGAGCGCTTTGCCCTCTCCCCCACCCAGGAGGCTGGGTCACATCCTTCTCATCAAGTTGTAAAGCGCCTGTGTTCATTATTTTAGCAGTTATTCGTGATCAAACGATTTGGTGTTAATGTGGATCTAATGTATAAATCCATACGGGTCCCACAGTCATTTAGCATTAATTAAACGAAGCCATTATAAGGCTGGGATTCCACTGGGTTTATTGCACTGAGCAATAAAAGGCAGGAGCCACTTGGCCACTCTGCTTTCCCTCTGCTCTTGCCTTGTCCCTTGTCCCTCCGGAGGGCACAGCTGGAGCAGGACCGAAACCGCCCTGGGTGCAGAGCTGGGCACAGGAGGACCCCGGCTGGGGTGCAGAGAAATGACGGACAGGTGGGGAGTTCAGAGAAGGCCCAGGCTTGCCCAGGAGAAGTTGACATTTCATAAAAAATAAAAATAAAAAATAAGGGCTGCATTGGCAGAGCACTGGCCTGAGAATCAGAAGAATGGGCTTTTAGTCCTGCTCTGCGGCTGCTGAATGGCTGTGCTAGCTTAGGCAACACACTTGCCCTCTCTGTTCTTTATCAGTTCATTAAGGAGTCCAGCCAAGGCAAGATCATGCCCTCTGCCTGGAATGCATCCCCTTCAGTTTTCCCACGGAGGCTTCATTCTGTCTTTCTTTCCCCTCCAAGAGGTCTCCTGACCACCCACTCCCAACCACCATATTTTCTCTGCTTTATTTTCTTCATGAGACTTAATCAGTATTGAAATTATCTCTGCATTTGCACTCACGTGTCTGCTTGTGGATTATCTCTATCTCCTCCTAGTATAAGCTCCACAAACCAAAGACTTCATGTGCCTTTTCATCACTTTAACACCAATTTCCAGAACAGTATCTGTTCTGTCTACGCCACACGTACCTGGCACAGGGTAGGGGTTCAAAAAATAATCTGTCCATTAATGAAAAACTGGGTCATCACTAAAACCTCTCTGAGATGGGCACTCAATGGCCCTTGACATCTGTGTCCAGAAAGGAAGGGTAGGGTGCAGTGCAGACAGAGCTGGGTTAGAAGGGCCACTGGGATGAGTCCTAGGGGGCAGAGCAAAGCCGGTCTGGAGAAGAGGGAAAGGTGGATGTCCTCTTCAGCAGAAGTTAAACAGGAGTCCCAGTGGTGGAGAGCTCCAAGTCTCAACAGCTACTACCCCTTTGGGCTTCCAGCCAAGACCATTTGGGGAGACTATATTAATAACTGTGATACAAGAATCCCTTGTGGACTGGGACAGTTTCCCTTCCAAAGTACCACCTTCCAAAGTACCACCATGCACAGCTCTTCCCATGATACTCCTGCCATCCCCTCGATGCAGGGAGGGGGGAAATATCTCGTGCTGCTTATACCTACAAAATTAATAACACTAATTGTGAATTTGAATAGTACTTTCCAGTTTCCAGAACACACTTTCTTATACAAGAATGCCAGTATCTATCCCCATTTTGCAGAGGAGGAGACTCAGAGAGGTAAAGTGACTTGCCCAAGGTCACTCATGGACTAGGTAGCCTGAAACACTCAAACATAAAACTCAAAAATTTTCCACAACCCAATGGCCCGTTTTGCAGATAAGGAAACTGAGGCAGAGAGTACATGGCTAGATTATGACACACTCGGGGTGGGGGGGGCTAAGTCATTCGAAGGGTCAGGGTGAGGCATGATGGGGACAGAGAGAAGAGGACAATCTCCCTTCCAGACCTGAGCATGGAGATGGAGATTATCCCGAGTGAAATATTTCATTAGGCTAGTTCAGGGAGAGAGAGTCAGAGAAACGTGGCGCTACAGAATCCTAAGATTGTAAGCAGAAGAAGATGATGGGGATGTCTTCTGTTTCTTTAAGATTTATATTAAGACTGATACAGGTCTCAGTTCCCTATTCTAAGCTCTTTGGTTTATCATCATAATTTCTGAAGTGAAAAGCAAGATGCCACACACAAAGTGGGCCCCGTGAATTCTGATGTGGGTCAGCCACTGAGTGCGGACGCGTCAGGTAGATCAGGTGTAGCAAGTCAAACAGCCGTTGGCACTGGGCTCCAGGGTTGGGAATTGACAGAGTGGTGGGCACTGTGTGTGATAAATCGGGGAATGTAACTCTGTCTCAGGGGGTTACCATTGCAGCCAACTGTTGCCATGGGGGCATGCAGGCCCAGTTATCAATTCTTCCAATTTTTGAAGAAAAGCCAGAAATGTGGATCTCTGTTGGAATGTCTAGAATTTTAAATGTTGGCATTTACATTTAAAGCACCATGTGGGCCAAACGAAATATACCTAACCGTAAGCTTCTCTCCATTGTCCCTCAGAGTGACACTTGTAGTTAAATGCCTAAATTAACTCTGTTCAAACCCTTCATTATGGAGATGGGGCAACTCAAAGAGTTAAGCCATGTTCCTGAGGTCACAAACACTTAGGGGCAGGGCTTAGACCCCAGGCCTGCGGATTTCCAATCTGATTCTCAAACTGTTGACCCAGGGATCAGATCAAGAAGGAACATCCTATACATGAGGACCCGGTAGGTTTGGAGACACATCACCACAAGGTTTGGTGTCTTGAGTCCGCACACTCCATCCTGCCGCACCCTGGCCCAGAAGTCAGGGTTCATCCGCCCACTAGACTGGAAGGCCTGGCCCACAGAAGAGGCGCACACAGGCAGCACCTCGTGACCTCCCTCCGTCCAGAGCTTTCCCTCCCCGGTGCCCCATTTAGAATGCAGCACCGCGGCACAAGCCAGCTGTCACTTAGACACTTGCAGGCAGAACCGCGGAAAAACCAAACCACTGTTATTACACTTAATAACCAGTTTCCACATCATCAACTCATTGGAGTCTGACAAGCGCTGTTAGGATGTCAGCTTCCTTGGCCTAACAAGTCAGCACTAGCGGGGGGCACCAGGCGGGGTTGGGCGCTGCCTCCAGGAGTTATTCCATCCCCTGCCTGCCCTGTGTAGAGGACACCCACCCAAGGGCAGCCTGAGGCTCAGTCCTGCCCTCCACACCCCCCCTTCACCCATGCACTCAGGAGCTCAGCAGATGCACCAACAATGGCCAGGGTTTGGAGCAAGGCCAGAACCCCAGAGAAAGGACCTGACCGGCGTCTGGACAAGAGAAAACAGCCCAGCTTGGGAGAGTGGGGCCGAAGGGTCTGAAGAAAGGCAGTCCAGAAATGGGACACCTGGGTTGGGATCCTGACTCTGCTGTGTGACCTTGAGTAAGTTACTACATCTTTCTGTGCCCCAGTTTTCCCCCTTGTGTGAGATGGTACCTCAAAGGTTTCTTACAAGGATCAATTGAAATGTATGCATAATGCCCAGCATGGTGTTTATCCCCAATAAATGGCAGGTACTGATGGGCTATTATTGAGGGGAAATATAGAGAGGCTAGGGGTCCTGAGGGGGAGACAGGGACAAGTGCAGAGACTATTAGGAAATAAGACCGCTGAGAAATGCTTCTGAATTGGCCTAATATACTGGGGAGGGGAGGTCTTTCAGAGCTGTGATTAAAATAGCTAGTAATAATAAAACCTAACATTATTCTTATTGTTCCCCTTTTAGAGATAAGAAAACTCAGAGAGGTTAATTACTTGCCAAAGGCAATCGAGCAAGCAAATGGTGGAACTGGGCTTGGAGGCCAGACAGTGAGACTGGAATTGACATCTTAGCCATCCTGGCCCCTCCTCTCTCTCCGGTCCCCGCCCAGCCCTGGTATCTACAAGGGTAGAAAAGCTGGGGGGGTGGGGGGACAGGCTACGGTTATCCAGGGTCTTGAGGTCCTACCCCCAGACTGTTCTCCTCCCAAACAGCAACGACCCTGGAGGTGTAGGGAGCAATTCGGGAATGGAGGCCAGGGCCACTGCCTCCAGAATGCAATGATCCTTCTGTCGCTCTGCGCGGAGGCCACGTGAACCACAGCTTCTGTGCGGCCCAGCCAAAGCGGTAGTCCCCACCCAGAGGCTTGGAGGGCAAAGGACCCTTCCCAGAACCCGGCACACCAGTGACGGGCTCGTCCTGCGGCCCCGAAGCCGCGCGGGACTGAGGCAGTGCAGTGCTGCCATCTTTTGGCCGCAGGCTGCACTGCATCCCCGCCCGCACAGTGGGGCGAACCCAGGCAGAGACGCACGCAGCCCCCAGGGGAGTGGCAGCCGGCTGGCATCTGCCCAGCCTGCGCCTGGAGGGATCCACCTCTGTGCGCCCTGGCAGGGTGGCCTCTGGTCAGTGGACACGGTCCGAGACTCCAGACCAGTCCAAGCAGCCAGAGAGGGGACCTCGGCCCTTGGAGAGGTTGCCCGCGGCTTCGGCATGCCTGGTCCAGCCCTGGCACGGCATGGCAGGGACAGGGGAAGGGTGAGTGGGAGACAGTGCACGTCCCAGACCCAGGCAGAGGTTCCCTGCCAACTTCGGCCTGAGCCTAGATTCCCAAAGTGCCAGGAGCTGTTATCCCTGAGAGGAGGGATTGTGGGTAGGACATTTTTGTCAGTTTGTTTGCCTATTTATTTTGTTGTGTTTATTTCTTTTTTTTTTCTTTTTTTTTCTTTATGCTTAATTGGAATTTTACGTTTTTCTACGATGACTGAGTAAGACTGAAGAAATAATGTAATATGTTTATGAATTTATCTGAAAGCAAATTTGCTTTGCAGTAAAGACACAATAATTCTAGCGCAAAAGGGGACCTTTCTCTGAACTCTTTTCTTTCACGGATGAAGAAAATGAGCTCAGAGATAGGTGACTTGCCCAAGGTCACACTGCTAGTGAGTGGAGAGATGAACTAGAACATCCCTCTCAAGACAGGATTTTTCCCCTCAGAGAGCAGACTGGGCCTTCCCTGGCCCTCCAGCCAGGGTAGTACCCCCTATTAGTCACCTGTCCTTCTGTTTACTGTCTGTCTCTCCCATGTCAGCTTCATGGCGGCAGGAACCTCACCTGTGTTGTTCACTAATATATTCCCAGGGTCTATTATAGTGCCTGGCATGTGGCAGACATTCCATAAATACGTGTTCAGTGAATGAATGGAGTTAATCAGGGAAGGCTTCCAGAAGGAAGTGAGTTATACACCCATTTTTGAAAAGACAGTGGTAATAGGTCAACAAAGAAGATAGGACACATTCCAGGAGTTGGAGGATGGCCTAGAACTGGCACCTGGCACTAGGTGTTCTCAAATACTTGTGGGAGAAGAAAGAATGGCATGGATTGTCCCCGCATACATATATGTGCCTGAACTAGGATTCCTTTGTTCGTCCTGGGAATCTGGAACAGAAGCCAGAAACGGCCCCTCTCGGAGACCAGGAAGGACCCACTTAGAACTGAAGCCTCAGGGCAGCCTAGCTGGGTCTGATGGGATCTGACTGGGCCTGGGTAGAGCTGACCATGCTGGACAGGGTCTGGCCAGGTCTGAATGGGTGGTCCTGGCTGAGCCTGGCTGAGCTAGCAGCCTTCCCCTTGCTTCTGTATTTAGCAGTGCCCAGCACCTGTCATCTCAGCCCGATCTCCCAGGGCTCTAGTCTGGAGACACATGTGGGGAGTGGGGCGCGGGGCGGGGGGGAGGAATCCAGAAATGCTGAGGCCAAGGGGGAAAACATGAGGGGGTCCAAATTGAGGCAAGGTCTTGTTTTTAGGGCCCCTTACAATATCACTATTAGTTTAGGAACATAAAATGCATTAAGATGTAATGATCATGTTGAAATATAGAAGTCATTTACTGTGTTTCGGTGCAGATATCAAAGTCTGAGAGAAAAATGGGAAATTTTAAACAGAGGGAAATGGACATTTCCCAAAGGAAAAAAAATTGTTCTTTTAATTTTTCTGGAAAAGTCCCCGAAAAGGTTCTTGGGAAAACTTTTATTTCTCCTAGAATGTTACATCGTGCCATTGGGACCAGGAGGTCAGAGGCTGTGTGCAAGCCCCTCCTCACAAAGGAAACCCACACTAATTGAGCACCTGCTGTGTACCAGGCTCTGTGCTAGGCTCATCGTGTGCATGGCCTAGAGTGAGGAAAGTGGAGCAACCTGTAGATCACTGGCAGCCTGCAGCAAACCGCCACCACCTGAGAGCATTTGCCGCAACACGTGGGAACCAGGGTCCCTCCCTCAGCCTTAGCCTCTGCTTCTGCCAGCCATGTCCCAGCCACGGGGGGAGAGGGGGGCACTGATCCGTCCTTACACCTAGCATATATTTGGAAAGCAGGGTGCACCTGCTACCGTGGGGTCTTGCCCACTCCCCTCCCCTAAGCACCTCTTGACCTGCCCTGTACAGAGCTCTGCCCTGCCTTGGGCTGACTTAAATTTCCTCTCACAAAGCCCTTTAGCACCAAAACCTAGAGATGGGGTGCCAGTGAGGGCCCCTTTTGGGGAACTGGGGCCAGGTTTAATTCTTTAGTCTTTCTGAATTCAATAGAAAGTGAGAGGCAGGGAGAAAAAAGAAAGATGGAGAAACAAAGAGGTAGAAAAAAGGAGAGACAAAGAGACGAGGAACAGGAGAGAATTTGACAAAGCAGGAGGGAAAGGAAAGCTTACAAGGCAGAGGAAAGGAAGGAAAGAAGGAGACAAAGGGACAGACCCCCAGTGGAAGGACCAGGGAGGAGGGAGAAGGCTCCATCTCTCAAGGTGCTTCCACCCTCCCTGCAGGAACAGCTAAGAAATGGGAGATGGGAGGCGGGAAGAGGAAGCCCAGACGGGCAAAGTCACCAGGTAACCTTGGAGACAAGAGCAGGGAGATGGGCGCAGGGAGGGGCCCCACAGGAGGGAAAGAGGGAGGGGAGGAGGGAGGGCAGGTGGGCTGGAGACCAGCAACAGGTCTAGTGTCCCCAGGGAAAGGGGTAGGTTGGGGGACAGGGCCCCAGGCATGTGACTCAGAAGAGCTAGGGGAGGGGCACAAAAGATTCCAGGAACAAACCTGAAGAGGACTGAGAAGTGGAATAAAGAGAGAGGTCTGACTGAGAATCAGTTTAGGGAAGAAAGAGCAGGGAGTTTGGAGCTGTGATAACAGGTCCCGTTGGAGCTGAGGCTAGGAGGAAGGAGCCAGCCCAGATGGCCCACTGAAGTGAGGAGGGGTGGGATGTCGGCACTGGGCAGAGGGGCACAGGGGCTCTGGTTTCTGACCGTTTCCCAGGTGGGGTAGCCCTGCAGCATCCAGCCCCAGTTGGGGACCCAGACTTCTGAATCCCAGCTGGTGGGCTGGTGGGACCATTGCATCCACTTGTGTTGCAAATTCTTGCCGAGCTCCCACTATGTCCCAGGTACCTTGGGGGACAAAGGAACCATTAGATAAGCTATGTCTTCAAACATGCATAGGCTAATAGAGAAAATAGGTATGTGCACAAGTAACAAGATGACAATAACACGGAGGGACTCCTGCATTATTCACGGCCAGCCGGAGGCATCCGAGAAAGCCTCACCTTGAGGTTATGCTGGAGCCAGGCCCAGAAGGCTGGGAAGGGCTGAAAAGAAGGGGGAGGAAAGGCTTGTCAGGTAGACAGTGGCAGGACCCCCCAGCAGGAGGCAGGAAAGGCCAGCCTGGTTTGAATGCTGGGTCTCCTACTGACCAGCTGTATGTTCTTGGGCAAGTTACCTAACCTTCCTGAGCCTCTCTTTCCCCATCTGGCAGAACTGTTTAAGAATTATAGACAATATCTGTATAGCATCTGACACAGAGTAGGTGGTCAATAAAGGGTAGCTATTATTGTTGTAAGGAAGGAAGCGAAAACATGAAGCTAGAATCCAAGGAAGTGGGTAGAGATGGGCTGGGAAGGCAGGATGGGGTCATGAATGTCAGGAATGAGGAGACCAGGTCGATAGAGAGGACGGGACTGCAGACCCCACCCAGCCCTCAGAAGAAACTGCGAGGAACAGGTGGGGGAGTGTTCCCCCAAAGAGCAGTGGGTGAAGTCCTGGTTGTGATCTGGTAAAGAGCTGGGTAGCTTATCTTTACTAGTAAAAAAGAGCAGTTGAGAGTGTGGTGACTTTAAAATATGTCCACCATTCCTTCTGACACTCCTACCTTCAAAAAATGAAGCTAACTCCCCTCTACTTGAGTGTGGCCAAACGTAGTGACTTGCTTCTATCAACAAAATAAAATGTTGTGGGAGCGACTGCGTGACTTCCAATACAAGGCCATAAGAGACGTCGCGGCTTCCCCTTTGCTCTCTTGAATCACGCACTCTGAGAGTAGTCATGTTGTGAAGACACTCAAGCAGTCTATGAAGTACTAGCTTATGAGCCACGTGAATGCGCCATTTTGGAAGTGGCTCCTCCAGCCTTCCCGCCCTGTGGCCAAGGCCACCCCTTGACCAGCTCCAGCCCAGACTCCCGAAGTCCCGAGAAAGGGCTAAGCCCAGGAAGGAGCGATGACTTTGGGCCAAGCATCAGCAGTGGGGAGAAGGGGAGAAAGAGAAGGCCAAGCTGGCATGTGGCTCTAAGGGAGAGGGACCAGGATGCAGGCTGCAGGACCCAGAATTCGACTCACCATGGGTTTTGCTGAGCCACATAGAAGGGTCTCTAGGCAGACAACAGAGGGTGGCCTGAGGCATGCCTGGTTTGGAGACTGGTTCCCCTCTCTTCATCGTGTCCCTGCCACTGACCTGCCACATGATCTTCCACAAGAGACTTAGTCCGTCTGGATCTGTCTCCTTGTTTATAAAATGGGCATAATTTCTGCCTGGCATCCCCCTCAGCTCAGGGCTTCCTGGGAAGTCCACAAGAGTAAATGCTCTGTGTCACTCAGAGACATTCTCCTGGTCTTGCAGTTGTGGAAGAGGCTCAGATAAGTTAGGGGACTTCTCCAAGATCGCAGAGTATGTAGCGTTAGGCTGTGGATCCAAACACTCATTGTACAAGTAGTAGAAATACTGGGGCGCCTGGGTGGCTCAGTTGGTTAAGCGACTGCCTTCGGCTCAGGTCATGATCCTGGAGTCCCTGGATCGAGTCCCGCATCGGGCTCCCTGCTCGGCAGGGAGCCTGCTTCTCCCTATGACCCTCCTCCCTCTCATGTACTCGCTCTCTCTCATTCTCTCTGTCTCAAATAAATAAATAAAATCTTTAAAAAAATAAAATAAAATAAAAAAAACAAGTAGTAGAAATACTGTTTCCATAACAGATACTTCTAGAATATCTCAGTGGGAATCTGATACAAGTTATAGACCCTCCTTCTGAAAAATACTCCTAAGCACAGACATGCAGGCTTCTCATGTGACCTAAGGCAGTTCACTCCTAAACTCCATGCATGGATTAACTGGTGGTCAAGGATTCCAACTCTGGTACTGTGTGACCTTGGGCAACTTACTGAACCTCTCTGTGCCTTCTTCAATAATCAAAGAGGACAATAATAGTACATACCTCATAGATTGTTTTGAGGATTTAATGAGTTCTCTATGTGTAAAAATACGTGAAATAATGCCTGGCACATAATAAATGCTAAATGAGAGTTTGCTATTATTACTTCCTGAAGGTAGTCTCAGCTTCCCAGGAGCTCCAGATGCTAGGGCAGCCATCCTACTGGGGGTCCTTCAAAATGTCCAAGTAGAGCTGCAGAGGTGTCCCCCAACTCCCAGCCTCTCATGGGCCGGATCAGTAAACCCTGGGGGATAAGGATCCCACCACCACCAGACAAATGCCCCTCACTTAGCCTTGTCCATCCCCCACCTGCCCATACCCACCTGGGCAGCCTCTGCTGGCAGTTCCGGGAACCCAGCTTCTCCGCTGCCCTGTCCTACCCTCCCCACTGCCCAGGAATCAATGCAATCCCCTAAAAGCTCATAACTCGGAGGTAATTATAAGAAGCATCAATTACCCAGCAATGTGGATTTCATGAATTCAATTAATTTGCATGGCGATCGATACAGGCGGGTTTGCTAGGGTCCCCGGGGGAAGTTAGGACATTGTTCTGCGCACTATTGATTTTACAATGTAAAACAAAACCTCTCTCCCCGAATTCAGAGATGCCCATTCAGCCATATTAACTTTCAGATCATTTATTTTTGTATGTCTTTCAACTCTGTTTGTTGCTATCACACAAATGCAGAGTATTACATTGTAGGGAATAATTGAATCAATACAGTCATGCTACGCCAGTCCTCCCTGACTCAAAGAAGAGATGCTGGTTGGCGAGCTACTGTTCTTCATATTCCCGTCCTCTGCTATCCCCAGCCATCCCCTCACCCTCATCCAAACATTCCCTCTCCTAACTAGGCCACTCCCCTAACCCTAAGTCCCCCCCTCCATCAAATTTATCTACCTGATTCAAGAGAGGCTTGGAGCACAGCTGGAGGGATGTGGTTAGACAACAGGAAGAACTCTTCTGGTGGTAGATGGCAGCTCAAGAAGGTTTGAAGAGAACAGAGGACATCTGCTTCTAAAGGATCTTCAGAACCATAAAGATCCAAGCACGAAGGCTTAAGTCAGAGGTATGGACCCAATAACCTTTCAGTGAGCCTTGTCTTTGCCACTCAGAGGAAAGGCATATATATCTCCTGGGCTGGGGAAAGAGTGTTTCTTGTCCTCTTCTAGAAGGAATGAGGTTAAAGAGACAGCATCTCTCAAAAGTTATCCCTCTTCTCTTGGAGAAGGCCAAGTTTAATAGGATGAGTGGTCATTGAAAAAGTGAGGGGCCCATTGGCCTTCCTCCTATTCTCCCCAGATTGGGTGCCCTCAGCCCTGCTGTGTTCCTGAGGCCCTGACCCCTCCCTACCAGCCACCCATCCTCCCCAGGCCTCCCTGAAAGAGGCCAGGCTCTGCTCTCAGCAAGCATCCCAGAAATCCCTGTGCACACGTATGCACACAGACACATGGCAGGCTAGGTACAAGGCTGGGGGCCCGCAATCCAACCACACCCCCAGGAGAGCATGAGCTAGGGCTTCTCTGCCTTCCCCAACCAAGCCCCAACTCAGCAAACCACCCTCGCACCCCCTGTCTGGAGAAGGAAAGAAGGCTTTTTTTAATTTTCCTCTGCCCCCCACCCCGTCAGGATATTAGACAGCTAAACAGCCCTGTGCCTGTTTCCTTCAGATAACCAGTTCCTGACGAGCCCCCTAATTGTCCCCGGAATCTCAGCGCCAGTGTATAGAGTAGGTCATTTAACCAACAGTACACACAACTAAATAAAAATCCATTTTCCAAGAGAAAATTCTATTCTTATCAGAGTTTTGCAAGAGGGTTGCAAGCAGCCCATGTTAATTGAAGCTTTGATGTTTGTAGGGGGAGGCCTCTAATCAACACCACAAAGGAGGCTGATACGCTGCAGTGGGCCCCTCAGCCGAGGACCGGACTCTGGGGAGCCAGTGATGGGAGGCAGGGGAGAGGACAGAGGGCTCAGGCCAGCCACCAGACGCCATAGGGGCCCAGCCACTGCCCCAGGCCTGGAGCCGGACACAAAGACATCAGGGAGGCAGGCAGTTAGCCAGGTAGGTCACTGATACTGGAGGTGAGCAGAGCCCAGTGTCAGACAAGCCTGGGTCAGGGGCCGCCTTGTGATTTGCTCAGTGCATGACCTTGGGCAAGTCACTTGACATTTCTGAGCCTCAGTTTCTCCTCTGGACGACGAGAACCATCTTGACCTACCCCAAAAACCCATTTGATGATGACTAAATAAAAACAAAATCCAAGAAAGCAAGTTTCGTGTTCTGAGGACATCCTGTAAGCCAGGGTACCTGCCACTTTACCATCTATATGGAATATGGTGCACTCCATGCTTACGGCTGACTGCTTTGTATTTATTCCTTATCTCCTTTAATCTTCAAGGCGGGGAATCTTACCCCATTTCTCAGGCAAGGAAACGGGGGCTCAGAGCAGCTAAGTATCTTGCCCAAAACCTCACAGTAGAAAGTAGCATCGTTGGGATTCAAACTTCCTGCCTTCGAATCCAGAATCCAAACAGCTTTCTCTTACGTGAGCTGCTTCTCCTGAAATGAGGTGGGAGGGCCCATCCTCCCTATCTTCCTGCCTGCCCTCCCCTAACCCTAGTAATGATTAACATCCAGATACATGCATGCATCATTTCCCTTGCTCCTCACGGCAGCCTCCAAAGCAGGCAGGAGGTACCTCGGAGCAAGAAGACAGGCCTTGCAGGAATGTGTGCACGTTAATGAGGTAATACCCATAAAGAGTCAGCTCTGCCTGGACCATGACAGGCTCTCAAGGACTGGCAGCCCCAGCGCCATAATGATTTGATGATGATGATTTTATACCTCGCACGCACGGTGCCTTCCACACAAGAGCTGCTTGAAAAGGCGTGGTTAGCAGCCGTAGTGAAACCATCCCCACTTTCCAGGTGCAGTAACTGAACTCAGTGTCAGTGAGTCCCCAGGCCATACATCCAGTGATGGGTGGCATCGGGATGTCTTTATTATGGGCTTCAGCCCCAAACCCATGACCAGTCCACTGTGCTCGGGGCGCCCAGGGCTTTGTAAAGGCCACGGCTGATCAGGGCTGACATGGGAGGGAGAGAGGAGAGACCCAAACACGGCGCTGCCTGGATGCTACAGAATGAACTGTGTCCCCCCCTCCCCAAGTCCATATGTGGGAAGCACTGCCCACCACCAACCCCCCCCAGTGGAGGTGGGACCTTCAGGAGGCGACTAGGTCCAGATGAGGTCATGAGGATGGGACCTTCGTGATGGGATTAGTGCCATATAAGAAGAGACACTGAATCCATGGGCACACTGATCTCGGGCTTCCAGCCTCCCGAACCGTGAGGAAGAAATATCTGCTGTTTAAGCCATCCCCCGAATCTGGTATTTTGTTATGCCCACCCGAGCAGACTGAGATGTGGGGCCATCAACAGACAACTCATGCACTCTGGACAGGACACCGGGTCCTCGGCACCAGTGAGGGGTAGGGATGGGACAGAGTGATGACAGTCTTCACCCTCAGGGGCCTTGCAGGGGAGGCTGGAGACCTACAGCCATTGGGCAGCTACAGACCCACAGAGACGGTGGTCACAGGGAAGAGAGAGGGTGGGAGAGGAGGGAGAGGTGGTCTGGGGGGCTACACGCTGGGAGTATCTTCAGAAAAGAAAGAACAAGGAGAGCGGTTGAATTTGCCAGGCCAGATCAAGCTAGCAAGAATTCACGTTCATTTCTTCAACACTATGTGCCGCCAGGTCTTGCTAGGCGCTGGGGCTCAGAGATGAAGGCGCACTGACAAGAGGAATCCACACCAGGGGAGCCGTATTTAAGTAAGGCAGTGAGAGCTTCACCAGAGGTCTGCCTGGCCCTCGAGAAGAGGAGGTAGCTTTTCAGATGCCACTTCAGGGATGTTTAGGGTCCGTAGTGTGCTGGGCAGGGAATTGAGAGATGAGTGGTTTCCTGGGAGCTACTGCACCTGCATTTGACCTCAGTTCATAACTTTACCTGCTGGGATAAATCAACAAGGAGGAAACCAGAGTCCAGAGAGCTCCAGTGACTTGCTCAAGATCACAGGACTTGCTGGGGGCTGAAATGGGACCCAAACCCAGGTCTCTGTATCCTGAGTACAGTGCTTTTCCCACTACACCAAGGCACTTAGGTCGGGGATGCAAAACACAAAGTGCTAGCTAAATAAAATCTGGAGTTAACACCAGGTGCCTGGAAATGGGCACCAGGCTGATCCTACATGGCTGGCCTTCCCACAGTGCCCTGGGGCCCCAAATTTCCAGCAGGCAGGACCTGTGCCCCGCTGCATCTACAGGGTGTCAGGGACACTGGCCCCAAAAGGAAAGGAAGAAGGTGCAGGCAGACCATGTCAAGGTGAGCTGAGTGATTCCTGTAAGGGTAGTAACCTCCAGCTTCTGCCTTCCTGGGAGCTGGTGGGGTCTGCTGAAAGATGATGGTGAGATTCAGGGGACCACCTGCATGAAGTCAAGGCCGAGGTGGGTGGGATGCATCAGGACCCACAGGCCTCCTTACTTGCTTAACCAGCTCAGCCAGCTCCGTCTGCCTTGACAGCAATGGGGCTTCTTAAATGCCAAGAGTGAAATATTGGTGAGTATTTAGAAAAACCCTTACAAAAACAGGAGAAGACTCCTAACCTGAGTCTTCTGATTATGAGATCAACTCTCAGGGAAGGCTGGGTGACTCAATGTCTCCTAACTGGTCCCTGTCTTTCCCACTCTATTCCCTCCATTCTGTTCTATGCTCTGAAACCAGAGTGATCCTAAGGTACAATCTAACCATGTCCCTCCCCTGCTCGAAACCCATCAATGCTTCCTTACTGTCCTGGGGATAAAATCTGCGGGCTTTGCTGACAGATAAGACCCTTCCTCATTTCCTCCTGCAGGCCTTTCCAGGAACCTCCAGTCTTGCATGTTCTACGCTCCTCCCAGACAGTTCGCGCGTGCCAAGCCCCATCCTGTGCCTGCCGTCCCGTATCCTATCATCCCGCCTCCACCACGCATCCATCCCATGTGTGGTAGGTTGCACTCATGGCCACCACTCTGACGAGGTGGAGGACATTATTCCACTAAAGAGGTAGAATACCTTTACCTGCCTCTTGACCTTGGATTAGGACATACGAGTTGCTTTGGCCCATGGAACTTCAGTGGGAAGGTCATAACTAAAGATTGGAAAAGTGCTTCTGTGCTCGAGCTTACCGTCTCATGCTTTTCCTGTCACTGTGAGAGACCATACCTGTTGGCCCTGGGAGCAAGAGAGAAGATTCATGGGGCAGAGCTGCCTAATCAGGCCCAGCCTCCATCAGCAGACCCCCAGGCAACAAGAGGAAAAAGCCCAGATCAGGAGAGCCACCCAGGCAAGCCCCGCTGAGATCAGCCAGCCCTCAGCCAACTCACAGAAACATGGACTAAGTTAAGTAGTAATTGTTACATGCCGCTGAATAGCTAATGGATATATCATTTTAGCCTGAATCATTTCTAGCCATTTATCAGGCCTCAGCTGAGGTCAGGTCATTTCTTCTCAGGAGTCTGACTTGGGTCCCGTCACCACGTCCACAGTTCTGGGTGAGGTGCTCCCTCGCTAGGCTCCCCAAGCACCCCACATTCTGGCTGCACGTGAACACCCTGGGTTCTAACTTCTGTTTCATTCTCCGTCTCCCTCACAGGACTCTGAGTTTCTTCTGGTCAGAGATTGTGTGTTATTCACAACTTGTGACAAAGAGGGATTCAATGACTATTTATTAGAAGAAAAAATGTAAAGCTGACCTTTTCCGAGGGGTGGAAGCAAGGAAGACCCCTCACTTTGCCACCCGAGCCCACAGCCACCATGGAAAATGCCCAGAGTGGGAGGAAGACTTACGTGAGTTCTCTATACCACCTTATGGCCGCTTGCACACACGTGTGACTACTCAAACCCACACATACCCGGGCTGCACGGTCCCACCCGCCTGCTTGCTTGGTGACGAAACGCTTTTTGAACCACTTTGCTCCATCTTTCTGCAATATCCTCCAGCAAATCAAGCATCCCCTTCTTGGGATGTTTTCAATCTGTTTTATGTTGATTTTAATTAAAGAATCCGAAACTGAACAAACAGTTCCTAGCAGGTGGCCATACAAGTGTGAAATAAGCAAACTGTTTTATCTGCCACAAACTCTGCTAGTAAATTTCTTCAAATTAATCCCAGCCTCCGAGAGTCTGCTGATTCCAAGGAGAAAGCTAAGCAATCCCAGCCTCCAAATATTTGCTTTTGTTACAGCTCCTGGAGCCAATGACTGGTAGTGTCCACCTTTGTTCTACCCTCATTTACTTTGTCTCCCAGGCCCATCTCTGGTGCTCTTTTGGCCCAAACCATATGCCCAGAACAAGGCTCATGTGCCCACACCACCTGAGCTCCATGGCCAGAACTCCAACAGGGTGGTCAGATGCTCCGGGGAGAGCCCCCAGCCCTTTCTCTTCAGAGCACCACCACCAACCAGCCATCCGCTCTCTCCCTCTGCCAGTGCTCTCACCTGAGCTTGGTCCATCTCACCAAAGCTCACCCATTCCCAGGGAAGAACAGACCTGGGGGCGAAAGACAAGCCTTGCTTTCCTCTCCACAGTACAGCCCAGAAATGAAAGGAGCCCTGGGAAAATGATACCACCCAGTCCCAGCAAGGGTGTGAATAAACAGGAATCTCCTCCACCACTGACAGAAGTGCGCCTTAGCACAGGCTGTCTGGAGACCAGTTTGTCTACACCTAACCAAAGCTTTAGAATTTCTCTTACTTTTGGATCCAAAAATGTAGGACTCTATCCAAAAAAAATAGTCATTATTGTATTGTAGTAAACATTTATCTCAGAGCCATTTATAACAGCAAACACTGAGAATGCTCAACGGTAAGGGATTGGTTAAATAAGCCATACAAAATATTGCAAAGTAATATTTAATATATAGAAAATAATCTTGTGATTTAAGTGGAAAAAGCAAGTTATAAGGCTATATGCCCAGCATGAATTCATTCCTTTTAGTTTTGGGTTTTTTTTAAAGATTTTATTTATTTATTTGACAGAGAGAGAGAGTGAGAGAGCACAAGCAGGGGGAGCAACAGAGGGAGCGGAGAAGGAGGCCCCCAGCAAGCAGGGAGCCCGAGGCGGGACTCCATCCCAGGATCCTGAGATCATGACCTGAGCCGAAGGCAGACACTTAACGACTGAGCCACCCAGGCGCCCCTCCTTTTAGTTTTTTATATATGTATATAATATACCCCATAAGTAGTATAAATATATTGTATATATATTATTCAAGGTGTGTAATATATGTGGGTGTGCGCACAGAAGAAAGAAAGGCTGGAAGGCTATAAACTAAAAACAATAGTTGTCTAAGTATCAGTAATATAAGTGCTAGCTCTCTTTTGTTTCATTTTTTATAATCAGTATTTTGTCAATTTTCTAATTTTGAGAACCCTGGCTGGACTCTGAAAATCGGGCTGTGACCAGTGTGGTGACACTGACACTAACTTACTATTAGCCGTCTCCTGGCCTAACTTCAAGCCGGCTCTGGAGTCATTAACATCACGCTGTGTAGATTTCCTGATCTGCATACAACATGGAAGAGAAACCGGGCACCCCGATTCCGCCCCACAGGTCTACAGGGAGCCCTGCCCTGCACTTGGGAAGGGAAGACACGGACTCAGCAGAACTGTAGGACGTGTTACCTGCTCTTCCTGGTCACACCAGCCACAGAGCCAGAACTCCCCACGCTGAAGAGACAGTGTCTAGATGCTGGGCACCAGTCTATCATCCACTTACCCCAAAGGCATAGCACTAGAGTAATAGCCTGCATTTCTGCCCCACTGGACCTGCAGGGCCGTCCAGAGAAGACAGTGGTATTTCTGGCCCTCCCCAGGAAGGATGTAACATGAGCTCAAGTACAAAGTCCTGGGTTGGTCAGGGACCGCCAGGTCCCGCCCGGCACCACCCCCTCTGCCAGGCTGGCCATTCCCCCGGGGCCATCACCCGGGGCCTGCACCACTCCCCTCCACCTCCTCTAGGGCCAGCACCTCGCTCAAGCTGTGACATGCCACACCTGCATGGCAGCAGGCCGCAAAGGGGGAAAACAAAATCTCCGCCTTTGTTAAGGTGACTCTAGCTGCGTACAGATAAGCCCCTAGATCTCATTGACTGAACACAATAAAAGTTTATCTCTTGCTCACAGTACAGCCCAGTGGGGAGTCGGCTCCAGGCGGTCATTCATAAACAGAGTCTCCTTTCACCTTGTGGCTCCACCCTCCTCTAGGACCCCAGAGTCCTCTCCGTTCTGTGGTAAAGGGAAGAAGAGGACAACGACTGCACAAGGGAGGTTCTAAAGGGCCATGGCTGGAAGTGCTCATCACTTGTGCTCACAAGTCATTAGCCCGGGAATGAAAGGAGCCACATCTAACCGCAGGGGAGGCCGGGTGGGCCAGCGTGTGTGGCCCCGGGAGGAGCGGCTGAGGACTGGTGAGCAACAGCAGACTCTGCCCCGCCCCTGTCCCCACTTCCTGAGTGACCCTCCTGGGGGCATCCCAGCAGCGCAGCCTCACACCCCAGTGCTGTACGGAGTTTCTCGAGAAGCGGCTCTTTCTCACCGTCCTCTATTTCCCCCCGGGACCCAGATACACATCCTGGTGGCAGTGAGTAGCCAAGAACACAGGGGGCTCTCAAAACCTTGTTGAGGACCAAACAGAATGTACCCCTTAGTCTGTCACAATCCAAATACTTACAAATCCTAGAGGTCTCAAAGACCACAAATTTGCCAGAAACAATGACTTTGCTGCCATCTTTCTCACTTAGCCTTTCTGTAGTATTGGGCTCCACTGGCACCTTCTACAGTTCTCTCTTGGCTGCATCACCTGTGCTCCCCAGGTTGTCTCTCTGCCTCTCCGACTTCACCTCTGCCTGCTGCCAGGACTCATTCCCTTACTTCTCAAAGGATAGTGTTCCCAGGCGGCAACTTCCGCGCCCTCTTCCTTCCTTCTCCTCTTCCCCGGCTCCTTTCCTGGCCCCTTCCCGGCTCCTTCCCCGGCTCCTTTCCTGGCTCCTTTCCAGCTCCTTCCCAACACCCCCTCAGGCACTCCTTTCACAAACCCATGTTTCTGGCCAGACCTCTCTCCTAAAATCTGGACTTGCATTTCTCACTGCCTGCTGGCCACATGTGCCTACATGTCCTGACTTGCCATGTCCAAAGCTGGGCTCACTGTCAATCTTCCTGAAGTGTTGCATCCTCCCTCTCCTGGTTGATAAGCCCACCGTCCACCCTGGCACCCAGGGAAAATCCTGCAAGTCCCCCCAGCGTCCAGCTGTCTGGCCCCACAGCCAGGTGGCAACAGCCCTACCGTGTCTAGCTCCTGGTGCTTCTGGGCACTGTTTTCTTCAGGACCTCGAACTCCACCTCTAGACCACCCAAGAGACTCCTGCCTGGTCTCCCTCCTGCCAGTCTTCCCCCTCCAATCCATCCTCCTCAAAGAAGCCAAAGGGGTCTCTCTAAAAACAAGTTTTACCATGCCACGCCTTCCGAACATGCACGGTGTGGGGCCCTGGGGGTAAGACCAAATTCCTTAGTCCTGCGGAAATGCCCGCCACCATCTGGACACCCTCTGCCCTCTCTACTCCCACTCACCTCCATCTACTCCTCCCCATCCTCCTCGGGCAGCCTCTACCACAGCCTCTCTGCCTGCCACACCCAACACCTTCTCAGGCCCAAGCCCCATGCCTGCATTCACACACCCTTGATGTCTGTGTGTGTCTCCTTTCCACCTGGAAAATTCCACATGTCTTCCCTGAGCAGGATTCCCCCCACACACACCCTAATAAAACAAAGGCAAGTGCTCCCACCCGGGGGTCCCCCAGTCATTTTTCTACCTTGCAGACACTCTCACTACACTGTTGAATACTCCTTTGTTTCTGGTCTAGCTCCCCCACTGGGCGGGGAGCTCCTGAGGGCCAAGCACAGGGGCTGGCACTTGGAAGGGCACGTGAGGTTTCTGGAAGGAATTAAGTCCCTCTCCCTCTCCTCCTCAGGCCAGGGTGCAGCCGGGAGACACGCATGTACTGGAAGGCACTAGAAGGCTAGGTGCCCTCCCAGGCCCACTTCTGCAATGGGGCCTGGAGGAACCTGGCCAACACCTTTCTCCACTCCTCTGCCGAAGCCGCCTTGGCCATAACCTTGAAGGCACAAAACCAGCAAGGACCCTCTCTGCAGCAGCAGGCCCTGCATGCTGATGAGGCAGCTGAGGGGCAGCAGGGGCAGGAGGCCTACACTCCCTTCCTCCTCCTGGGAGGAGACAGTGAGAAGGGGATGGCAACAAACAGAAGAAATCCTTCCCCTTCATCTCCTGATCCGAGCCCTCTCTCAGAACCGCTTATCAGCATCCTGCAATGATGCCCGCGCCACCAGCTTGCAGGAATATCACTCCTGTGTGTGGCGGCAGCCTGAACTTGGAAGCCAGACTCACTGCCCACCGCCGTGTCACCGGGTTGCCTTCCCAGCCCAGGGTGTCCAGGGCCTGCACCCGGCCAGGGGGCTACAGGGCATGCCCCCTTCCTAACCTGGGGCTCAGGGTCCACCAGGGTGAACCCACAAGAGCCACACAGGTACAGAGCATCACCGTCCACCTGGGCCCCAGGTATGGGCACACACCTCCCACAGGTATAGGCGACAAGTACAGGCAGATATGCACCCGTCGTGGAGCAAACGCCATCATCTTCAGCTCACTCTCCTCCTCACCCCCACCATCCAATCAAGAAGCACAGCCTGGGCGCTCGCCACCCTCCTCGCACAGAGCTAGGTCCCCGGGAAACAGAGTGCAGCCCCAGGGCAGGGCAGCAAGGACCACAGGGGAAGAAACTGGGGGAGAGGGGCAGAAAGCCAGTCTGGGTACCCTGGTGCCATTTTCTGAGAAGAGTGAGGAGGTTATTAAGGGGAGAGGAAGTGGGGGGGTGGCTGCTGTGGGAACTACAACAGAGTGGGGACACTCCCTCACCCGGAGCATCCTGCTTCTCAAAGGCAGGGCTGGGTGAGATGCCCTCCGGCCTGGCGTGCCCAGCCTTTGAGCCCAAGCAAGTGGCCTAAGCTCTGTATATTTACTACTTCCGCTGTGGCCTCCCCACCGTCATTTCTGCACATGGCAGCCAGAATGGTCTTCTAGAATCTGATCTTACCGCTCTCTGTACAATGGCTTCCTAGCACGGTCTGGACAAAGTCAGAAGCCCTTAGCACGATCTACAAGTTCCTACGCGACCTGGCCACTGCCCACCTCTTAGCCCTCCTGACACTATAATAGAGATTCATATTCACTTGTGTGTCTCCCCACGTGAAAGCAAGCTCACTGCAGGCCAGGACCCCGCTGCTCCGCGGCTGCATCCACAGTGCAAGAGTAACACCCGCCACGTGGTAGACGCGGGATGCACGTTTCCCGACCGAGGACCTACATGCCTGGACACTTGGCTCAGGGGTTCTTAATCAGAGACCTGTGGATCACTAGGATGGTCCATGAAAGGGTTTCCGGAAGTCCTTGAACTCCTGGAAATTCAATATGAAACAAGTTCATATACATATAAACACTTTTCTGGGGAGAGGATCTGTGCCTGCCATCAGATAGATAGGAGGGTAAGAATCCAAGGAGCTCGAAGGAGAAGGATGGGGACACCCAGGAACATTCTGTGTGGTCCCAGCCCCAGACGTGAGGGTCAAGTGCAGCCCACGGAAACCTGCAAGGCAGGTGCATTAAGCACTCAAGAACATGCACACACAGGCTCAAGACTTGAGTGCAAAGGCCTTCCCAGGGAGGGGAGCAGAGCAGACCCCTGGGGATAAGTGGACAACAGTCCTTCAGTGCAGATTCTCATCCTTCCTGGCCCTAAGGACAGGGAAGGGGGAGAGACTGGGCGGCCGAAGCAGTGGGGAGGTCTCAGAAAACGGGAGAGAGGCCAGATGGCCTATTTTGTAGCCTGACCCTTGCAAACATGTCCAAGGCCAGCAGCACAGGGGAAGGACCTTGCCAGCCTCACACAATACAGCAGCACAGTGAGGAGCAGAAACTTTGAGGGCCCACAGACTTGGACCCATTGCCTGGCTCTGCCACTCATTGCCTGTGTTACCCCAGGCAAGGGACTTAATCTCTTGAGTCACAGTTTTCTCATCCATAACAGGGAGGTAAAATAGAATCCTCTTTACAGGGTTGTTTTGAAAATTAAATGCAATTATATTTTGTAAACACTTCGCCAGTGTCTGGCATGAGTAAGAACCAAAATAAATACAGAGAAACTTCAGTCCAGAGGTGTTAGGTGTGAAGACCCCAGGGCTCTGTTCACACTCTCTCCCATCCACCATTATGGCCACTTTCTCATCTGTGCACCTCAGACCAGATGAAACAACCACAATGACACCCAAGGATACTACAGGAATCTACACAGAGGGTCTGGCAGAGGTGGGGGGTGTGAAAGCTTGCTACACTAGGGATCCCTTAGGTGTGGTAAGGTGCCTAAGTTGGGTTCCTGCTCTCTTAAGATACTTTGAGTCCTCAAGAGGGACACCCCAGCCCCAGCTCAAGGATCAGAGTTGGGCAGGGGGACTAAGAAACGGTTTGAGAACTTTCATTTGTTAAGTATTTATTATGCATTGAATTCAAGGGATATATGATTCTCTCCATTTTTTAGGTAAAGAAACTGAGGATCAGAATGATTAAAAAGAGCCTAGGACATTGTAGTAGGCAGTATAATATCCCCCATACCCGATACATCATCATGTTAATCTCAGAACCTGCCCATATGTTACCTTACATGGCAAAAGCTACTTTACACATTTGATTAAGTTAAGGATCTTGAGATGGGGAGGTCATTCTGGATTATTTGGGTGGACCCAATGCAATCACAAGAATCTTTAAAAGTAGAATAGGCAAGCAGAAGAGGTCGGAATGATGCAATATGAGAAGGATTCAACTTTCCTTTGCTGCCTTTGAAAGTGCAAGAAGGGGCCACAAGCCAAAGAACATGGGTGGCCTCTAGAAGCTTGACAATGCAAGGCAATAGGTCTTATGCAGATCTTACAGAAAGGAACACAACCCTGTGGACTCTTTGATTTTATTTAGCACAGTGAGACTTGTGTCAGAATTCTGACCTACACAACTGTAAGAAAATAAATTTGTGTTATGTGAGCTGCTAAATTAGTAGTAATTTGTTATAGCATCCAGAGTTCCAGAAGTGGTTCACTAGAGCCTTAAACCCCTCTTGGCAGCTTGGACAATGATCACAACATTTTAGAAGCTGAACAGCTGAGAGAGACAAGACAAGTGATGACTGAGTTAGTGGACCCAGGAATGTCGAATCCCTAGCTAGCAATAGGAAAAGCTGAGAATCAACCCAATTTACACTGCAAAAATCCACAAAAGCCTCAGGTACCAACAGCACCAGATACCTCTGGAACTAGAGCAGGGTGGGAAGGATCTAAAATAAGAAAAATTAGACAAAAGCTGTTTTGAGAAGTGCCTAGCCATGAGGCCATGAGCACATTCCCTTAAACCTCACTGAGACAAGTTTCCTCATCCACAAATCTATAAAATGGGGATGGTTGTCTGTCTCACACTGTTGTTTTGAAAAGGAATTAAATCAAATGGAAAGAATTGTCCACACTCATTGACACCACTTCTTCTTCTACCATTCTCTCTAGAACTCACTCCAACCAAGCTTTTGTCCCCACAGCACCAAGAGACATCTCTCATCCAGGTCACCAGTGCTTTTTCATTGCTGGGTCCAATGGCTAGTTCTCTGTCCTCATCTTATTCTTCAGACTCTTTGTTAGAAGTGACCACTCACTCTTCTCTGAAACCTCTTCTTTGCTTGCTTCAGGGATGCCACTCTCTCCTGGTTGTCCTTCACCTTCCTAGGTCACTCCTTCTCAGTCTCCTTTTCTGATTTTTCCCTCCTTAATCCATGCTGCTGGGAAACGGCCCTTCCCCCACCTGGCAGGGGCAAAAGACTGGAGGTTTACTCTCTAGAAAGAGTAGAACAGAGGTCTCTGAACTAGGTGTCAACCAGCACAATTGAGAGGGTACGTACCAGACCATAAACAATGGAAATCACAATTGTATAATACTAAATACGGGATCCTAAGATCATCCACTTGGTTCTAGAAGGCTGGCAATCAGACCTTTATCCTTCAGGCAGGAGTTTGATAGGGACTGTATGAGGAATATGACCAGCCCAAGAGGAAAGACCTAAGACACTGGCATTATTCAATAAACATCCCATAGAAGTTGACATGTGTCACCCTCAGGCTCAAAGTTTCCAATCACCTCTTTCATCTGCTACTCAACTCATTAGCTGAAAGTCAAGGATTCTCAGATATTTGAGGGGGGTAAAGTCTCTAATACAAAAGAGAGAAGCCAAATCAAACAGAGAAAAGGTAACTAGGAGGAAAGAAACTATCCAGAGGAAGAAAACTTTTAAAAGAAAAAGTATCATTAATATTCTCAGGATAAAAGAAGATACTGCATCCACACAATAAGAATAGGATAATATAAGAAAAGAACATTGTAAGAACAAAAATGAAATTTTTGACATCTCTAATAACAAAAATGAAAAACCCAATAGAAAAGGTGGAAGATAAATCTAAGGAAATATCCCAGAAAGTAGAGCAAAATGAATAGAAAATAGGAGAGAGAAAAAAAAAAGAAAATTAGAACACCAGTTTAGGAGATTCAACATCAAATTACAAGAGATCAAGAAAAAAAGAAATCTTTGATAAAATAGTTCATGAAACTTTCCCAAAACCAAAGGGCATGAATTTCCAGATTGAAAGGGTATACCATGTGCCAAAGCACAATTGATGAAAGTAAATGCATGCTAAGACACATCATTGTGAAATTGCAGAACACTAAAACAAGAGAGAAAACTCAAAAAGAAAAAAAAAAAGGAGAGGTCAAAATCAATGTATCAGAAATTGGAATGGTCCTAGACTTCTCAACAGCAATACTAAATTGAAGAAGGCAAGGGAGCATTGTGTTTATCATTCTGAAAAAAAAAACAGTTTACAAATTAGAATTCTGTATCAGTCAGGATGGGTTTGATTATGCTGCAGTAGCAGACAACTCCAAAATCTTAGATGCTACCTGTGCATCTCAGTTCAGCAGGTACCTCAGCTCTTAGATTCTCCACCCATTTCCATGGTAGAAAAGGGAACATGACAAATTAGTGAGCAGCTCTTTAAAAAATTCTATCAGGAAGTGACACACATCACTTCTGCTCACATTTCCTTAGCCATAGTTAGTTACAAGAACTTGCCTAAATTCAAAGAGTGAAAGAAGTACAAACTTACCTTGCACCCAGAGAGACCCAGATATATATAATCACCAATCCATCCTTTAGTCACTAAATATGTGTCTCACTCTCCTCACCACGCAATATACACATCCTCTCCCCAAAGGCAACAATCCAAAAGTTCCACTTCAAAGTTTAATATCCCTGGACGATGTGTCATAATGTCTCCATTATGTCTCCTCTTAATCTGGAGACATATAAAGTAAAAATATGTTTTCTGCTCCACACACTCAATCTACAGTGGTGGAACAGAGATAAGATAACCACAAGAGCCAGTCCCATTCAGAAAGAAAAAGAATGAAAATAGACAAAAGACAATGGTCCATAGCAATTCTGAATGCTTGGAAGACATTTTGAGAGTCTCATTCCCGAAAAGGGATGTTGTTAGATTAGGCTCTCATTATGCTCCCTGGGAGTAGCTCCTTTGCCATTATACTCCATTGATCTTGGCTCTTTTCCCTAGGAAATTCTTTCTTTTCCATTATTCTCCTTGGCCATATCTGAAGTAAATGTAGTGGGATATGCTCTCCTCATTGAGGGCTGAGCCCCTTTATCAGATCACTTGCTACTGATAGATAGGGTCATTTTACGTTCTTGAATAATCTTTCTCAATCCAGACTGATGGTTCTTTTGGCAATACAACTCTCTCAATATCTTATCTCCTTACCTATTTGATTCTGTCAGTAACAGAATCCAGCCCACATTTCTTTTAGAGACATAGTTCCCACAGTTATGTCTGATTTCTCATGTCCATATCTTCTCTCTTCTTCTAAAGATCAGTGTACCTTGGGCCTATCAGGATTATATGAGAGAGCAACAGTCTTGGTTTCTTTTCCTTCCTTTAAACATTTGTCTTATGAAAAGAATAACTAGGTACCACAACCACAAAGGATCTTTATCTGAAGCATCTTCACTTAGTCAGTTTTTAACAGTAGGAGTGAAAGTCATACCCTTATTCTGACCCATGCCACAAGAATAAATTTTAAGTGGCCTTTGTCACTCACTTGTTCTTAATTTTATCTCCTACTATTCGGACTCCAAAATTAAGTGGCTCTTCCAAATATTTCAAGGCTCTGAATTTTGGGAAACTCTCTATTCACTTTTATTTGTGCTTGCATATTGGCCAATTCTTTTGTGAGCATACTCTTTCTTACAATTTTGCCAAACATCATCAATAATAACCAAATATGCTAACATACTGCTTCCCCATATTTTCATCTTAAGTTTAAATTTCTTTAAAAATATGATCTGACTCCCAGACTATTTTATTAAATATTTCCCACTGCATAATGTAAATTGCCATCTTCACAACCACTAATAAAGTTTTCTTACAGCTCACTAAACAGCCCTAGGCCAGGCCCCCTATTACAGCCTTTTTGTTTTACTAGTACTCCATTTCTAGGAATCTATCTTGATCTCAGTCAGGATGAGCTAGATTATGATGTGACAACAAACAACCCCTAAATTTCAATGGCTTAAAACAATAAAAGTTCTATTTCTTGCTCATCTGCCTGGTGGGAAAACATATCTCCTAAGTCATTCTCACTCAGGGACCCAGGCTGAGAGAACCTGCAGTATCTCATATGTGTCAGTCAGAGTAGCAGAGAAAAACCATGGTGAATTACACACTTTCTCTTAGAGTGCTCTGTCCAAGGAATACCTTCTACATCTAATCACATTTTGTTGTCTAAAGCAAATCACATCACAATGCTAACATCCAGAAGATGAAAGTATACAATTCTACCTTGTGCCTAGAAAAGAGAGAACTAGAAATATTGGTGAATGACATTAAAGACCACCATAAATTCTATACCCAGACAAACTATTATCTGGTATGAAGTAGAATAATTAGAATTGTCAATTTTCCAAAGTCTCAAAAGTTTATCTCTGTTCTATATTTTTTCATAAGGCTACTGAGAATGTCTTCCACCAAAATAAGAGAATAAGCAAAGAAAGGGGAAGGCATAGACAGAAGCCAAAGGCATTTCCTGGATGGATGTGAGAAGAGATCCTAGAATGACAATTGTTCACAACACATAGAAAATAATCAGTATAGACTGAAGTACTATGAATTAACAGATAGTAATGTTCTTACCATAGGTTTGCATTTGCACTTTGAATCTGATGAAACTACTTGAAGATGTACTTAATCAAAACAAGGAAGAAAAAGCAAGATAGAAAAAGACACTAGAGAGGTACCTGGGTAGCTCAGTCAGTTAAGTGTCTGCCTTCAGCTCAGGTCATGATCTCGGGGTCCTGGGATCGAGCCCAGCGTTGGGCTTCCTGCTCAGTGGGGAGTCTGCTTCTTCCTCTCCCTCTGCCCCTCCCACCAACTGTTCTCTCTCTTTCTCTCTCAAATAAATAAATAAAATCTTAAAAAAAAAAAAAAGACACAAGATTTAGAAACAAGGAATCCAGCTCAGGAGAGAGGCAAGGGAAACTAAGAATGGCAGCAATGGAAAAACCCAGGATAAAAGGGATGCAGTAATCCTTGAAAGTGATCAGCCCAGGAAGAAAAAAATGTAGGTCTTCAGAAGGGATGTCTCTATTAAAAAAAAAAAAAAACAGATGGAATTAATAGATTGCCTGATGACACTGTGGCTATTAGGAGGTATAGGAAGAGTTGCCAATGAATACACATAAAACTAAGCAAATTAAAAATAAAGACAATTATTAACTTCAGGGGAAATGAGAAGGAAGAAAATAAAGTATACTATATAATATAATATTTAATTATAACGCATGATATTTGTAATATTCAATTATGAATATTTGCATGCATATAACAGTATAACTATTAAATATTGGTATATTTTTAAATGATAATATAGCTACATTGGGCAGTTAAGATAACTAAATCCTTACTTACAATAAATAGAAATCAATGGATGTTCAAAAGTGATGAATTAAAAGATATCTTTCGTATTAGAATTTACTTGTTATTTAGAGTAATGGAGATTTGTATATATACTAGAAGAAAGAGTTAAAACAAAGATAATGCCTCTGGGGAAGGAGACTGGGGAGAATGGAGAGAGCTGAGAAAGGAAACCACTGTGTTTTATTATAAGCTTTTTGGTATTATTTGACTATGTGCATACATTACCTTCAAGAAAATAAAAATTAAAGCAAAAAAAAAAAAGAAAAGAAAAGAAAAGAAACTTCCCAGGTATTCTGATGCTCAGTCAAAGTTAGGAACCACTAAGACAGCACACTGTCCCATCCACTATTGAAAACTCTGCAACAATCTGTGCTAAGTAGTTGTCCAACTCTGACTTGAATATCTCCATGATATAGATAGCTCACCACCTGAAACTGTCCATCATCTTCTTTATAGCCCAAATTCTTATGATATATCAATCATGGATATTGCATGGTAAAAGTACAGAGATATCGTGAGACTGTACTTGCCCAATCCATTTCCAGGGAGGTAAGTAGTTGGAGAGGCAATGAATGTCTCTCAATCCTTCAGCACTGAGTGGCTATCGAAGAGGGAGGCTTTTCACTGTGCTAGAACCCACTGCCCTGGCAATCACTTGGAAGAGATTTGCTGCTCAGAATGGAAGGCAGGGTTTAGAAGCTCTAGGAATTTTACATTTAGGTCTCATCCTCTGGCTTTGATTGATGGCACAGCTTATGCCATCTCGAAGACTCCCAGAAGTTGAGGTGGTGAGATGCCTCAGAAGACAGGAAGCTGGGCAAAAAAAGCCTTATAAATTATACCAGCTTTTGGGTCCAGAAAGTAGCTATTTATCTCAAGATGCAAGACCTATCTTTAAAGCATGATTTCCCGGGGCAGGGCTGGGTGGCTGGGTGGCTCAGTCATTAAGCATCTGCCTTCGGCTCAGGTCATGATCCCAGGACCCTGGGATCAAGCCCCACATCAGGCTCCCTGCTCAGTGGGAAGCCTGCTTCTCCCTCTCCCACTCCCCCTGCTTGTGTTCCCTCACTTGCTGTGTCTCTCTCTATTAAATAAATAAAAAAATCTTTAAAGCATGATTTCCTTTATCTTATACCCAGCAGCTCACTCTATCCGCTGGCTCTCTGTTGGAAGATCCTTGTGAGAGGGAGAGTAGTACAGGAATTAAAAGCACTGGCTTTCAATAGTACAGATAAAATTAATTATATTTTAAAAACTCAATCCAGAAAAAGACAGAAAAGTAGGAACAAATAACAGATATTAAAAACAAAACAAATAGGAAAGAGATAGATTTAAAACCAATCCTGTTGATAATTATATTAAATGTTAATAGTCTATACACCCAAATTAAAAGACAGAGATCATCAAACTAAATTAAAAATCAAGACCCAACACTTAAAGCATAAAAATGCAGCTAGATTAAAAGAAAAATGATGGAAATAGGTATACCATGTAAACTCTATTCAAAAGAAAGCTGAAGATGACTCTATTAATATCAAAGTAGTTTTCAGGGGCGCCTGGGTGGCTCAGATGGTTAAGCGTCTGCCTTCGGCCCAGGTCATGATCCCAGGGTCCTGGGATCAAGCCCCACATCGGGCTCCTGGCTCAGCGGGGAGCTTGCTTCTCCCTCTCCCTCTGCCTTTCTCCCTGCTCATGTTCTCTCTCTGTCTCTCTCTCTCTCTCTCTCTCTCTGTGTGTGTCTCTTTGTCTCAAATGAATAAATAAAATCTTTAAAAAAAAAATACATTTCAAAGTAGTTTTCAGAACAAGGGATATTACCAGAATAAAGAGGGACATTTCATAATGATAAAGAGGTGAATTACCCAGAGAACATAACAATCCTCAATATGTGTGCAGCTAATAACAGAACATCAAAATATATGAAACAGAAACTAATAGATCAATGTAATTCACCATATTAAAAAACTAAAAAAAAAAAAGCAATAGATGATCATCCCAATAGATGCAGAAAAGTCATTTGCCAAAATTTAACACCTATTTGTAATTTTTTTAAACCCTCCATAAATTAGGAATACAAGAAAACTTCCTTAATCCAATAAAGGGCACCTTAAACCCCTGCAGCTAACATCATACTTAGTAGTGAAAGATTGAATGATTTCCCATTAAAATCAGGAACAAAGCAAGGATGTTAGCTCGCAACACTTCTGTTCAACATCACACAGGCAGTCCTAGCCAGTGCAATGAGACAATAAAAAGGAATAAAAGGCACTCAGATTTGAAATGAATGGTAAAACTGTCTTTATCATACAGCAAGATCGTCTCTGTAGAAAAACTTGAAAGAATCTACTAGAACTAATAAATGAGATTAACAAAGACACAATAGAAGGCCAATATATTTTTTAAACAATTGTATTTCTATATTAGCAACAAACAACTGGAAAGTGAAACTGAAAAATAGTATAAAAAACAATCCTCAGAGATAAATTTAACAAAATATGTGTAAGACTTATACACTGAAAACTGTGACATTGCTGAGAGAAATAATGTGAGCCCAAATAAACAGAAAGATGCAAGACTCCATCGATCAGAATATTCAATACTGTTAAGATGTTAATTGTCCCCAAAATGATCTATAGATTCTCAATGCATACCTAACCAAAAGACCAGTAGGCTTTTTTAAGAAACTGCTTATCCAATTCTAACAGAAATGAAAAAGATCTAGAATAGAGAGGGGAAAAAGTTGGAGTACTTATACTACTTGATTTCAAGACCTACTACAAAGTTACAGTAATCAATCATGTCAGTGTGGTATTGAGGTAAGGATTGACATATAGATCAGTGGAACAGAAGAGTCCAGAAATATACCCTACATATGGTCAACTGATTTTGACAAAGGTACCAAGGCAATTCAGTGGGAAAAGGAAAAGTTTTTTTCAATGAATTATGCTAGACAATTGGATATTGAGGTGGGAGGATGGGGAGAAAGGGCAAGAGCAGGGAAGGAGGAAAAAAAAGAAGGAACAAACTAAGGAAGGAAGGACCTCAACATATATCTTATACCATATTAAAAAGCTAATTTGAGGAGCACCTGGGTGGCTCAGTCAGTTAAGCGTCTGCCCTTGGCTGGTCATGATCTCAGGGTCCTGGGATCAAGCCCCACATCGGGGCTCCCTGCTCAGTGGGGAGTCTGCTTGTCCCTCTCCCTCTGCTCCTCCCCCTGCTTGTGCTCTCTCTCTCTCTCAAATAAATAAAATCTTTTTTTAAAAAAAGTTAATTTGAAATGAATCATAGACCTAAATATAGAGCTTTGTAAAATTCTAGAAGAAAACAGAGGAAAAATCATTTCTACCTTGGGTTAGGCAAATAGTTCTTAGGACACAAAATCTATATAGTAGAGCTCAAGGCTAACTTTAAATTTTGAGCAAGGCATGTTTTAGGCAAATTAAAAGAAGTGATCTTTATACAGCTGAGTCCAACTATGTTCAGTCCCTCCATCCTCTCTCCTGGAACACCTTCCCTCTTCCCCGATCCAAATCCTTAGTATAACCAACTCTTAATTGTTGTCCTGTCTCAGCTCACTGCCACTTGCTCCAGGAAGACTTTCCTCACACCCTAAACTGGATCCAGTGCTTCTCCTTTGACTCTCATCACTACCTGGACTTAGCACTTAGCCCTCTCTATTGTAACGGCCTATAACGCCCTCTAGATTGGGAGCCCCATGAGACACTGGGATGATGTGCGAATTGCTCATTCTTATTCCCAGTGCCTGGCAGAGGGTGGATGGCCAGTATATTTTACTGGATGAGCAATTGTGTGAACACATCCTTTTTTTTTTTTTTTTTTTTCAATTTTTTTGTTGTACTTGATCTTAGCCAAAAGGCCAAGAAGTGATTCAATTTTTTTGGTTGTAGTAAAATACTCACAGTACAAAATTTAACCATCTTAACCATTTTTAAGTGTACAGTTCAGTAGTACTAAATACATTCATAATGTTGTTCAACCATAATCACCATCCATCTCCATAACTCTTTTTATCTTGTAAAACTGAAACTCTAATACCCATTAAACACACACGCTCCATTTCTCCAGTTTCCATATGAATTTTATTTCTGCAAAAAAATCATTGGGACTTTGATAGAGGTTGCATTGGATCTGTAGGTCACTTTGGGTAGTATCGACATTTTAACAATATTAATCCATGAACATGGGATGTGTTTCCATTTATCTATACCTTCTTTAATTTTTCAGCAGTGTTTTGTAGTTTTCATTGTACAAGTCTTTCACTTCCTTGGTTAAGTCTCCCTGGCAACCACCATTCTACTGTCTCTATGATTTTGACAACTCTAAGTATTTCATATAAGTGAAATTATAAGGTATTTGACTTTGGGTGACTGGCTTCTGGCAGTCTGGCATAGTGTCTCCAAAGTTCATCCATATTGTAGCACATCACAGAATTTCCTTCCTTTTTAAAGCTGAATAATATTCCATGTGTGTGTATATACCACATTTTGGTAATCCATTCATCTGTTGATGGACACATGGGTTGCTTCCATGTTTTAGCTACTGTAAACAATGCTGCTATGAACACAGGTATACAAAATATCTCTTCCAAAAACTATAATTCAGGGGTCATTTCTACAGTTTGTTACTAGACAAGTTTCTCTGAATGTGTAGAGTACCCAAAACCATGAGGAGGAGGCAGGGAAAAAATCTCTTTCAGACCCTGCTTTCAATTCTTTTGGGTGTATACCCAGAGGTGGAATTGCTGGATCATATGGTAATCCTATTTTTTATTTTTTGAGAAAGTGCTATACTCTTTTCCACAGGCAATGGCTATATAGTTTCACATTCCCACCAACAGTGCATAAGAGCCCCAATTTCTCTGCATCCTGTTATATTGTTTTCTTTTTTTTTTTTTTCTGTTTCTCTTTTTTATTTTTTTATAGTAGCCATCCTAATGGGTGTGAGGTGGTGTCTCATTGTAGTTTTGATTTGATTTTCCCTTGATGATTAGTGCAACTGAGCATCTTTTCATGGGCTTATTGGTCATTTATATATCTTCCCTGGAGAAATGTCTATTCAAGTCCTTCACCTAATTTTGAATCAGGTTCTTTGTTGTTGAGTTTTAGGAATTTTCTAGATATTCTAGATAGTAATCCTTTATCAGATGTATGATTTGCAAAATTTTTCTCCCATTCTGTGGGCTGCCTTTTTACTCTGTTGATGGTGTCTTTTGGTGCACAAATTTTTAATTTTCATGAATTCCAATTGTCTATTTTTCATCACCTGTCCCTTTGGTGTCATATTCAAGACATCATTGCCAAATCCAGAGTCATGAAGCATTTGTCCTATGTTTCCTTCCACCAGTTTTATTGTTTTAGGTCTTATACTTAGGTCTGATGCATTTTGACTTAATTTTTGTATATGGCACTATGTAAACGTTCAACTTCATTATTTTGCCTGTGGATATCTGGCACCATTTGTTGAAAGACTGTCTTTTCCCCCATTGAATGGTCTTGGCACCCTTAACAAAAATCATTTGACCATATATTCAAGAGTTTATTTCTGGGCTCTATTTTAGTCCACTGGTTTATATGTCTATCTTTAGGCCACACTGTTTTGATAATGTAGCTTACACTGTAGCTTTGTAGTAACTTCTGAAATCAGGAAATGTGAGTCCTCCAGTTTTGTTCTTCTTTTTGAATATTCTTTTAACTATTAAGGGTCACTTGAGTTTCCATATGAATTTTATTTCTGCAAAAAAATCATTGGGACTTTGATAGAGGTTGCATTGAATCTGTAGGTCACTTTGGGTAGTATCGACATTTTAACAGTATTAATCCATGAACATGGGATGTGTTTCCATTTATCTATACCTTCTTTAATTTTTCAGCAGTGTTTTAGAGTTTTCATTGTACAAGTCTTTCGCTTCCTTGGTTAAGTATTTTATTCTTTTTGATGCTATTGTAAATGGAATTGTTTTTGTGGTTTCCTTTTCAGTATTGTTCATTGTTAGTGGATAGAAACACAATTTTTTTCTAAGTAGACTCCACGCCCAACATGGGGCTTTAACTCATGACCCTGAGATGAAGAGTTGCATGCTCCACCGAATCAGCTAGCTAGGCACCCCCAGTTTATTTTTGCATGTTGAGTTTGTATTCTGCTACTTTGCTAAATTCATTTATTATTTTTAGCAGTTTTTTTGTGGAATCCTTAGGGTTTTCTGCAAATAAGATCATATAATCTGCAAACAGAAGTAATTTTACTTATTTTCCACTTTGGATGGCATTTATTCTTTTTCTTACCTAATTGCTCTGGTTAGAATTTCCAATACTATGCCGAACAGCAGTATTGAAAGCAGGTATTCTTGTATTGTTTCCAATCATAGAGGAAAGGCTTTTAGTCTTTCACCATTGAGTATAATGCTTACTGTAGTTTTTTCATGTATGGTTTTTATTATGTTGAACTAGTTTCCTTCTATTCCTAGTGTGTTTTAGTGTTTTATCATAAGAGGGTGTTAAATTTTGTCAAATACCTTTTCTGCATCAATTGAAATAATCATGTGGGTTTTTCTCCTTCATTCTGTTAATGTGCTTTATTACATGGATTGATTTTTGTATGTTGAGCCATCCTTGCATTCCAGGAATAAGTCCCACTTGGCCATGATGAATAATCATTTTAATATGCTGCTGAATTTGATTTGTTTGCATTTTATTGAGGATTTTTACATTGACATTCATAAAGGATAACCTGTAGTTTCTGGCTTTCTCTGGCTTTGGTATCAGGATAATGCTGGGCTCATAGAATGAGTTAGAAAGTGTTCCTTCCTCTTCAGTTTTTTAGAAAAGTTTGAGAAGGATTGGTATTAGTTCTTCTTTAAATGTTTGGTAGAATGCACAGGGAAGCCATTGAGTACAAGGCTTTTCTTTGTCAGGAAATTTTTATTACTGCTTCAATCTCCTCACTAGTTATAGGTGTATTTATATTTTCTATTTCTTTGTGATTTAGTCTTGGTAGGCTTTGTGCTTCTAGGACTTTTTCCATTTCATCTAGGTTATCCAATGTTGGTGTGCATCTTTGATAGTACCCTCTGGTAATCCCCACCTTCATTTCTAATTGTAAGAATTTGAGTCTTCTCTCTTTTTTCTTAGTCCACCTAGCTAAAAGTTTGTCAGTTTTGTTGATTTTTTCAAAGAACCAACTTTTGGGTTCATTGATTTTTTCTATTGTTTTTCTCTTCTCTATTTTGTTTACTTCTGCTCTAATTTTTATTATTTCTTTCCTTCTGCACTTTGGATTTAGTTTGTTCTTCTTTTTCTAGCTTCTTAAGTTGTAAAGTTAGGTTGTTGATTTGAGATCTTATTTTTTTAATGTAAGCATTTATAGCTATAAATTTCCCCCTTAGAATTCTTTTTGCTGTGTTCCATAAGTTTGAGTGCATTGCCTTTTTATGCATTCATCACTAGGTATTTTCTAATTTCCCTTTTGATTTTTTCTTTGATTCACTGGATGTTTAAAACTTTATTTAATTTCCACAATTTTATAAAATTTCCAGTTTTTCATCTGTTATTGATTCTAACTTCATCTCATTGTGGTCAGAGAAGATACTTTGTATATCTGTCTTTTAAAATCTTTTGAGACTTAATTTATGGTCTAACAAATCACCTATCCTGGAAAATGTCCCATGTGCACTTGAGAAGAATGTGTATGTTGTCATTGGGTAAAGTACACGGTATTTGTCTATTAAAGATAGGGGTTCATTGCGTTAAGCCCTCTGTTTCCTTACTTATCTTCTGTCTGTTAATGTGAGTAGGGTGTTGAAGTCTCCAATTATTCTTGTGTAACTGTTTCTCACTTCAATTCTGTCAGTTTTCTTCATATACGTTGATGGTCTGTCATTAGGTGAGTAAATGTTTATAATTGTTATATTTTCTTACTGTATTAAAATTTTTATTAATATATAATGTCCTTGTCTCTTGTATCCTCTTTTGATTTAAAGTCCATTTTGTCTGAAAATAGTATAGCCACTCCTGCTCTCTTTTGGTTATTATTTGCATAGAATATCATTTTCCATCCTTTCATTTTCAAGCTATTTGTGTCTTTGGATGTAAAATGAGTCTCTTATAGACAGACAGCATATAATTGGATCATGTGTTTTTATCCATTCTGCAAAAGCCTCTGTCTTTAAGTTGGTGAGTTTAATCAACTCATAGTTAAAGTAACTACTGATATGGAGGGACTTTCTTCTGTCATTTTGCTATTTGTTTTCTATATGCTTTATAGCTTTTTTTTTTTTTTTTTTTTTTTTTGGTCCTTCACTTCCTGTACTACTGTCTTCTTTTGTGTTTAGTTGATTTTTTGTAATGAAATGTTTAAGTTCCTTTCTTATTTCCTTTTGTGTATATTCTATAGCTATTTTCTTTGTGGCTATCCTAGGGATTATATTTAACATCCTAAAGTTGTAACACTCTAATTTGAATTTATACCAGCATAACTTCAATAACAACAAAAACTCTGCTCCTGTGCAGCTCTTTCCCCACCCCTTTCAGTTGCAGGTGTTCTCAGCTGTATCTTTATATATTGTGTGCCCCAAAATACAAACTCATGATTCTTTTAAATACATTAGTCTCTTAAATCAGATAGAAAACAAAAAGTGCAGTTATAAGCCATTGTTAAAATAATACTAGCTTTTATAACTGTCAATGTATTTACATCTATTGAGATTTTTATTTCTCTATATGGCTTTGAGTCACTGGCTACTGTCCTTTCATTTCACCTTGCAAGACTCCCTTGAGCATTTCTTGCAGTGCAGGTCTAGTGGTCATGCACTCCCTCAACTTTTATTCATCTGTAATTTCTTAATTTCTCCCTCAGTTTTGAAGGACAGTTTTATCAGATACAGGGTTCTTGGTTAACAGGTGTTTTTCCTTTAGTACTTTAAATATATCAGCCTACTGCCTCTGGCCTCCAAAATTTCTGATGAGAAATCTGCCTATAATCTGATTAAGGATCCCTTGTATGTAGCAATTTGCTTCTTTCTTGCTGCTTTTAAGATTCTCTCTTTGTCTTTTCAAAGTTTGCTTATAATGTATCTCAGTGTGGGTCTCTCTGAGTTCGTCTTACTTGGAATTCATTGATCTTCTTGGATGTTTATATTCATGCCTTTCATCAAATTTGGAAAGTTCTCAACCATCGTTTCTCGAAATATTTTCTGTGCCCCTTTCTCTCTCTCCTCTCCTGGGATTCCCACAATGCATATGGTGATCTGCTTGATGATGTCCCAAAGATCCCTTAAACTGTTCACTTTTTTTCAATCTTTTTTCTTTCTGTTCCTCAGACTCAATAATATCCATTGTCCTATCTTCAAGTTCACTGATTCTCTCTTCTGCCTGTTCAAATCTGCCTTTCATTCCCTCTGGTGAATTTTTTTCATTTTAATTATGTAATTTTCAGCTCCATAATTTTCTTTTGGTTTCCTTTTAGGTTTTTTATCTCTTTATTGATATTTCCATTTTGTTCATACATCATTTTCTTCACTTGATCCAAATTTCCTTTAGCTCTTTGAGATCTTGAAGACAATTACTTGAAAGTATTTGTTTAGTATATCTGCCATTAAGTCTTTTTTAGGGACAGTTTTTGTTGATTTATTTTTCCCTTTAAGTGGGCCATACTTTCCTGTTTCTTTGTATGCCTTGTGATTTCTTGTTGTTATTGAATACTGGACATTTGAAACAAATAATGTAGCAAATCTGGAAATCAGATTCTTGTCCTTCCCTGAGTTTGCTAGGCTTTTGTTATTGTTTGTTTGTTTGTTTGTTTTAATTGTTGTAGTCTGTCTCTGTGCTGAGGATCAGCCTCAGATGTAAACTTAATGTCTTCTTGGGTCTTTTTTGTGAGTTTGTCTGGCGTTGTATGGTCATTTTCTAATTTTCCCTGTATATGAAGTTGTCCTTGAATGTCATAGTTTATAATGTCTGTCTCCCAAAAAGGGAAAAAAGAAAAAAATGAAGGGTGGAAGGGAAGTGTCCTGGCTCTTTAAATGCCCTCGAAGTCACTTTAGCCATAGTGAGTGTGGCTTGTAACAATTGAAGGTGTAACAACAATAATTGCTGCCTCTTTGTCTGCACCTCTGTGATCAGAAGCAGCAATTAGCAATTAGAACAGAGATCCCTAATATTTGGATAACTGGGTCCCTTTAGCCCACCCCAGCTCCAGCAAGCTGCATGCAAGCTGCTCCAGGAACATATGCACATCTGCCTCCCAAGGGGCTGAAGGGTGGGGGACAGAACAGGGAGCCACTACTGTGTTAAGAGCTGAAATTGACCAAAATTAACCACAATTTACTTCCCAAGTCTTCTCCTGGAAGTTTCCAGCCTTCAGTAGACTCTAGAATTCCAAAGTAGTTAGATCACACAGATTCTGCCAGTGCAATGATTTTCTAAGTAGGGAGACAGATTCCTGATGCTTCCTACTCTGCCATCTTCACAGAATCCTCTCTACATCCATTACTTTTTATTACCATCAGGACCCCCCCTGAGAGGCAAACAGGGCAGAATTACTATTTTCTTTTGCAGATGATGAACCAAGGCCCACAGAGGTTAGGTGATTTTCCCACGGTGACATTGCTGGCAAAGGCTATCCTGACTCTTCATCAGGTGCTCTTTTTCCTGGTACCATGCACTGCTTCTCCACTGTGGCACCCCAAGCTGCCCTCCCCAGTGATATAAGGGTGCTGGGTTAAACACCCACCTTCCATCTCTCACTCTCTCACCTTTCAATCTCCTTGTCTCACTCACTCTGGTATCCTACTCCTTAACCAGGATGCCTGGTGGTGTAATGGGTAAGAAAAGACACAATGGGTTTGAATCAAACTTACTGGCTCTGTGATCTTGAGCAAAGTACTTAACCTCACTGAGCCTCAGGTTCCTCAACCCTCAGGTGGGGATCCCTCAGAGGGTCATTATAAGGACTCAGCACAGTGCCTAGCACCTATCAGTTGGTTATCTGCTTTTACTATTTCTCTAATACGTGGTATCTTCGTGTCTCTCTTCCTCACTGCCTTTCTTTTCCTCCCCTGTTGGTCTGTCTAACTCCCAGACAAGCTGCAGTCCCCTTCAACAAACTGGACCTGGCCTGAGAGGTGCAGATGGGGCTGGGGCTGAGACTTCCATCTGTATTTTGCTCTGGACCAGGAAGAGAACTTGTTCCAGGAGAGGAACCACAATAAACCCAAAGATCCACACATATGAACATCTCCCTCACATGTCCCAGGCAAGGCCTTGGAAGAAAGGCCTGGGATATTGTGTGTGTTGTGAGGGATGGGAGGAGAGGCTGAGGCTGGGAGGTGGGGAGGACCCTGGAAAGGCCTCGGGTGAAGTACACAGGAGGTCCCAGTCCTGGATGAGAAGAAAACAGATGGGATGGGCATGGGCAGCACCCAGGCACCAAAGGGCACCACCCTTAGGGAGCAGTAGAGGGCAAAAGTCAGCCCCTCTGGCCATTGCCCAGTGGTCACTCACCCCATAGCTGGCACTTATAGAAGGACCTGTTGTGCTAGGCTGATACCAGAGTGGAAGGCACAGGGGCTCCCACTTGTGCCTGGCTCTAGGCCTTCTATAGGTGGGCGGATTTGGGGCCCCTGGAGAGGCTGCATTAATGGGAAGGCATCAGGGCCTCAGTATCCTGGGGAGTAGGAGAAACTAAGACTATCTCAGCAGACCTAGGTTTGGGTGAATGCACAGCCACCTACTGGTCACATGACTTAGAAATCATACAACTGCTCCCTCTAATGTAAAACATAATAACAATATATACCCCACTGGGTTGCTGTGGAAATTAAATTTGCAGATAATAGGTAAAAAGGCACTTAGCAAACTATAAGGTGTTCTCGGATGTTCGGTGTTCTTATTGGCACAGGCTGGGCAGCCAAGCTCCCACAGCTACCTCTGGCCTCTACCTCCCTGCCCCCACTGTCGCAGAGGACCCATTATCAGTGGTGACACCAGGAAGACAGGCATACTCCAACACAATCTGGCAACATAGTCCAGCTGAGCCCCTAATCAACTTGCTATGTGATATTATGCTATTTCACCTGTGGGCCTCAGTTGTGGGTTTGTTTGTTTTTATACCAAGGGGGTTGGGCCAAAGTGTTAAATTTTCAGGAGTTTTGTGAACCCAGTGACTTCATGTGGGTAGCTGAAAATCAGCCATGGTGGGAGTATTTACACCACAGAAATCAGCAAACACTACAAATCAGGGTACCACTGTTTGGGCAGACATTCCAGAATCTCCTCCTTCCAGTGGCTGGCCAGGAATGGAGCAGCTGACCCAAACAGATCGCCTGGCATGCTCAGCATCTGGCTGCTTCCCAAGGATTCACCCCTCATAAATATGGATGCACACCTGGCCAGCAGCAGGTCTGCACCCCACACATACACCCCTACCCACTGCCTGGTCAATCCCTGGTCACAGACAGGGGAGGGAGGCAGGAAGGCAACTGGTGTACTTGTCATTTACAGGAACAAGGCCCTGGACCCTGCCTGGCCTGAATATTACATGAGGCCCAGTATTCCTTCTCTTCCCCCTCTGCCTAACTCACGTGAAGGCAGGACGGGAGATTGCCAGGCCTCCAGCATCCCACCTGCTTTGCAACCGAAAGGCACCACCATACAGACCCCTTTCCCCTCTTGTGTCCTCCTGTGAGGACCCCCACCCCGTGCAAGAGCTCTGCTCAGGGAGTGTCACCCACTTAGATTGCAGTGTGCCTGGTGCCCCCTGGAGCTGGGCCACACACACTTTGTCCCCTTCCCTCCGGCCACACCCACACACCCCAGGACCAGGAAGGCAGACCAGTCCCCGGGGAAGGGGGCACAAGGCAGGGATATGTGTGGAGGGCTGCTCAGGGATGGGAGCTAAGCCTGGTCTCTGCCTCCCAACTCTGTCCTCTTCCAGTGTTTTTGGTTTGTTGCTCTTGCTGCTGTTTTGTGACTCAAGCAATCACACTCTCTCACTCCCTGTGATTGACTTGGCATCACCTAAAAATGCTACGTAAAATCCCAGCCCCCAGTACCTTGGAAGATGACGTCTATTTGGAGATAAGGTCTTTACAAAGGTAACTGAGTTAAAGTGAGATCATTAGAGCGAGCCCTAATTCCATGTGTTTGGTGTCCTTGTAAAAGGGGGTAATTTGAACACATGTATTGAGGGAAGATGATGTGAAGGCACAGGGGAAAGATGGCCATCTATAGGCCAAGGAGAGAAGCCTGGGACGGAGACTTCCCGCGCAGGAAGTCCCGCCAACGTCTGGGTCTTGGACTTCAGGCCTCCAGAATCATGAGGCAGTACATTTCTGTCATTTAAGCCCCTCTAGTCTATGGCACTTCGCTATGGCGGCCCTCTCTCTGAAAGAGAAGAAACAAAAAATGCTTGTGGAGCCCCACACTGGGCATAGAGCTTACTTAAAAAAGAAGAAAGGAAGGAAGGAAGGAAGGGAGGGAGGGAGGGAAAGGAACCTGCTTATGGGTATCTGGGTTTCACTCTTTCCAAGCACGTTCACTCTCACCGTGGCCTCTGATCAGATGACCCTTTTGTCACTCATCCCATCTGACAGATGACAAAAATGAGGCCCAGAGGCAGGGGGCTTACCAAAAAGCCCACACAGGGCTAATCATCAGCCAGGACTAGAATCAAGTCCTCCCTGCTAACAACGAGAGGACTTTCCTCCATCGAGCCAAACTTCTCTTCCTAAATCTGTACAGAACTCCGTGAGGCCATGGGGTTGGGGCTAGGGACACCTCCCTTCACCAGAGGAGACCTTTCTGGCGGTGGCCCTCCACTCCGCATGAACTGTGGAATCTCCAGAGCACCTTTTCATCAGCCTGATGCCTGGGCCACGCCCCAGACCAAGTGAACGGGAACCTCTGGGGATGGGGCTCGGGTAAGTAGCCTCTTCAGCAAACTGCTGTGATTTCTGATGCGCAGCTGGGGTGCAGAAGTCTGAGCTAGAGGGTCATGGCGGGTCTGTGCCAGCAACCTGTGATGTGGCAAGGGGGATGGGAGCCTAAGTGCCCCCCCACCACCATCCCAGAGGGGCCCTGGGGCGCCCAGCAGGTAATCACACCTCTGGAAATATGAGGTATAAATGAAGGTGCAAATTGGCGCTCACTCATTCGGAGGAAGGCCTCGGAAATGTCAGGGTTAAGGGGAAGTTTTTCTAGTTCTTTTACTTTATTGCATTGGGGGTGGGAGGGAAGGAGTTCTTTAAAATATTAATGGAAGGAAAAATAGTGTCTTTGCTTTAAATTTGGGCCTATGCTCTCCCACGTAAATCAAATGTAACTGTTTACCATAGGAAAACAGAGCAGCAGCCCTGGAGCACTTACTCTACGCTGGGCAGTGCTTGGCAACCCTCACAGTGTCTATTCTTACAATAACCCCGTGACGGAGGTATTACAGTCCCCATTTTACAGATGGGGTGTTATTCAACCTGTCCGAGGTCACCCAGCAATCAGGTGGTGGGGCCAGGATTCCAACCAAGGAGTCTGCCGCCAAAGCCCGTGACGTTGACCAGCAACTGTGTGGTCTCCTACAAAGACTCTTTAACATTCATAACACTTTTTTTGTAAAAGGCACTAAAATAAGTATCATAGATACTAAAATGTTTACACAAAATGCTTTTTTTCCCACTTCTTCAAAATTTCCAGAGATTCTTCTTCCCTAAGTAGGGAAGAAGAGCTCAGGCACTAGGAGGCGCTAACCCAGAGAGGCAGCAGAACAGGCACCTGCATTCCCAGCACACGGAACCCCAGCCCGACCCAACATTGGCACCCCCACGCCATCTCCCATCCCTGCCTGGGCTCTCTGCTCCAGGAACGAGGGAAACGTGGGCTGGGACTGCCCCCTAGTGGCCGTAAAGTTAACTGCAACCGACGCATCCACACCCACCCAGGCCGGGTGCAGAGCCCTGAGCTCCCAGGGAAGGAGGAACCTCCCCAAGAGGGGCACTCCCACTATGGTTGCACCAGGCCCCTAAGACTTTACTCAGGTACTGACACTGTGACCCCAAAAGGCCAAACCAAGCCAGACTCCCGCTCACCCTTTTCACCCTCTTCTGCCTCCCATCCCTCCCTGGCTGATGGGGCATTAGAAGTCAGGAGGAAGGCTGCCCTGGGGCAGTGACGGAGCCCTGAGTGAAGGTCCACAGCCCTCCCTCCAACCCTGCCCACTCATGCACTCCCTTTGGGAAGCCTTCCCTGAACCCCCCTCCTCTGCAGCCCCCTCAGCCGTGCTCTCCCCCACCTTCACCTGCAGCAGTGAATACCAGGGGTACCTCTCCATGGACCCAGAATACTTTTCAAGACCACCAGTCTGTCCCCTTCCCCAGGCATCCCCCCAGTAGACTGGGAGTCCCCCCCAGGGCCACAGCCTAGGCATGGGAGCCTGCTAAGTTGGCTACCCCAAGTCCACCTGAGCACTCAGCCCAGGGGCATGGGGGGGGCGGTCAGAGCAACACCGCCCTTGGCAAGGCTCCCTCCCTCCCTTCCCACCCTTCTTCACAGTCCAGTGTGCCCTGAAGGGCCAGGCCTTTGGCCCCAGGGGGGAGAAGGGAAGGCTCCCAGGAAGCTGGAGAAGGAGCAGACACTGCAGTCTGTGGGGGAAGGGCTTGCTCTCAAATGAGAGCTGCCATGGTCCCCATTGACCTTCTCTCTGCACTGAAATGGTGGAGGACTGCGCCTCAAAGAGGGGGCGACAGTCCCCTCACCTTCGCCTTCAGCTCTGAGTAGTGGGGGGAAGTCAGAGCCAGCCAGGCCCCCTCAAGCCCATGTCAAGGCAGCAGGAGCCTGCCTCAGAAGCAGGCTGATGCCCAGGGTGGGGGCCTCCCTGGCCAGCCAAGGGCACCTCGGAGTCACACACACACACACACACACACACACCCCGCTCCCACCCACCCCAAGGCCTGAGTGCATTAGCAGCCTTCAGGCTGTCAGGAGCAATTCCAAATGCCCCATTTATATTCCTAAGCAGAGGACTTGTTAATATGGAGCCTGCCTCCGGGGGAATGGGAAGGCGCTGGGTGAAAGATGACAAATCACGCCCGATGGCCAGGCTGAGAGCACTAATATTCACTTACATCTCATTCATCAGGGCCACTGTCTCTCCAGGCCTTGCCAGCCACTGGGTCTCAGCCATCCCAGGGGCCAGAGGGGTCAGCTCTAGAGGCGCTGGGCTCCATGAAGCTCTGGGACTGTTGGGGGGTGGCAGAACAGTCTGTCCTGCCAGCAGGCCCGGAGAGGGCCCAGCAACAAAGGGGAATGGGGAGCACCCCACCCCCAGCCCACAAAGTGGACATGGGTGAGGCCCAAACCAGAACACTCCTTGGGACAAAACTTCTGCCTCTGGTACTGGCGAGAAAACCAAAGGCTCAGGATGCCACCAGGTTCTTCTCAGGCTGCACCCAGCCTCTGCCTGGGGAATGATGGCCAGTCAGGCCATTGGGCCAGAAAGGGGCCAGGATGGCTCCTGCCCAGGATGGGGTGGGAGCTCTCCACACATACTCACACACACACGCACAGACACACATCACAGCAGGGCAAGGCCTGGCCAGATACTGCCGTGGAGCGGGCTCTGCGCCCAGTCCCAGGCAGGTTGGGTGTGCAGTGTGAGTAATGGCGGGCGCGGGATGCACCCGAATCCTGATAAGGGAGAATAATAACTTGTCAAAGATATATATGATATGTGTTTGCTTTCCCGACGGAATATCTATGGGGCTAATTCATCAAGCCAGCAGGCTGGCTGGAGACCCAAGAAGGGAAGAGAAAAGGGGCACGTGACAGGGCAGGCCCCACATCGGCTGGGGTGGGGGGGGGAGCGTAGGCCTCTCGGGCTGGGCCCATGCCAGGGTCCTGGAAAGCCCTGAAACTGGTCCAGTCCACTGGGGTCCCCCAGACCCCTCACACAGATCTCCAGGTGCATTTTTGGGTCTGTCATCCACAGGCGATGTCCCACTTACTTGGGAAGCCCACTGTTCTCTCGTGTGCTCCTTCTCTCTTCCCTTTCTTTCTTTCTTTCTTCCTGCTGGGAAGACTGTGTAAACCTTCTGATTTGAGAAGTTGGAAGATGATCAGAAAATCTCTCCTCTTTTGGAGATGAGAAGATAAACAGAATCTGCTCTCCTGGGAGAACAAAGCGAAGAGCTGAAGCTAAGAGGGTGGGTCCTACCTGGGTCCTGGGTTCTACCCTGCGTTCCTCTCTCCTCCCACCCCCTCTCTGTCCCACACGGCCCGGCCGGCCGAAGGAGGGAAAGGGAAAGAAAACAAAAGGGCCCATTCCCCTTAACCAGGTCATTTCAGGGACGCTGAGGCCACAAAACCCACCTGGAAACCCATGGCACTACCTCAGGGGGCCCCACCTCCTCACCAGGAAAGAAGTCTTTCATCTGTCTATGCCTGCACGATCACCAGGGGATTAGAGCTTCCTTCCTCCTCTCTCTTTGTCAGAGTAATTTAAAAAATTGAATTAGCGTGCATCATCCCAGGCCTTCCCCAGGGGCTCTCTGGAGGCCTGCATGTCCCTCCGCACCTGCATTCTGAGCCAGCCTGGGTGCAGGCAAGGACCAGTCTCCAGAAGGGGAACCCCAAAATTCAAAGTCTTGAAGGAAGGGTCCCTAGTGTTGCCCTCCCCGAGGACGGCTCACACACAGACCCTGCCGCCCTCACGCATCATCTGTCCCTCATGGGGCATCTTCCCTGGCTCACTGTCACCCGGGTCTGCTTTCCACCACTTCCCGCGGATGTCAACTCCCTCAGCTGGTGGTTCCAGGCTGATGTTCACCCTCTACCTCTGCTCATTCATTCAACAAAGGCTAAAGCCTCAACTGTATGCCAGGCTGCTGCTTGGCACTTGGGACACATCAGTGAGCAAAACAGATGACGAGCCCTGCGGAGCTGACTTGGTTAAAATATTGAAATACTCCACTCCAGTTGGTGAACATTTACCAACACCCCAAGCTTCCCTCCCCTACCTCCCCGAGACCCACCAACCAGGAAGTTAACTTCTGGCACAGCGCAGGGGCCCTCAGGTCCCCGGCCAGCTCCCAGCCTGGTGTCCATCCTGCTTAGTGAGAACTGGTGCCACGTTGTTGTTAAATATTACGACTCTCACCTCCGATAGTACATCCGTGGCCCATCCTGTGGACATTCAGTGAGAGCTTCTCTGTGCAAGACGGGGTTCCTCCCTTCCTCCCTCCCTCCCTCCCTCCTTCCTTCCTTCTCTCATTCCTTCCCTCACTCCCTCTCTTCCTCCCCTCACTCCCTCTCTTCCTCCCTGCCTACCTACTTGTTTGAGGCCTAAGGGCTCCCTCCCAGTACCATTACCCTCTCCTGGCCCTCAGCTCTGGGCACAGGTCTGAGAAGCCTCCCACCAGTGCTCACAGCCCCCCTCCCTCCCACCCAGGGCCATCTCGGCAGTGGCTGGCATCTTCTGGATCCTGAGGGCCAAGAAATATGGAGACCAGGCTCCCCCTCCTCCTCCCCATTTCTCCCTAATGGACAGTGATAGCCTATTCCCCTCTCCAATCCTCTGCCCTCCTCCCCAATCTCCCCTACCCTACACTGCCCCGTCCACGGAGGGCAGGCCCGGGGCTTGAGAACACGGTCCTGTCCCCCTCCCAGGGCATATGCAAGGGGAGAAGAAAAGGGGGGCCGTGCCCCCTGCCAAGTGCAACCTGAAGCTGGAGAGCAATTAATTTGGCATTTTCAAACAAGGGCGGAGGGAGTGGGAGCCACAGGACTGAGTCAGCACATCGGAGAGACGGGTGCCAAGCGGCTGGCTCAGCTCGTTAGCAGGACAGGGCTGAGCCAAAGAGAAACAAGGTCAGAGGGGGGGGGGAGCCCCCAGATGGTGATGGGGGGCCCAAGTCAGAAAGATGGCTGCAGGCCCCTCCTCATTCCCTACCTTACAGCCAGCCTGGATATTACCCTGGCTGCCAAGGCCACCAGACCAGCCTTCATGCTCCCATTCCCCCCACCTCCTGGCAGCGCACCAATCAGCAAACATTCTCCACGTTCTGTAAGTGCAACTGGGAGGCAAGGTGACAGACGCTCCCCACCCCAAAGGCCACACCCCCCTACACACAGGTACACACACAGGAGTTGGCCTCCCAGGAAGACACCACCAAGGCCTGGGGCCTAAGCAGCAGCAAGGGGCTGGAAAGGATGGAGGAGCAGGGCTCTGGTGGCCTGGCAGACTTCATGGAGGAGGTGGTCTTTTGAGTAGCTACATTTAAAACAAGGTCTGCCTACTCTGCCTTTTTCCAAAAAAGAAAAAAAATCCACTGAATCCAGCCATCTGCTAAGCACTTTGCCAGGTGCTGGAGGCATTACCCACATCGCCTGGGATCCTTACACCAGCCTGGAAGATTCCTCTCGACTAGGAGGAAGCAGAGGCCCGGGGCTTACAGGACTCACCCTTGCCATACACAGGTACTAACACTGTACCCATTTTAGAAATGAAGAAACTGAGGATCAGAGAGACCCAAAGTCACACAGGTGGTAAATACAAGAGCCAGGACTCAGACCCTGAAGTAGATGTTTCCAATACTCATGCCCTCTGCCTCTAAAAGTAGTGATGGTGAAACTCTGACACCACCAGGCTGGCTACCTCCAAAGATCTTCACCAATTACCAAATTCAAAAATACCAGTGACATTGAATTTGCCCCCCAAAGGCATTCATTCAATGCTGATGACCCTCCTATGTGTTCAGTGGTGGGCATCAGCGCCTTTCCCTCGAGTGGTCATGGGATGGGCACTGCCTTGCCTGGGGTATGTGGCCCCTGAATGGAGCCCTTCCAGGGCTGGATTCCGGGCACCAGACCGTTGGGGGAAACCACTTGCATTTGAACTTGCTGCCCCCCCTAAGGCAGCCTGCAGTTCCTGGCCTGCCCGCAGAACTCATCTGCCCAACAGGTCCTGTGCTCCAAGAACAATCAAGCGCAGGTAACTCTGCTTCCAGGGGGGCTCTCTGATGAGTCATCACCCGGGCGTTCCCCAGGGAGGTGTGTTGATGCCACATGTTTGCACACCAAGACACCTCACACACTTCATCAGTGGGAGACCCCAACTCCACCAAGACAAAGCAGCATGGTTTCCTAAGAAAAATGCCCAGCAGGTGAAGGCCAGAGACGCACCAGTCATTGCACCTGGAAGGAAGGGGCAAATGATTCTACTTGAAAGTCCCTCTGTGATTACCCATCCACCCCTGACTTTAGAAAGAAGGACACCCGAGCCCTGTCAGAGAAGGATGGAGACTTGTCCCACCTCCAAAGAGATGGAGCCAGGATGTGGACTCAGCTTCTCTGGTCCCAAATCCAGGCCTCCTTCCCTTCTGATCATGTGCCCAGAGTTACAGGGAAGAGGTCAGTGGAGATGCTGGAGACAGGATGGGGTGAGGCCAGGCCTCGTGGCCCCTAGGCCCCTGGGGTGCTTCCACACACACCCATTCTGGCAGCTGGCTGGCATGGGGCTTATCGGGATGTGTCTGGGGCCTCAAGGTCTTCATGTGAAGGAAGAGTCCTTCCTCCCAGCCTGGCCAATGTAGAAGCAAGCAGGGAGGCACCCAGACTGTCTCAAAGGGACCCACGGTCTTGAGCATCAGGGTCACCAAATAGTCACCAGCACCCAGGATGGGGGGACTGGCAACAGTACCGGGTATCTTCCCCATCCCTCTCCCCTGCCCGTGCCCCCACCTGGACCTGTGGCCTTCCTCCCCAGCCCACACCGGGCGAGTTTTCCCTTTCAGTGTTGAAAGAAACCTTCCAATAATGAAGCCATACCCTCCTTCAAGTCTTGCGCACTCCAGCCACGTGGGATCGTGCTCTTCCCCAGCTACCTCGCACCCTCGCCAGCACGGAGCCGTCCCTTTCTCCTTCCCTGTCTCAGCCACCTGAAATCCGTCCCACCTTTTAAGACCCAGTTCAAAACTCGCCCCCTCCACTGCCTCCGCTGGGAGTCTCTGCCCACCCCGGAGCCTCTCCCTGTCCATGGCCCCTCCAGGGCACTCACAATGTTTCATCATGTGCTGCAGTGACATCTGTCCGCGATTTCTCTCCCTAGCACAGTACCTGGCACAACGAGAGCCCAAAACTCATTCTTAACTGAAGGAGTAAGTCCAATGTACCCATCACGTTACAGATGAAGCAACTGCACCCAGGAGAAGTTGAGCGGCTTCCTCAAGGTCACACAGCTGGTGAGTACTGGAGGCAGCTCCAGAACCCATAAAAAAGGTGAGCCCCACCCTGTCCTCGTTCCCTGACCCATACTGCCTCTTCCCACCCGAATCAGGCCAGGGGCACAAGCTCGGGAGGGGTGATTCTGTTATCACCATCCAGAGCACTCAGACAGACGAGCACAAGAGATCTACGCAGGGCAAAGAGGGCCAGTCACCTCTCTGAGTCTCCACCACCTGGATTAAGACATACGGTGTTAGTGCCCCGGTCCCCCTCCCCCCACCGCGACCCTCCCCCATTAACCAGGGGAGTTAACCACTCTCCCAACACTTGTATTAATCATCCTCTTGCTTTGCTTTATGGTTGTGCCACTTTTATGCATCTCTGTAATGATGTACTGCCCTTTGCTTACACAGCTAGGTTTGTGCTTGGTACTCAGTTTTTCAAAACTAAATAGGATCTGTGATTTCTTCAATGCTTAACACTGTTATGTTCAAGTTTTCCCAATGCAGTGAACTCTGAGCAGATGCCTATTATAAAACCAGGCCACAAAAGCATGTACAGAGTTCTCCCATCAGATAACACCAGCTCTCTCCTAAAAGCCACTTTATTTTAGGCACTGAATTAATGGTGTACAAATGACATGCACAGTAATGTGGAATTAGCATATGTCTTGATTTTTTTTTTCCCAGGAAAGGATTTTATATGTGTGTGAAAAAGTCAACGGCTCAGGCCCTTGTCTAACGGGGCCGTTTTGATCCCAGCTGTCGGACAGCGGGGACCTGCCCTCGTGTTTACAGGCAGAGAAGAAGCCCCGGGAGGGCGTGAGGAGAAGCAGATTTGGAGGGTTCCCCAGCCCCCTCCTCTCTCCCCTAGGGCCCGCCCTCACCACGGTGGCTTTGGCCCACAGCTGCCCTAGCCCAGGGACCCAGTGGCAGACAGAAACAGACCTACTTTGGTTTCCATGGCAACTGCAGGCATCGGGAGGCCAACCGAGTGAGCAGCAGCCAACGAGGCAGCTGTTTGAAGGGTGTTGATCTCTCTGCGGACCAGCAAGGCAGACCCACCAGGGGCCAGAGGCGGCAAGCAAGCCGGGACGAACCACGGGAGCTGGGCATACAGAGTCGCGGGGAACTGTCCGCCCAGCTTGCACATTTGTGGGTGCGCATACATGCCCCCGCGCTCACCCACGCCCCTCCTCTCCCCACCCACCCAGGCAGAGGCGCGTGCCGAGAAATGCACATCTATGCTCCACTGTGAACACAGAGACCCATGCTCACAAACTCAGACACGTGTTCACATCAAATGCACTCCAGTTTCACATCTCGAACCATTTTCACACTCAAAAATGCACAAATATACAAGATGTACGCCCAGAAGCATCCACATTCACCCCAACACGCATCCTCGACACACACACCGTGTGCGCAAGCACTGCACACACCCTCTCACCTAGATACCCACGCAGACCCACATTTGCAGGGAGACATGCATGCTCATACTCACCTGTGTACTCACGGGGACACCCGGCACGCCTACACACAGACACGGATCGGAACATCCGAAAACTAAAACTCAGACGCTGTGGAGCCCAAGCTTTCCGAGACGACTCAGAAATGGGACGTGAGCACCATGAAATCCCAGAAACAACCCTCCCAGCTTGCTGCCTCATAAACAGCGCCCACCACTGAGAAAGGCCTTTAATATTCTCTGTTTATTTACTCTGAGCAGTTCTTTTTTGTGTCCTCCATAAATGCCCAAAGGACAGAAATCTAACAATCCTGTGTCGTTCAGACTTGAAATAAAAATTTTGATGATAGACTCACAGAGATGCACACTCCTTTAAGACATTTGTACGTGTCCCACTCCATAAGGAGGCTGCCCGTCCCTGGGCATGCTTGGGTACATTCGCTGCCCAGCTGCCCCCAAAAGGCAGAAGAGGCCTGCTGGAGGGACAAATTCACAGAGCATGGAGGAACTTGAGGCATTAGCTCCTGACCTGCTGGGAACACCTGACAACCGCAGCCTCCATCTACCTAGACCCTTGAGAGTCAGAGGACAGTAAAGTCCTGGAGGGCCAGGCGGGCGGGGGCAGGGGGAGGATTTTGTTGAGAATTTCTTGAAACACATTTGAAGATTCATGACATGATTTCAACATTGCCCTATTGATCACTTAATCAATGTGCAGAAATTGGAAGATGTATGTACATGTGTATATTCTTATTCTAATAATAACAGTTAATACTGGGCACAAAAAGGGGGGCGGAGCAAGATGGCGGAGGAGTAGGAGACCTGGATTTCGTCTCCTCTCAGGAATTCAGCTGGATAGGGATCAAACCATTCTGAACACCTACAAACTCAACAGGAGATCGAAGAAAAGAATAGCAACAACTCTCTGAACAGAAAAGCGACCACTTTCTGGAAGGTAGGACGTGCGGAGAAGTGAATCCGAGGCGATATTCGGGAGGATAGACGGCGGGGGAGGGCCTCCATCGGCCGCTTCTGGCAAGTGATAGAGCCCACGAGCACAAAATCGGAACTTTTAGAAGTCGGCTCCGCTGAGGGACGTCACTCTGGTGGCGAAGTGGGGGGTGGAACCCTCGCGGGACAGTGTGGTCTCAGGACCCTCGGGGTCACAGAAAGACCGGGGGTGCCTGAGTGCGGCAGAGCTCCCAGGTATCGGAGCAGGGAAGCCGGCTGCAGAGACGGAGCCCAGGCGCGGGCTCTCAGCTCGGGGTTGCCATAAACCGTGATCCGCGGCACAGTCGGGCCACTGCTCCTCCAGCAGGGACCCAACAAGCGGCAGATCCGGGGAGACTCACCTTCTTCCCCCGGGAGGAGAGGTGTGGGAGCGCACCGCGGGGATCTGCTGGGTTTGGAGACTCCACCCGGGGTCGGGTGCCAGATAGAAAGGCGCGGTCACAGGCCGGGTGAGCGCGGAGTGCGGCCGGAGACCGGGGAGACGGGAGTGACTGACGGCTTTTCTCTGGGGGCTCGCTGAGGAGGGGGACCCCGAGTTCTCGGCTCCGCCAGGGCGGAGACTGGGAGGCCGCCATTTTCACTCTCCGCCTCCAAAGCTGTACGGAAAGCTTGCAGGGAACAAAAGCTCCGGAGAGCAAACCCGAGCAGATTACTTAGCCCGGACCGGCAAGGGCGGGGCAATTTTGCCTCCGGCAGAGACATTTGGGAACCACGGCAACAGGCCCCTCCCCCAGAAGATCAGCGAGAACAGCCAGCCAAGACCAAGTTTACCGATCAGTGAGAACGGCAGAACTCCAGCGCTAGGGGAATACTGCACATAGAATCCATGGCTTTTTTACCATGATTCTTTAGTCTTTCAAAGTTAATTATTTTTTTTAACTGTCTTTTTTTCTTTTTTCTTTTTTCTTTTTTTTTGAATTTTTCTTTTTCCCTTTTTCAACCAACATCTTATCAATCCCTTTTTTAAAAAAAAAAACATTTTTATTTTTCATTTTTAAAGTCATATTCTATCCCTTCATAGTAGTTACCCGTATTTTTGGCATATATATATAAGTTGTTCTCTCTTTAAAATCTTGAGATAGTTTCGGGCGCCTGGGTGGCTCAGTTGGTTAAGCAACTGCCTTCGGCTCAGGTCATGATCCTGGAGTCCCTGGATCGAGTCCCGCATCGGGCTCCCTGCTCGGCAGGGAGTCTGCTTCTCCCTCTGACCCTCCCCCCTCTCATGTGCTTGCTCTCTCTCATTCTCTCTCTCTCAAATAAATAAATAAAAAATCTTTAAAAAAAAATAAAATCTTGAGATAGTTTCTTCTAACAGATCAAAATATACTCTAAATCTCTAGTGTATGGTTTTTTTCTACTCCCCTGCCTGATCACATTCTCTCCCTTTTTTCTTTCTTTTTTTTTTAATCCTCTTCTTTCTTTTTTTCAAACAACTTATCAAATCCTTTTTTAAAATTTTTTATAATTTCCATCTTTACAGTCATATTCCATCCCTTCATCATATCAACCCTTATTTTTGTACATATATAAGTTTTTCTTTCTTTAAAATTTTGGGAGGGACTTTCTTTTAACAGACCAAAATACACCCAAAATCTAGTGTGTGGCACTGATCTATAAACCAGCCTGATCATATTTGATCACATTCTGTTTTTGTTTTGTTTTGTTTTGTTCTGCTTTTGTTTGTTTTTATCTTTATCTTTTTCTTTTTTCTTTTTTTCTTTCTTTTTCTTTTTTCTCTCTTTCCCTTTCTTTTCCCACTGCTTCAGGTCTTTTCTGATTTGTTTAGAATATATTTTCTGGGGACATTGTTACCCTGCTAGCATTTTGTTCTCTCATTAATCTATTCTCCTCTGCACAAAATGACAAGACGGAAAAAATCACCTCAACAAAAAGAACAAGAGGTAGTACCGACTGCCAGGGACCTACTCAATACGGACATTAGTACGATGTCGGATCTAGGGTTCAGAATCATCGCTTTAAAGATACCAGCTGGGCTTGAAAAAAGCATGGAAGTTATTAGAGAAACCCTTTCTGGAGAAGTAAAAGAACTAAAATCTAACCAAGTAGAAATCAAAAAGGCTATTAATGAGGTGCAATCAAATATGGGGGCCCTAACTGCTAGGATAAATGAGGCAGAAGAAAGAATCACTGAGATAGAAGACCAAATGATGGAAAATAAAGAAGCTGAGAAAAAGATAAACAACTACTGGATCACGAGGGCAGAATTCAAGAGATAAACGATACCATAAGACGAAACAACATTAGAATAATTGGGATCCCAGAAGAAGAAGAAAGAGAGAGAGGGGCAGAAGGTATAATGGAGCAAATTATAGCAGAGAACTTCCCTAATTTGGGGAAGGAAACAGGCATCAAAATCCAGGAAGCACAGAGAACCCCTCTCAAAATCAATAAAAATAGGTCAACACCCCGACATCTAATAGTAAAACTTACGAGTCTCAGAGACAAAGAGAAAATCCTGAAAGCAGCTCGGGAGAAGATATGTAACCTACAATGGTAGAAACATTAGATTGGCAACAGACTATCCACAGAGACCTGGCAGGCCAGAAAGGACTGGCAGGATATCTTCAGAGCAATAAATGAAAAAAATATGCAGCCAAGAATACTATATCCAGCTAGGCTGTCATTGAAAATTGAAGGAGAGATAAAAAGCTTCCAGGACAAACAAAAACTAAAGGAATTTGCAAACACGAAACCAGCCCTACAAGAAATATTGAAAGGGGTCCTCTAAGCAAAGAGAGAGCCTAAAAGCAACATAGACCAGAAAGGAACACAAACAATATACAGTAACAGTCACTTTACAGGCAATACAATGGCACTAAATTCCTATCTTTCAACAGTTACCCTGAATGTAAATGGGCTAAATGCCCCAATCAAAAGACACAGGCTATCAGATTGGATTAAAAAACAAGACCCATCGATATGCTGTCTGCAAGAGACTCATTTTAGAACCAAAGAAACCCCCAGATTGAAAGTGAGGGGGTGGAAAACCATTTACCATGCTAATGGACACCAAAAGAAAGCGGGGGTGGCAATCCTTATATCAGACAAATTAGATTTTAAACCAAAGACTGTAATAAGAGATGAGGAAGGACACTATATCATACTTAAAGGGTCTATCCAGCAAGAAGATCTAACAATTGTAAATATCTATGCCCCTAACATGGGAGCAGCCAATTATATAAGGCAATTAATAACAAAAGCAAAGAAACACATTGACAACAATACAATAATAGTGGGGGACTTTAACACCCCCCTCACTGAAATGGACCGATCGTCTAAGCAAAAGATCAACAAGGAAATAAAGACTTTAAATGACACACTGGACCAAATGGACTTCACAGACATATTCAGAACATTCCATCCCAAAGCAACGGAATACACATTCTTCTCTAGTGCCCATGGAACATTCTCCAGAATAGATCACATCCTAGGTCATAAATCAGGTCTCAGCCGGTACCAGAAGACTGGGATCATCCCCTGCATATTTTCAGACCACAATGCTTTGAAACTAGAACTCAATCACAAGAGGAAAGTCGGAAAGAACTCAAATACATGGAGGCTAAAGAGCATCCTACTGAAGAATGAATGGGTCAACCAGGAAATTAAAGAAGAACTAAAAAAATTCATGGAAACCAATGAAAATGAAAACACAACTATTCAAAATCTTTGGGATACAGCAAAGGCAGTCCTAAGAGGAAAGTATATAGCAATACAAGCCTTTCTCAAGAAACAAGAAAGGTCTCAAGTACACAACCTAACCCTACACCTAAAGGAGCTGGAGAAAGAACAGCAAAGAAAGCCTAAACCCAGCAGGAGAAGAGAAGTAATAAAGATCAGAGCAGAAATCAATGAAATAGAAACCAAAAGAACAGTAGAACAGATCAACGAAACTAGGAGCTGGTTCTTTGAAAGAATTAACAAGATTGATAAGCCTCTGGCCAGACTTATCAAAAAGAAAAGAGAAATGACCCAAATCAACAAAATCATGAATGAAAGAGGAGAAATCACAACCAACACCAAAGAAATACAAACAATTATAAGAACATATTATGAGCAACTCTATGCCAGCAAATGAGATAACCTGGAAGTAATGGATGCATTCCTAGAGATGTATCAACTACCAAAACTGAACCAGGAAGAAATAGAAAACCTGAACAGACCTATAACCACTAAGGAAATAGAAGCAGTCATCAAAAATCTCCCAAAACACAAAAGCCCAGGGCCAGATGGCTTCCCAGGGGAATTCTACCAAACATTTCAAGAAGAATTAATACCTATCCTTCTGAAACTGTTCCAAAAAATAGAAATGGAAGGAAAACTTCCAAACTCATTTTATGAGGCCAACATTACCTTGATCCCAAAACCAGACAAAGACCCCATCAAAAAGGAGAATTACAGACCAATATCCCTGATGAACATGGATGCAAAAATTCTCACCAAAATACTAGCCAATAGGATCCAACAGTACATTAAAAGGATTATTCACCACGACCAAGTCGGATTTATCCCTGGGCTGCAAGGTTGGTTCAACATCCGCAAATCAATCAACGTGATACAATACATTAACAAAAGAAATAACAAGAATCATATGATCCTCTCAATAGATGCAGAAAAAGCATTTGACAAAGTACAGCATCCTTTCTTGATCAAAACTCTTCAGAGTATAGGCATAGAGGGTACATACCTCAATATCATAAAAGCCATCTATGAAAAACCTACAGCGAATATCATTCTCAATGGGGAAAAACTGAGAGCTTTCCCCCTAAGGTCAGGAACGCGGCAGGGATGTCCACTATCACCACTGCTATTCAACATAGTATTGGAAGTCCTAGCCACAGCAATCAGACAACAAAAAGAAATCAAAGGCATCCAAATTGGCAAAGAAGAAGTCAAACTCTCACTCTTTGCAGATGATATGATACTTTATGTGGAAAATCCCAAAGACTCCACCCCAAAACTGCTAGAACTCATACAGGAATTCAGTAAAGTGGCAGGATATAAAATCAATGCACAGAAGTCAGTGGCATTCCTATACACCAACAACAAGTCAGAAGAAAGAGAAATTAAGGAGTCAGTCCCATTTACAATTGCACCCAAAACCATAAGATACCTAGGAATAAATCTAACCAAAGAGGCAAAGGATCTGTACTCAGAAAACTATAAAATACTCATGAAAGAAATTGAGGAAGACACAAAGAAATGGAAAAACGTTCCATGCTCATGGATTGGAAGAACAAATATTGTGAAGATGTCAATCCTACCTAGAGCAATCTACACATTCAATGCAATCCCCATCAAAATACCATCCACTTTCTTCAAAGAAATGGAACAAATAATCCTAAAATTTGTATGGAACCAGAAAAGACCCCGCATAGCCAGAGGAATGTTGAAAAAGAAAAGCAAAGCTGGCGGCATCACAATTCCGGACTTCCAGCTCTACTACAAAGCTGTCATCATCAAGACAGTATGGTATTGGCACAAAAACAGACACATAGATCAATGGAACAGAATAGAGAGCCCAGAAATGGACCCTCAACTATATGGTCAACTAATCTTTGACAAAGCAGGAAAGAATGTCCAATGGAAACAAGACAGTCTCTTCAACAAATGGTGTTGGGAAAATTGGACAGCCACATGCAGAAGAAAAACTGGACCATTTCCTTACACCACACACAAAAATAGACTCCAAATGGTTGAAAGACCTCAATGTGAGACAGGATTCCATCAAAATCCTAAAGGAGAACACAGGCAGCAACCTCTTCGACCTCAGCCGCAGCAACTTCTTCCTAGAAACATCGCCAAAGGCAAGGGAAGCAAGGGCAAAAATGAACTATTGGGACTTCATCAAGATAAAAAGCTTTTGCAAAGCAAAGGAAACAGTCAACAAAACCAAAAGACAACTGACAGAATGGGAGAAGATATTTGCAAATGACATATCAGATAAAGGGCTAGTATCCAAAATCTATAAAGAACTCATCAAACTCAACACCAAAAGAACAAAGAATCCAATCAAGAAATGGGCAGAAGACATGAACAGACATTTTTCCAAAGAAGACATCCAAACGGCCAACAGACACATGAAAAAGTATTCAATATCGCTCGGCATCAGGGAAATCCAAATCAAAACCTCAATGAGATACCACCTCACACCAGTCAGAATGGCTAAAATTAACAAGTCAGGAAATGACAGATGTTGGCGGGGATGCGGAGAAAGGGGAACCCTCCTACACTGTTGGTGGGAATGCAAGTTGGTGCAGCCACTCTGGAAAACAGTATGGAGGTTCCTCAAAAAGTTGAAAATAGAGCTACCATATGATCCAGCAATTGCACTCCTGGGTATTTACCCCAAAGATACAAAAGTAGGGACCCGAAAGGGTACGTGCACCCCAATGTTTATAGCAGCAATGTCCACAATAGCCAAACTGTGGAAAGAGCCAAGATGTCCATCAACAGATGAATGGATAAAGAAGATGTGGTATATATACACAATGCAATATTATGCGGCCATCAAAAGGAATGAGATCTTGCCATTTGCAACGACGTGGATGGAACTGGAGGGTATTATGCTGAGCGAAATAAGTCAAACAGAGAAAGACATGTATCATATGACCTCACTGATATGAGGAATTCTTAATCTCAGGAAACAAACTGAGGGTTGCTGGAGTGGGGGGTGGGGTGGGAGGGATGGGGTGACTGGGTGATGGACACTGGGGAGGGTATGTGCTCTGGTAAGTGCTGTGAATTGTGCAAGAATTGAATCTCAGATCTGTACCTCTGAAACAAATAATGCAATATATGTTAAGAAAGAAAAAAAAAAGAAGAAGAAGAATGTAGCAGGAGGGGAAGAATGAAGGGGGGGAAATCGGAGGGGGAGAAGAACCATGAGAGACGATGGACTCTGAAAAACAAACTGAGGGTTCTAGAGGGGAGGGGGGTGGGAGGATGGGTTAGCCTGGTGATGGGTATTGAGGAGGGCACGTTCTGCATGGAGCACTGGGTGTTATGCACAAACAATGAATCATGGAACACTATATCTAAAACTAATGATGTAATGTATGGGGATTAACATAACAATAAAAAAATTTTTAAAAAAAAGACAATACTGGGCACAAAAAGGTCAATAAATGTGAAGGTACTGTTATGATGATTTTAGATTGATAATGAAAATAATCTAGTCCTTAAAAATGGGGAGTTGTTGAGTTGAACTTCCTTACTCCATAGGATTTTAAGATTTTATTTTTTTGACACAGAGAGAGAGAGAGAGCACAAGCAGGGGGAGTGGCAGGCAGAGGGAGAGGGAGAAGCAGGCTTCCCACTGAGCAGGGAGCCTGATGTGGGGTTCGATCCCAGGACTCCGGGATCACGACCCGAGCCGAAGGCAGACGCCCAACAAACTGAGCCACCCAGGCGCCCCGCTCCATAGGATTTTAATTCAATAAGCCCTTCTCAGTGTTAGCAGTGGTGATATGAGCACTGTGCGGTACTTCACAGAACAGTTCTGCATACACCAGCTCATTGTGTTCCTGATCATCTCCTGTGCACCAGGCACCATGCTGGGGACAGTGGGGGCGCTCACAGATTAATAAGACCCAGACCCAAGCCTTGAAGAGCCCAAGATCTAGCCAGGAAGGGGTGGGGGAACAGCCCTGGAAATGTACACTACCTAGTCTCCAGTTCTCACAAAGGCCAATGCAAAGGGCATTCCGCACAGGGAAGGGAGCCATTCGCTGATGGGGAAGAATCGGAAGGGGTGGAGAATCAGAGAAAGCTGCAGGGAGTAAGTCACTTTAAGCTGGGTCTGAATGCACAAGTAGGTTCAGACAAGCCACGCTCTGGAAAGGGGCACTGGATTCCCAGGCTCCACTGCAGAACCGTGTGTGGATGGTCAACCCTTGGAGCTAGAGGGAGGGTCCCGGCAGGAGCAGGGAAGCAGCAGCAGCAAAGGCAGACTGAAGGCACATTCAGAAAGGCCTTGCAGGCCAAGCCGAGGAGCTTGGCCCTAGAGTATCATTAGCCGTGGGAATGGGTCAGCCCTGTGCTGGGGAGAAACACTGCAGGTAGCTGGGTGCCGGTCATGGGAATGCGGCGTGCAGGATGGGGATGTGGCAGCCTCCGGGCCAAACACCACGGTTTAAATTGCACCCTCCAGTGAACAGAGCTGAAGCCCCAGTCGGCACCCCTGCACCTAGCTTGGCGCCTGACCCATACGAGGCCCTCCATAAATGTTTGCTGAACTGCATGGCGCGGCGGGGTCACGAGAGGAAAATGGAATTAAGAGTCGGGTGACCCAGAGAGCTAGTTCAGGCCCACTATTGACTGGCTGCGGGACCCTGGGCCGAAGATTTAACCTCTCCAGTTCTCAATTTCCACGCTGGTAAAACAAATCCGATAAGGCCCTGACCTCCCCGGTGTAGCTGTTCTGAGGCTCACAAGAGGGCACAGGCCGAAGGTGCAGAGCACGGGCCCAACGGGGGACCACACAGGCCCTCACTGCCTGCGCCCAGGGATTGCCTTGCCCCAGGACCATATGCAGGGAAAGCTGGCTCGGCCGTCAGCAATTACCTGCACCCCAAACCCGACACCTGCGCTCCATTTCTGCACAGGCAGATGGTGCAATCTGGCCCCACGCCAGGGCATAGGCCCCGCCCCGGACACTCGTGCCCGCGCCTCGCAGCCGACAGCAGCCCACAGGGACAGATGCGGTGGAGAGAGGTCCCCCCAGGGTGCGGGGGCAGCCACCGAAGAGGACGTGGGCCCAGTGCGATGGCAGCCAGACCTTGACGTACCCGGAGGCGCCCCACCCCTTACTCTCCCAAGGCCAAGGGAGCAGCAAGGCCAACTGCTAAGATTCTCACACCCTCTCTGAAAGGTGAGCAGAGAAGGTATCGGCTCCCTGCTTCCCACGTGGAGAAACTGAGGCTCAGAAAGATTAGGTGACTTTTGGCTGGACACACAGGTATTGAGAGATGGAGCCAGAGGAAATCTAGGTCTCAACTCCAAGTTCACCATTCTTCCGTGGCCTGGTGGTGCTCTGGTTCCACAGACCACTTTGGCCACTACTGGGCGGGGTACAGGAATTCTTCCTTCACCCAAAGCCAGCTGTGCCCCCCTCCAGCCCAGCTACTTTGCCATCCCTCATGCTACCCCACATACCCTAAGGTTAGTGGGGATCCGAGCCAAGTGTAAATCAGTAGATTAAGTCATGAAATACACACAAAAGAATGCCTTTTTAAGAAAAATAGATGACTTGTTCCCAACTGTTCTTGTCCTCCGTGACTGGAAATGATTGCAAGCTGATCCTACTACTATAGAATTTTAGATTCTGCTGCTTAGAAAGAACCTTTAAAGAAATCTGGCCTAAATGCCACCCCTGGACAGGCATATCTCTGGGCACAACATCATCACCAAGTGCTCATCCAGCCTTAACTCACACACCTCCCCAAACCCTGAGCTCATCATTCCCTCTCTGCCCAACTCTGTTGATTATAAAGTTCTTGCTTCCCTTTAGCGGACATCCATCAGTCTCCTTAAGGATCTAAAGGTCTCTGCTGGGGTCACAAGAGCAAATCAAATCTCCCCTTCTTTTCACAACCCAGTTGACATTAGGAGGCCTCCTTCTCTCTTCCTGACTCAGTGGCCCCAGTGCCTTCAACCATCCCTCAAAAAGGCACACTTGTGAGTTCTTCTCTCAGCTTCCGGACACACTCTGGCCGGGTCCTGTCCTTCGGAGCGCAGCACGAACCTGTGCTGTCATCACGGGTCAGACACATGGGCCGTCTCCTTTATTCCTGACAACAAACCCAGGAGGTAGATGCAATGATTATCCCCATTTTGCAGATGAGGAAACGGAAAAGTGAAGGAACATGGCAAGATCTACACAGCAAGAGGCAGGGCAGTCTCTGACCCTCCCTGCTGCCTCGTGGCCCCCCAGTGAGAGCAGTAATCTCCAGCAGCTCCAGCAGAGTGACAAGAGTACTGGACTTGGGGTCCCGAACATCTGGCTTTGCCTCCCGTCTCTCCCACTTATTATTATGCCACCCAGGCAAGCTGTCTCTCTGGGTCACCTGGCCTGTAATAGGAGGATCCACCTGCAAGGCTGATTTAGAGATGTGCCCTGAGGCCTGATACTCCGCATTAGCTCCAGGAGACCCATTGCAACTGGGCTCAGGGGAACTAGAGCCGTGAAGGGATTCATGCCACATCCTATGGCACTGGGGCCTTCTCCAGGAGCGAGCCAGGTTCAAGTCTCCAGGTCCCCCACCCGGCTGGGAGTGACTCTCTAAAATGATCTGTCAAGTGACAAGCAAAAATATATTACCAATTTAAGAGTGTGATTTGCCTGCAACTTTTTAATCCTCAGGCTGTTGTTGAATAGATTAAAGTGTCTGCTTTGATCCATGCATTTAGATGGAAACGTAAATATAGCCATCACTTATTCTCTCAGCCGCCAGGATGGGTGTCACGCTGCATCACGCTGGCTTCCAACCCAGCCAGGGTAACGCAGGAGAAGACCTTTGTGCCATTCCGCTCCCTCTAGTTCTGCTCTGGCCCGGGCCGCAGGGCTGCCTCCTCATCTGACCACAGCCCATGCTGGGAAACAGTCACTCAGGAAAGGGTGGAGCCGTGGACGCCAGTCGCCCAGCGCCGCAAATCTCCCCCAGCTCGGCAGAGCCCTGCAAGACTAAATCTCCGGAGAAATAGATTTTGAAGAGGAATTTGGTACATAGATCTTCTGTCAGCGGAGCAGACTCCGGCTCAGCTGTTTTTCAGGCTCACTGCTTATCCAGAAATACATCTATTTTTACATGGATCTCTGGCGAGATTTCCTCTTCCTTCTCGGGTGGGAGTTGGTGGAGGGAGCCAGAGGGCAGGGAGTGGCCGTGGCCGCGGGGGCACGGGGACGCCGGGCAGGGCAGGCCTCGGGTCTGGCTCGGGGAGGCTGCAGCTTGCGCAGAGGACAACTGTGCCAGTGCTGAGCCCGGGGCTTCTTGGGCCTTCCCCCCTCCCCAGGCATCCTGTCCTGGCCCTCCCCAAGTCTCTGGTCAGCACACTGGCCCCTCTGCGCCCCCCCGTCCACTAGCTTCATGAACCCCCTTCCAGGTGCACAAGTCTGCACAACCGCACAGGGAGACATACACACATGGAGGGCCCCCACCGAGCACCCACCAAGATCGGCTGTGCTCGGCTGTGGAGGCAGCTTTATTCTGGGCCTGCCCATCGATGCCGGGCAGATCAGCAGGCGACATGGCTGGTGGGGCCTGGGGCAGTGTACTCTGTGGCGGGCAATGATGCCTCACACAACGGCCTGTGAAATGTCCAAAGGAGCAGGCGGACCGGGATTCACAAGAGCCTTGGGCATGGGAGGGCCACAGAGCTGACCACGCACGGATGGAGCCAAGGGCCCTGGAAACAGTGGCCTCCTGCTCCCAAAGGACCTTTTGGCAGCAGAGAAACTTTTGTGCCTCCTTTTCCCAAACCTTGAAAACATTAAGCTCCTTTCAGCGCAGGACCTTTGGTGCTGCCAAGCCCCAGGCCCCCCAGGATAAGCAGAGGACAGCAAAGAGGCGCAGGACAGGAACCCCATGGTGGCAACATCTGCCGCCCTGCCTGGTGCTGTCCTCTGCCCCCTCCCACAGGCCAAGCCTCCAGCCCCACAGGCTTCTGTTCTAAGAGGGCCACGGGGCCCTGGCCAGCCAGTCCTATCCAAGTACCAGGCCCTGCCTCTCCCCTCTGCCTTGTATGCAGACCCCCCGCCACACAGCGGGTCCAGTGGGCCCTATGTGAGCTCTGCCCTACCCACACGTGTTTATGTGTCCACCTTTGGCCTCTCCTCCTGAAAGCTTCCAGTTCCATTCTCAAGCTCCTCAGCCCCTGCCACTATAGGGGCCTCGCTCCTGAACCATATTCCTCCCCCTCCTCCCAGCAGTGCCAGTCTCCTCCCCTGCTCTGTTTGCAGTCACCCCTGGCCCTCCCCCTCCCTCTGCAGCCCTCCCCACATGCTGACACACAGGGCCTACGGGCCCTACGGAGCCTGGTGCATGTTCTCACTCTCTCTCCCTCCACGCCACCCAGCCTCTCCTGAGACTCTGCACTTGGAAATGCATGTCCCCGGCACCCACAGCCATCCCATCACCCACTGGCGGCCTCTGTCCTTCCTAGCCCCGCCCACCAGTGCTGCCTGGCCTCACAAATGGGACCTCTCCTAGCTCCCCTCCTTCCTTTCCTTGCCCAGCTATGCCCGCTCTTTTGTTCTCTCTAGCTCTTCTTCCTCCTCCCACCTCTTCTTTGGTCAGCCCCTGAGGTTCTAGCCCAATTTCCCTTCTACCCTGTCTCCCCTGGACAAAACGATCTACCCCCCACCCCTCCCGGTCCCTGCCCCAAGCCTTCAGCCACTGCTTCCCTATGACTAGCGCACAGGTTAGTAGGGCCAGGGCCGACAGTTCTGTTGAGGGTTCCCAACTATTCATAAGTCAGTTTCAGGTTCCTAAGGAATTCTGCCATCATCCCTAAATTGTCTGGCCTGAAACCCATGCCTCATCTGCCCTCCACAACCAGTGCCTCCTCCTAGAGTGACCAGTGAAGTACCATCTTTCCCTCGTTTCCTACACTGGATCCAAGGTTACTCCTCCTTTCCCCTTAACCACTGCTCCCCACCCCGCCAACCCCACTCATGTGTAACCAATCAGCAAGCATCCTCTAGTTGCCTTTGAAATGCCTTGGCACCTGCCCAGCCCTTCCATCGCCATATCCCAGGTCCCAGCCCTCATTTCTACTCACCTGGACTATTGCAGGAACCATCTCATCTGTCTTGTCCTGTGTCATAGGCAGAATAATGCCTCTCCCCCAAAACATCCATGCCCTAATCCCTGGAGCCTGGGAATATGTTGAATATGGGACTACAGATGTTTAAAGTTAAGATTATGGACCTAAAATAGAGAGGCTATCTTGGATTATCTGTGTGAGTCCAATCTAATCATCTGAGCCCTTAGAAGCAGAGAATTTTCTCTGGCTGAGCTCAGAGAGATGCAGAGAAAACACTGGGAGAGGCATAGCAGAAGGGGAAGCCAGAGAGCTTCCAAGCACAAAAAGGATTTCATACACTGTTGCTGGCCTTGAGGCATAGGGGCCCACGTGCAAGAACTGGGGTGCAGCCTCGAGGAGATAAGGGTAGCCCCACTTTACAGCCAGCAGTGGAATGGGGGCCTCAGTCCTACAACCACAAGGAACAGGATTCTGCCAACAACCTGAATGAGACTGGAAGTGGATTCTTCCCACAGCCTCCCCACAGGAGCCCAGCCAGCCAACATCTAGAATTCAGTGTTGTATAAACCCAGAGCAGAGAAAATGAGCAAGCTGACCAACCTGCACTTCTGGCCTACAGAACTCTGAGATCACAAACTTGTGTTATTTAAGCCACTAATTTTGTGGTCATCTGTTACAGTAGCAATGGAAAACTAACACACCCCACCGTGGTCCATTCAGGCAACCACTGCTGTAAGATCACCCTCGCACTCCCACACCTCGCAGGACTCCCACTGCAGTGCATGGATGTCCCAAACCCTCAGCCCAATATCCAAAAGAGTCAAAGAGTCAGCCTCCAGCTTTCCCTTGTAGCTCATCGCCCACAGAAACCCCCACTTAAAATACACTGTCCACCTTCACATCCTCCAAAATTTGCTCTGAGTATTCCCAACTCTGGGTCTTTACTCACACTGTGCCCTCGTATGGAATTCCCTTTCCTGTCCCCTCCTTCTGCTGATCCAAACCTGAGCTCCCCTCCCCCGTGAAGCCTCCCTGAACCTCCAGCCTAAGAAGCCTCACTCTCCTGCTCTCTCTGGCACTCAGTACACACGGCCTTGTGTTAGATTCTGTCCCTCCTCGACAGCCTTCCCAACTGATGGTGAGACCCACATCTGTCATGTCTCTCCTATCCCCCACTGTGCCTAGCACAGTTCTGGGTACAGAGCAGAGATCAACAGAAACCTGTTGAATTACAAACGAAATGAAAATATTTCTAGGCACTGTCCTATTGAGCACTAGATCACAGATGTGAGGACCAGAGAGACCGTCCAGCTGGGACCTAGCTGCCAGGGACAAGGAGAGAAGCCAGGAGGTCCCTGCGTATGTGGTGAGGTGGTAAGAAGGCAGGAACAATCCCAAACCACAGAGAGTCCCGAGAAGGCCCGGGGCCAGGGGGCAGGAGGGGAGGAGTGCCCTCAGCCAGGCCAAACATGATCCTGTCTCAGGAGCAGGTGAGCCAAAAGAGGTCCAGAGGTGGGACCAGAGGGTAGCTGGGCTCAAGAGTCAGGACAGATCAGCCGGGACCTGCAAACCAGCCATGACCTACCTACCTGGCAGTGTGAGGGGCCGCCTGGGCTGTCACCAAGTGCGGGTCAGACACCCATGAAGACTCCGGAGGGCTGAAGAGGGAAAAGAGAAAAGAGAAGATTAAGAGGGCAAGGAGGAGGAGGGCTAGAGAGGGAAGGGGGAGAAAAAACAGGGAAAGGATGTGAGGAGGAGAGAGAGAGGCGGGCATTTCTCTCTCAACGGCCCTTGGAGATATACCACGATCCCCAGAAGATCCCTAGCCTGCTGGGGTGAAGGTGAGGTAAGGAAATGGAAACATCCCACCTCCCCTTGGCCACCACAACTAAGAAATTATGTAGAGTAATTAATCAAAAGCTAATGAGAAATGTGTTTTCTCTCCCGGCCTAGCCCCACATCATATTCTTATTAGCTGAGGTTATTACAATAGTAATCATGCGTGCTCCAGGCGCAAATTGGGTTTTTTGCTCCACTGCCACCAATTTAGAAAACCATTAATGGCAAGATAAAGCCCCCATGGCTCACACCAGGCCAAGCCTAAGGAACCTGCTGCTGGTTCCAGGCTCCCACTGTCCAAAAAGAGGGCTCCCCAGGGATCCAGAGGTCTGACCGCTGGAAGGAGCCACACACTGGGGTGCCGGGCCTGGGGCCGGGGGGGACCTTGGATCACACACACACACACACACACACACACACACACACCCTGCAGTGTAATCACTAGGGCAGGGATGGCCCTCCCGGAATGAAACATAGAGCTGAGTTTGCCTCTGGGATCCCAGCCATCCCCGTTTTCTCTAGAGGCCTCTGCCCCTCAAAACCTATTCTCTAGCAAGGGTTGGCTATGTCTAGGGTTCCCAGACACAGACACACAGTCAGGTCCTGCCTCTTGATGAAGATCCACCAGTAAAAAGAAGGGCAACAGTTTTTCATAAAGCTAAATGGACTCAATTTAATTCTAAAGTTGTCCTTCCTATTTTGTTTGTGGTTTTACATACCTATGTGTGGGTGCACGTGCATACACAGTGTCTATAGAAGCTTACCTGGTACTCAGGACTCTTTCTGTTGCACAGAAGTGTTATTGCACCCCGGGACATGTGCTGGCTCAGGGAACCAGGAAGAGCAGGAGGAAAACCAGAAAGTCAGACACAATGTCAGGTCTCTCTCCCTTTCTCATCTCTCTCTGCACTCGTTTTTCTCTCTTTCTAAATTTGAGCTTCCTCCCTGGGTTGGGTCATAGGAGGAATGAGCTCTGGGTCGGCCGGACCAAAGGCTGCTCTGGGCTTATGTTATCCTTGCTTAGGATCTCAGAGGAAGAGATCTTCATGCTCCCTCTGCACCCACATGTGAAATCCAGGGCAGGGCTCCAACTGTCCCACCTTGGGACATATATATATATATATATATTCATATTCTAAGGCCAATCCCTGTGGCCAGGGATGGCCAGGCCTGAGTCATGGGATTTTACTCCTGAGGACCAGGTAACCGTACTGTCCTGCTACTCCATTAGAACAGGGGAATGACCGATGCCCTAAAGGAAGTAGGGATATAGTGACCGAAAAAAAGGGGCAAGGGGTGCTATACAAACAGGCATCTGCCACAGCCGGTGAGATAAACATAATATGTCAGTCCTCCACCCACATTGCAAAATTGTTTCTGAAAGTCTCAGGAACTACCGAGTCAAATACTGAGCCTCCAGAAAATGTCAAAGGCCAGTTCAGCCATGTCAGTCTCTCAGGATTTACACAGAACAAAGTTCCATTGCTTTAACCACAGTGGTGAGGCGCTAATGGAAGCTCTTAGCAACCTGACTGGTAAAGGGAGCAGTTTCAGAAGACCAGAAAGCCTATCTGTGACATCAGGACATGCTGGCAACTCCTCTAGCCCATTTCAGACATTCTGCACTGAAAACCAAGGTGTAAGTCTAGAAAGTTTTCACAGCCACAGTGTTATGAGTGTAAAACCAGCAGCAATTTCTCTACAGAAGAAACTCCCCAGGGGCCCAAAGATGTCATGGAAACTTAATCAGGTCAGCTTGAACACGGTTCCAGAATGTCTGGCCCCTAAGCAGAATGGCTTTCCCTTAGCCCCCCACACTCAGCACACCTATGGCTTGTCCAATGAATTGATCAGAAGGATGGTCAAGACATACTTCGGTTTGCTTTGGTTATTTTTATCATTTATTATTTAGCTGTTTGAACCCATTGTCTCCAGAAGTCCCTCAAAATAATAAACTGCCCTAAAACAGACCTGACTTTGAAGTAGAGACACTTCTTACTGGCTGTTTGGCTTTGAGCAAAAACTCTTCGGCCTCTCTAATCCCTAATTTCTTCATCTGTAAAATGCACCTTCAGAAATGGTCCTTGAGCCCACCCAGACAGCCAGAGACATTCTAAGACATTTTGGTAAGCTTTGTTGGGCACTCACTCAGTGTTAGGCAACATGTGAGGGGTGGAGGATGAAAACAGGATTTCATTCTGGGTGGGGAGACACATGCCCAACAGGTGTGATTCAAAGGACTGTGCACACATCACAAGACAGGGATGACCCAAGAGCTATGGGCATTTAAGAGGAAGAAGGCACTGCTTCCAGCTGTGGGGGAGGACACATCAGGTGGAGGAGAAGATGTCTCTTCTGGTCTGCAAGGACAGATGACACGCAGTGAGGAAGGCAGAGCATTTCCTGCAGAGGGGATGGTCCAAGCAGAGGTCTAGAAACAAGAATACTAGGAATGGGTAGGCTCCCTCCTCTGAATCTGGAGAAGGCCCAGCTGGAAGGGTCCTCCTTTCTGGACCATCTGCTTCTTCTTCTACCATAGCTCAACCTTCTCCACTGTGCAGTCATGGGTGACAATGCCTAGACACAGCCAAGGGGTGGCATGGGAGAGGGGTCACCTCAGGACCTGTCCCTGGAGAATCTATGACACCCTCAGCAGGACCATCCATGGTCTGCCCCACCCCAGCACTTCCCCTTATCTGCCTCTCCACCTTGGCCAAGGTTCAGTGCTGCTAATCAGCGAAAATTGGCTCAGCTCTCCCAGCCCCACCCCTGAGAGATGCTGAGGCTTCCTTTCCCTCCTGCAGGGAAGGCACAGAAGGTGGCAGAGGCAGGGGGCAAAAGGAAGGAAGAAGCAGCTCTGGGGTTTGACTGAGGTGGATAAAAGGGAGGGAATGGAGGGCTTTGGGAACTAAACATTGAGTCATTAGGCTGGGCAAGCTGAAGGCCTCTCTGCTCCTCCTCGGACTGGGTCTCCTTTGTAGCACACGGCCCTTTCCCACAGTGTCTCATTAGTTTAGTCTCCAAACAACCCTGGGAGACAGGTATTATTATATTTTTTTTCTTTTTTCTTTGGTCCACTCTGAGATCCACAAGGGAAGGGACCATGTCAGCTTCATTATGCCAACATTATGCCCAATGTTGTGCATCCTCAGTGCTACATATAGCAACCAGCATGGAGTTGGCATTCAGTAAATAGTTGCTGGCTGGCTGGATGGATGGATGGCTGGCTGGATGGATGGATGGATCAGTGGATGGATGGTTGGATGGGATAATGAATGGACAGGCACACAGATGAATGGATGGTTGGTTGGATGGATGGATGGATGGATGCATGGATACATGGATGCATAGATGGATGGGATAATGAATGATCAGGCACATGGATGGATGGATGGATGGATGAATTATCCCATTTTATGGACTAACAAACTGAGAAATAGAAGGGGAAAAAAGTGACTTACCCAAGACCAATATGACTGCTAGCAGCAGATCAGCACCAAGCCCCCAGTTCACTGGCCTCCCCAGCCAGCATGCTTCCCAACACCCCAAACTGCTCTCTTCATGGGTTTCTTGAACAGGCTCAGCCAAGAAAGGCCACCCTTCTGAAGCTCTGATTCCAATCATTCCTCTGGCAGTTTGTCAGAAACCAAGCTACCACCAACTCGGCTCCACAAAGAGCAGGATCCCCCAAAGCCCTGTGACCATGGACTAGAGACAGGGTGGTCCACTCTGATTATTGTTCTGGAAAAACCTGACTGAGAAAAGTGGTAGGGGAAAGGTAGACGGTGGCATCCAGAGTGTGAGCCCCCGCAGAGGAACTGAGAACCGACGGTGTAAGGTGCACAGTGCAGGACTTGGAATCACACAGACAGTTGAAATCCCAGCTCCTTCCCTTCTGCAAGCATCTGCTCTGGCTACCCACCAGGCAGCCACCCTCCCCACTGCCATGCCCTTGCTCCTTCTCTCAGTCTCAGTGAACCTGACTCCTAACCTCTCCAAGCCTGTCTCCCAGACAATACCTACCACACACACTGGTCTCTGAAGGTTAAATCACTGATGAGGTGAAGTCCCGGCCTTGTCGCAGTCCCCTGGCCCTACCTAGACTCCCTGCCTCCTCACTCCCCTGGAAACCCCAAGCTCCAGCATCAACACACACTCCTTTCCAGCCCTTCCACATCCCAATCTGGAGGTCTTCTCACTGCGGCCTCCCTTCTCTACCTCAGACCTCACCCACTGTCCTAAGGATCTGGCATTCTTCCTTCACGCCAGCTCCGTTCCTACCTCTGCCCCAAAGTCAAGCAAGGCCCTTTCTCCTTCAGCTCCTGTGCTTCACTTCAGAGCCTGCTTGCCCTCTAGTTCCAGGGTCATTTCCTAGTCTCCAGATAAAACTTCTCCCCACGCTGAGCTCTGTCCCTTCCCAGAAGGCCACCGTCAGACGTCCCACATAGACTCTGGGGAGGCCATCTGGCGCAACCACCATACCTGTCATCCCCTCCTCCCCTCTGGTTTTCTAAAACTCCCAGACCAGACGGGGGTCCTTCACCTCGGGTTCAGGAACCCTAAGAAGACCCTCAGTACACTTTTGGGTCTGTAGGAGCACATACACATTTTATAGGAAAAGGGTCCAGAGCTGGAGAATTCCCTGATGCCAGAAAACTTGAGATTTACCGCCTGGAAGTCCCATTTCCCTTTCCACCCCATGCAAGACAGACAGCTCAGGTTCAATGCTTTCAACCCCGTGTGAATTTTGCCCTTTCAAAGCCCACTTGACAAGATTCCTCCTGCCTGGTCAGACACCTACATGAATTCCAGGGACATAGGGCTTTGCCACTAAAATCACCTCACCACCACAGACTTTTGGCCCCCTCCCCCTGGCCCTGGCCTCAACACAAGGCATTGCTCATTGTGCCACGGCGGGGCTTAGTATGCAAGCCTCGAGCAGCCACCATCCTTCCCCCCCCTCAAAACAGAGCCTTCTGGTGGGAGGCCCACAAGGCCCTGGGGGTCTCCTTGATGAGGACAGGGATGCTCCCTGGGGAAGGGGATACACACAGTGGGTGCTGCATTAGAGGTGAGAGGGTGTTTTGTTACAACAGGTAGAACTAGAACGCTGATGAAAGTAAGGATCCCATAGAATCTTGGAGTAACATCTTAAAGAGATCCCAAGAGACCATTTGATGCAACCAATCATTCAAAAACCTACTTCAGTAGCACCTTCACTGTGCCCAACACTGGAGGCAGATAGACAGACACAGCCCACTAGGATGGTATTCGTGTGAGTCCCACTTCTCAGAAGAGGCAACTGGAGCCAGAGGGCTTCATGGCTTGTCGAAGGTCAAACAGTTGGTAAGTAAAGGAGAGAAACTAGGTAAGACCCAAGCACCCTGTCTTCTTAGGTTGGGTTGAGAGTTCATGACACATGCTCCTGTCCAGTGGCCCCAAATGTGACCAGCTCTAGAAGTGACGAGTGACTGGGAGGGCTACCTGAGAGTGGGCAGACACTGGACTTACCAGGTCTCTGTTTTGCCTGAGGCACACAGAGGAGGGTGGGAGAGAAGCGGGAAGCCATAGCCTGTGCATGCAAATGAGGCAGCTGCTTAATTAATCATCATCAAACAGTTTGATTAAGAGATGGAGCTTTGTGGCTGTTTGTCTTGGGAAAAAAAAAAAAAACACTGAAACAGCAGGAAGGGGATGGGAGAAGTGAGGCTCAGACTGTTCAGGCCCAACTCCGAAACTAATGATTCTGCCCACCAGGGAGAGGCCAAGGGTCTAGGGATGGTGACAAGATCTGTTAGGAGAGGAGGCTGCTAGCTCCAGGATGCCTTTAGTCCCCAAATCTTAGACTCGGGGTCCCTGGTAGTAATCATATCCCTCCCAGACAGGGATGGTGCCCCTCAGCTGTCAGCCCACCAAGAACCACACCAGCCACCTCCCCACAGACCTCTTCCAGAAGCCAAAGTTTGGGGGAGGAAGGTGGGCATCTCCAGGCTGAGCTCAGGGACCCATCCCAGAGCAGCAGAGTGAGATGCTTTCTGGAAATAGATTTCCAGCTTCTGAGCAGGGGATTCCCTGAAGAGGGAGCAGATGTCCTAGACACATGCAGGACTCAAAGCTCAGAGTCTCCAAAATGGTCTCAAAGCAGCATGGGACAGAGAGAAACAACTTGGAGAATCCAAACCTTATTTATCCAACTCTCCACCTAGCCCCTACCTCATGTCCCAACACCTCTTCTGTTATTCTAAAATGGAAAGAGGAAGGCAAGAGAATGGGGAGCTCCTTGTCAAGCCTTTTGGGAGCTAATGCCACAAGGCTGGAGCCTCCCCAGGCAACCAGCTGTGGAGTAAAGCCCCCAGTTGTCCCGGGCCAGGGAGATCACCCCTCAGAAGAAATCCTACCAACTCTTCAAGATCTGGCTCTGCTTTCCAGCCACCTTCTTGTCCCTGCATTCCCCCAGCAGCCATAGCCTCTCACACTCCATGCTGTTCCCTCTGCTGGAATGGCCTTCCTACTCTCTGGGTTACCTGCCTAGAGAACTCCTCCTTATCTATCGATGCTTACCTCAAATGTCCCCTCCTCTGTAAAGGCTTCCCTGACTCCCCTACCCTACCAGGTGAGGTATTTTCTTCCCTGTGCTCTGCATAATTTGTGTTGTAATTATTTGTTTACCTGACAGACTCTGGCCGGGGAAACGATAAGCTCCTTGAGGACAAAGACCGTATCTCTCTTCATCTCTGTTATCACTAAAGCCTGAGCTGCACTTTAAAAGTTTGTCAATTGGGCGCCTGGGTGGCTCAGATGGTTAAGCGTCTGCCTTCGGCTCAGGTCATGATCTCAGGGTCCTGGGATCGAGTCCCGCATCGGGCTCCCTGCTCCTTGGGAGCCTGCTTCTCCCTCTGCTTCTCTCTCTTTGTCTCTAATGAATAAATAAATAAAATCTTTAAAGAAAAAAAAAAAAAAAAAAAGTTTGTCAATTGGATGCATTTTGTGAACCGAGAAAGATCACAGATACTGACCTCATCTAGACACCAGCTCTAGACAATGTTTAATCCATCCAGAACAAGCTTATTTTCTTTCTGAATTTATCCCAAATCCCTGAGATTGGGAAAGGGTGAAGATGGGAGAAGTTGGGTTTCCAGGATCATGAGCCCAAGGATGAGCAACAGTTCCTAACAGGGAGGTACCTCGGGCTGAAGGCCGGGCCACAGTAAAGGCCTACTGTGCTGGGCCAGAGCCCACAGAGCTCTCTTCCTAAGCTGAGCGACACCGTGTGACGGGGGCTGTCGTCTGGGAATGTGGTGGTGCTGAAGGGATGGCAGTCTCGGGGCTCCCATGGCCTCGGGGCCCGTCGCAGAGCCCTCCCTCCACCAGTGAGGAGCTTCTCCTACAGTTCCGTAACCAGGTGTAACCGAACAGCCGCAGCTCTGCTGCCCACCCAGATTCTCTTTCCCTCTCTTCTTCGCGCACCCTGTCCCCTTTCCTCCAAACCTGTTGGCACTTTGTGACTTAAGTCTTCCCTGTGATGGCCAGAAGGGAGAAGATCCATTTTAAATTAACAAGGTTATTAGCAGTTAATTATCTGAGGCATCACTGTAACCGAAAAGAAAAAGAAAGAAAAGAGGCTCATAAATATTCCAGCTGCCCAGTCCCCCCACTATCACTGGGGGCGGGGGAAGGGGTGAGCAGGGTCCTGTCCCCCACGCAGGGTGTGCAGACCGTTGGCCTTCCTCGCTCTCAGCATCCCTCCATACGCTCCCACCTATTTTCACTGGGGTGTCTGGTAAAGGAAACCAGACTCAAGACGAATGGGCTGCCTACCCCACTGATGCCTCAGAGATGCTGAGAGATGCTCAGCCACAGCCCTAAGGATGCAGAGAGATTTATTTTACATTGGGGGTGTGCAAGAAGGAGGCACAAACCTGAGGGCTCAAGTCAATATTTTTAGTGATTTTTATCTCAAATTGTCCTCAGTTATTCTGCAATTAAGCATGGCTGGCATATGTCAGCAGTATTGATTGTGAGTCCCAAATTCACTGCCACCAGAGACACCACTATGTCAGGGATCATCTCCCTTCCCTTCCTCCCCACCTCCACCGGCCCCTGCCAGGCCTGAATGCTTCGTGGAGAGGGAGGGGCATGGAGAGGACACAGAAGGCGAAGCCCCCTCCCTCAGGCTGGCCATGCTAACGCCAGCGCCTCTCACTAGATCATCAGGTGAAGACCCCATACCCCGAAGTTCTTATCAGAGAGGCCATCTCCTGCAGAAAACTCTCCAGAGGCCATCCCATCCCTGACACCTCACAGAAGGAGCCCCAGACCATAAACTCCATGAAGTACCTGCCTATGGGAGACCCAACCATTACAACAGTCTCCTGTCCTCACCAAATTGTTCCCTGTTTAGGGTAAACCAGTAGGAAGAGGCTAACTGGTGAGCCGAAAATCCCTCTACCCTTCCAAAAGATCTCCCCAGGGGCAAACAGCAAGTGCCAAGGGCTTGTACTCCTTGGCCAGGGTGCTGGCAGAGGTACTGAGGGGATTCCCATAAGGAGGCCAGGGTGTGGGTGCTGACAGGGTGGAGGGGTGAGCTCAAGCAGAAAGGTACCCTTCCAACAGCTTCAAGCCTCTGCTGCCCTGGGACAGCCTGCCACACCCCAGACCACCTGCCCTGGACACCCTCTTTTCCCTCAGCAAGGCTCTGGCTCTCCTGCCCTAGACTGAGCCCTCTCCCTTCTGTACCTGACTTTCCCGAGCAGAATCCAGCCCCCTGAGTAGCCAGAGTGGTCAGGAGCAGAGCCCTCACCTCCCACCCAACCTTCTGGAGGCAACAAAAAAGAGCAAAGTGGGGAAGGACAGAGCACGTACAAAACCTATACACAATCACGTATGTGTGCAAGTATGATTATATGAAGTATAACATACATACAGAAAAGTGCATATGTCATTAAATTTTTTTAACTGAGCATGTACTATGTGACAGGTAAGTAACAGTATAAGCCACATTTTATGAATGGAGAAATTGGGGTTCAGAGACCCTAAGTAATATGTTCAAGGTCACATGGCTATTATATGATGGAGAGGGATATGAACCTAGCCAGTCTGTCTCTAAACTGCCTAAACCCTAAACCTTTCATTACATGCTTTTCAAAGATTCCACCAAAGTGGGGGTGGGGTGGGAAGGAGATGGTTGGGAAGTCAAGATATATTTAAACCTTCCTCTCCCCACTCTGCATGGGGAGGCCGCTGCCCAGCACAGGACCAGAGTCATTCCTTCTCTCTTCTGCACCCCCAGCCGGGAGCAGGTGGTCAGAGTCCTTCATGGGATGAAGCCAACCCACCAGCCAGACTCCCTGAACCAGTGCCCTCAACCTCTGGCTCCCTGCCCTCGCTGCCCTCCCATCCGTGCTCCCAAGAGTAGAGGGCCAGAGCTAGGGCAGCAAAGGGAAAGGCCTGGTCTAGTTCTCACTTCCCACCTGCAGGGCTGCTCCCATCCCCCCCTCCCGCTGAGTCTGCACTGTTCAAAGTCACCTTGCAAGTGTCTCCCGTGCCAGGGAAGGCAGCCAGGGGAAGAGAAGCAGATGGGCGGCCGACATGGGCAGCGTGTCTACAGAAGGCACAGAGCGGGGAGGGGGCAGGGGAAGCTGATGCATAACCTGGAACCTGGAGTTGGGGGTGACAGCCAGGTTGAGGGAAGGGCCATGGCTGAGCCCATAATCAGGCTGTCCCTGGAACTGGGTTCATCTGGAAAAGTCTGTGGGTCTGGTGGGCCATGGATGCAGAACCTGATAGCTGAATAGAAGGGTAAAACTGGAGGGGTGGATCTGACACCTGCAGCCACCTGAGAGCCGCCATGTTCCCAGGAACCAGAGCTTCATTCAAAAGAAAGCTTAACCAGTGTAACCCCTGCGAACCGAGAAAACAACTAGAGAGGGAAAGAAGAAGCGCAGAGCCCGCTGCCCGCCCTCTCCCCACCCTGTGCATCCCTGGCCCCTGGGATTTGCCTTCTCTACTTCTCCGCAGGCTCAGGACAGGCAGGGTACAGCGGCACCCCATAGAGCTGCCTTCAGATCACTCCGTGCCACTTAATGACTGGGAAAAATCACTTCACTTCTCTAAATAAATGCCTAAGACAGAGTTGGCACTCAGCAAATGTTCATTGGCACTCCCTTTCCCTTCCCACCACTTCCCACTGGAGAGAAGCCCAGGTGTCCTGCAGAGGCCAGGGGCAAAGAACCTCTCTCCCTTCCTGATGGCAGGTCCCAGGGAGGGGAGGGACAGCCGATCTCCTTCCAGGCACCATTCCTAGCTGACATTGGTGGGGAGGAGGGGCACTTTGGGAATTGATGGACACTACTGGAAATCCTGCAGAACAGTGGGATGTTGACACCATGTGCTGGCGCATTCTTGGGAACACACTGGAACATTCTTGGGGGAACACCAAGTCCTCCTGGGCACACACTAGAAGTCTACTCTTTGGTATTCAGAGCAACCTAAGCACTACCAGGCGCTCACTGGCAGTTACTAGAGTGTTCCTGAGATTTCGTGAGTGCCGGGGCCTTACAGGGATTCCATCAGAAAGACACTGGGGCATGATAAGAAAGCAATGGGAGTTGCTGGGGACATACTGGAAAGTTACTGGGAAACTCTGGGGTATAACGGGGAGCAAAAACACATGTCTGGGCATTCCTAGATGCACTGGGATTTTAGAGGGAATAATGCCAACTGGGGACCTTTGGGGATAAGTAGGCACTCCCTGTGGGGCACTCATGGATTCCACTAAGTGCTATAGTCTAGGCTGCCCTTCTCTTGAACAGGAGCATGGGTGAGTAGGGGTGCAGCCTGCCCCTGGGGAGCCAGAGCAAGATGATGCTGCCCTGGAAGACGGAGTAAGCAAATGACCCTTTGACTGAGCAGCAACCACCAATGTGTGCTTCCCAGGTGTGGTGGCAGCCTCAAGGGAACGTGCAGCCTGGTTTGGAAAATCAGCCCTGAAGAGGGGAGCAGCTTCCTGCCTGGCCTCAGTACCCCCAAACTCGGGCCCCAGGCCCTACATCTACCCCCAAGGTGAAGGGACACCAGGGGCACAGGGGAGGCAGGACTGTTCGGCAGAAAGGGCCCTCTCAGGACTGAGGCAGTAAGACTCAGTGGCGCTAAGCAGGGGCCTCATCGACAGCAAAGCCTCCCAGCATATTTTTGTATCCCAGTCTCAGGAAGAGAAATGCGGGGACACACAGGCTAGACCTCTGACCTGTGAAAACCTCAGCTTCTTAGCTGTGGGTGGCAACAGCTCTTAGGAAATCTGGGCTCCTCGGGGGAAAAGATAAAGCCTTGGATAACTTACTGCCCCTTTCCCCACTTCCTACCCACTTTTCTGAGCCCTCCCCATCCCTCAAAAGCCAGCTCCCCAACCTAGTCCTCCCCAGAAGCCCCAGCTCCTTTGAATGGCAAGAGCTCTTCAGCAGACCTTGACCTCTGACTTGATCTGTGGTCTTCTCTGGACGTGGAAGGCCTTCTCCCTAAGGCCCATGGTGACAAAGGGAGAGCCGTAGGACAGATCAGCCACCTGGCCTTAGGCCTGGCCCCAGCCCCATCTGCATCTGCTAAGGGCTCAGGGCCTGGCAGGAGGCTGCTGTGTTCTAGCTAGCAGGCAGGTTTTGTTAAGGAGAATACATCAGCTGCTGCCCTACTTGGGCGAATGGGCCCCAGGATGGCTGCATGCCCTGGAAAGCACCAGTGGTACTGCTGGGACAGAGGAGCTCAGACACTTCTCCCCCCGCAGCCTAGAGCAACAAAGCCAACCCAAGCCAAAGAAGCTCCTATGCATGCCCTGTCTGGAGGAAGCTTGCACACAAGTTGGACATAGAGAAGGCAAGTCACTCAGCTCAGGGCACTGAATTGGTTCCTCTGTGCCCCCCAGAATCAGGAAAACTTAAACCCAGAGTAACCACGAGGCCCCAGGCAACATCATGGACTTGTCCACCCCTCACTCTCAGCACTGCAGTTACGTTCCCTGTGTCCCCGAGGAATGTGCATGGCTGAACCAGGATATGTGCACCAGTCCCCCACCCGGAGGCCTCCGCACCATCACCCCTGGCCCAGACCTGAGGCAGCAGCTGCTAGAGGCCAGCAGAAAGCAGCAGAGAAGCTTTGCACTGCACCAGGCTCTGCAGGGTGGCTGGCCTGCCTCTCTTCCCTCACAGCTCCTCCTGCTCAGCCAGCTCCGGCCTGGCCGTGGGGCAATGAGGAGGAGGGGAGAGGGACTGAGCCTCAGCATGGCCAGCCGCAGCAGTGGCCACCCACTCCTCCACCCCTGGCAGCACTGAGCCCCATCATCAGGCACTAATTAAATCCCCCTAATGAGGAAATAAGGATGCAGGAGCCGGCTCCACCACGGCCTCCCCGGCCCACCGCCCTCGCCTCTCCATTGGACTTATCGCTCGTCACAGGATGTTTACAATAATTTTTAATTTGTGCAATTATTAATCACTTTTCTATCTGCCTCATTTGCATAATAATTAGTCATCTCACTGTTTGGCATGCCTGTGAATGACAGTGTTTTAAATTGAATTAAGATTTTAATATTCTATTTTCCTGCTTTCTCCCCCCTCACACGCTAATCAAAGTCAGATTTGGCAGCCAGAGGGAGGTGGGGAGGCAGCTGGCAGGCACTGGACTTGGCCTGCTCCGAGCTCCTGAGACTGAGCTGGGAGGGGGGCACCCCAAACCTGGCGCCCGAGGGGTTAACCAGCCTTGCCTCAGGAGCAGAGGGAGGCGGTGAGAGAGGAGTGGGCAAAGGCAGCTGGGCAGAGAGGGCACCAGCCCCGCTCAGTGGCACCAGAAATCAAGAAAAGCACTTTCATTTTTTGTCCAAAAAGGCTGCTTTTTGCAAGGGGAAGTTGGAAAGCACATTACAGGCCAATAATTGATCCCTGGTTACTAGTCTATGTTAACTTTGATGGCTCGGGGTCCCCCAGGTAGAGAAGCGGCTGGAACAGTCCAAAACCCATTGCCATTCTTTGGACAGACTGAGAAAACAAATCTCTGCCGTTGAGTTGGGCTCCCCTCCCCCTCCCAGAGCTACCGGCTCTCCACACACCAGCAGACCCTCTGCCCAGGCTGGGTGCCTCACAGACGCATGCCAGGGAGGATGGGGTTCCGGTTGACAAGCAGCAACGGGCGGGGGCTCGCTGGCCTCTTCAGGGGAGCCGTGGGTTTCTCTCTTTCTTACCCTCAAACCCCCCTCTGACCATCCCAGGAATCCTGCTCCAGCCCCACCTCCCCACAACTAGGCTTGCCTTTCGTGTTGCCATGGCAATCCCTGTGGCTGCCCTGGATACCCATTGCTGCTCCAGAATTCTCTGCTTAGGCAGGGCAGCTCTCCCCGCAGCCTGTTTAGAACACCTCCCCTTTTACCATCACTGAGGACAAAGGGTGAGGAGCTGGGGTATGATCACCAACACATGGTCTGCAAAGTCAGATACTGCCTTTCCCTTAAGGTGAGTAGGGAGAGAAGATGGGGCCACGGGAGCTGGTGTGAGCGAGTAGCCAGGACATGACGGCTGGGGAGGGGGGATCAGACTCCACTCAGCTTTCCCCAGGTTTTCCCCAGGCCAGAATAGAGGAAGGACCCCCCTCCTTCTACAGAAATCCCTTCCTCCCACAAGGAATAAGGTCTCCCAACTCCGCTTGACCCAACTTAGCGGTCAAGAGAGGGAAGTCCCCTAGGTGGGGAAGACAGAAATGGGGTTTTTCTGTCAGAGTTAAGAGCTAGATGAGGAGAGAGGGCTAGAAGTTTCCAGGAGAGCCATTCTCCTTCACAGGACTCCACAGCTGGTCTGCATTCTCCAACCCCAAGTCAGGCAAAGAAGATTCTAGGCATTCCTACAGTCCCCTCTGACACAGAGTGCCCCTGGGCTGACCTATGAGCCCTCTCGCTAACCTACCTAGGCAGATGCCAGCCTCGGGAGCTGGTAGTACCACAAACCCACTTGCCCATTGTCTGAAGGGGCAGGACAAAAATTGCTGGGATTCAGGAGAGGCACAGTCCAATCCAGGAATTACAGGGAGCTTTTGAGAAACCAGCGCCCCCCACAACCCCCCCCCCCCCGTCTCCCCCCTCCCGCCAGGGCTTTGGGCTTTGTCCCCAGCTTGACTGGAAGGAGCACACAGCCTTCTTATCACTTTGTAAATCAGGCCCAGGTGAGCCCAGATTTCACTGCCTGCCACATCGTCAGCAGGGGACGGCAGCCTTTACCACAACCAGCTTCACCCACCACACCCAGCCTCTGCCCCCCGAGCCTTTCCTTCCCACAGCCCCTCAACGGTGAAGGGAGCTCTTCAGGCAGTGAGACCTGCACACAAAGCTGGTGCCGCAGCAGCCTCTGCTGGCCGCCCCCGCCTTCCACACCTTCCCTAGGGATGAGAGCAAGGCCAGCAGACCCTCAGAACTGTGCTCACCATGAATTCCAGTTTGCCTAGGACAGTCCTGGTTTACACCTGTTGTCTCAGCTTAATTATGAATAGCACACGTGTGCTCACACACACACACACATGCACCATTATTAATGGACAATAAATTAAATGGTCTCTCTAATCACAGGCAAGGGGAGGGCCCCAGAGAGCCTGGGGAGAGAGTGGAGAAGCTCTGAGCAGAGAGACAAGCAACCTTCTCTCAGTCCCCAGGCAGAGGTGAAGCTACTCCCTTTCAGTCAGCACCAAGAGGAAATGTTAGAGCCCCTGCCCTGGGCCAGAGCACTGGCATCTCCACAGTCCATCTTGGGGACAGAGGTCCAGGACGCAGGTCCTTCCCAAGGGGGGAGATACCTGACAGAAGGAACAGAAAAAAGGAAGAAAGAAGGAACCAAAAGGTAGAAGTCTGAAGGGAATAAAATGCTATCTTTACGTGTCCGACAAACGGCAACACGGAGCAGGGTGCATCGGCCCATCCACAGTGCAGGAGGGCAGCCCCATCCAGCTGGTTGCCTGGTACTGCTCTGGGCTGTGCCCTCTGCCCCTCCCAAAGGCCCACCTAGATTGCAAAGCCCCTCTCTCCTCCCTACCTTCCTCTTCACCTGCTTTCCCCCAGCCGACTCCTTAGCTTGAATTGCAAAATCAGTGAAGACTGTTCACAAGCCCCCCATCCCCAACCTAAGAGATGAGGAAGAGAAATCAGAGCAGTCAGCCCCAGGGTAGCGGGACTCCTGGATGCCTACCTTTTGTGCTGTTACCTGCTTGATGCAAGGCTCTTAGGGATCCCCTTTTGCTCCACCTATCTGAGTTGGGATTCCTAAGTCAGAGGTATAGGGACCACCACTATGTTTCTTTGTAGGGTGGGAATGGGGTTACAGGTATTGGGGAATGTCTATGTCTTATCACTCAGAGAAGTTCATGTAAATTAGCTGCAAAGGAATATACAAATGCATACTAGCTACATCAGAAACCAATAGTTTGCATTTTGGGGACTCAGGTAGCAACCCCACTCCATAGCCATTCTAACAGGTATGAGGTGACATCTCATTGTGGCTTTAATTTGCATTTCCCTGATCAGTGATATTGAGCTTTTTTTTTTTTTATGAGTCCTTTGGACACCTGTGTATCTTCTTTGGAAAAATGTCTATTCAGATCCTCTGCCCATTTTTTAATTGGATTTTTTTTTTTTTTTTTTTTGCTATTGAGTTGCATGACTTCTTTATATATTTTGAATATTAACCCTTTATCAGATATACGACTTGCAAATATTTGCTCCCCTTCGGGAGGTGGCCTTTTCATTTTGTTGATGGTTTCCTTTGCCATGCAGAAGCTTTTTAGTTTGATGTAGTACCACTTGTTTATTTTTGCTTTTGTTGCCTTTGCTTTTGGAGTCAGATCACAAAATCGTCACCAAGACAGATGTCAAGGAGCTCATCTGTGTTTTCTTCAGGAGATTTATGGTTTTAGGTCTTACATTTAAGTCTTTAATCCCCTTTGTGTTAATTTTTGTGAATGGTATTAGATATAGCCTAGCTTCATTCTTTTGCATGTGGCCATCCAGTTTTCCCAACACCAGTTGTTGAAAAGACTATCTTTTCCCAATTATATATTCTTGCCTCCTTTGTTGTAAATTAACTGGCCGTATGTACGCGAGTTTATTTCTGAGCTCTCTATTCTGTCCCATTGATTTATGTGTCTCTTTTTATGCCGATTCCATACCCTCTTGATTACTATAGCTTTGTGATATAGTTTGAAATCAGGGAGTGTGATGCCTGCACGATCTTCTCTGTCAAGATTGCTTTGGCTAAACAGACACATGAAAAAGTGCTCAGCATCGCTCGGCATCAGGGAAATCCAAATCAAAACCTCAATGAGATATCACCTCACACCAGTCAGAATGGCTAAAATTAACAAGTCAGGAAATGACAGATGTTGGCGAGGATGAGGAGAAAGGGGAACCCTCCTACACTGTTGGTGGGAATGCAAGCTGGTGCAGCCACTCTGGAAAACAGTATGGAGGTTCCTCAAAAAGTTGAAAATAGAGCTGCCCTATGACCCAGCAATTGCACTACTGGGTATTTACCCCAAAGATACAAATGTAGGGATCCGAAGGGGCACGTGCACCCCAATGTTTATAGCAGCAATGTCCACAATAGCCAAACTATGAAAGAGCCTAGATGTCCATCGACAGATGAACGGATAAAGAAGATGTGGTATATATATACAACGGAATATTATGCAGCCATCAAAAAAATGAAATCTTGCCATTTGCAACGACGTGGATAGAACTAGATGGTATTATGCTAAGCGAAATAAGTCAATCAGAGAAAGACAATTATCTTATGATCTCACTGATATGAGGAATTTGAGAAACAAGACAGAGGATCATAGGGGAAGGGAGGGAAAAATGAAACAAAACGAAACCAGAGAGGGAGACAAACCATAAGAGACTCTTAATCTCAGGAAACAAACTGAGGGTTGTTGGAGTGGAGGGGGGTGGGAGGGATAGGGTGGCTGGGTGATGGACATTGGGGAGGGTATGTGCTATGGTGAGCACTGTGAATTGTGTAAGACTGATGAATCACAGAACTGTACACCCGAAACAAATAATACATTATATGTTAATTTAGAGAAAAAAAAAGATTGCTTTGGCTATTTGTAGTCTTTTGTGTTTCCATACAAATTTCATGATAGTTTGTTCTGTTTCTGTGAAAAATGCCCATTGGAATTTTGATAGGGATTGCACTGAATCTGTAGATTGTTTGGGGTAGTATGAACGTTTTGACAATATGAATCCTTCCAATCCATAAGCCCAGAGTATCTTTCCATTTATTTGTGTCTTCTTCAATTTCTTTCATCAATGTCTTAAAATTTTCAGTGTAAAGGTCTTTTACCTCCTTGGTTAAATTTATTCCTAGGTGTTTTATTCTCTCTGGTGCAGTTGTAAGTGGGATTGTTTTCTTAACATCTCTTTCTGCTGGTTTGTTGTTAAAGTATGGAAATGCAACAAATTTTTATATATTGGTTTTGTATCCTGTGACTTTACTGAATTTGTCTATTAGTTCTGACAGTGCTTTTGATGGAGTCTTTTAGGGCTTTATAAAATCATGTCATCCTCAAATCATGACAGTTTTACTTCTTCCTTACCAATTTGGATGACTTTTTTTCTTTTTCTTCCCTAACTGCTTTAGCTAAGACTTCCAGTACTAGTTTAATAAAAATGGTGAGAGTGGACCTCCTGGTCTTGTTCCTCATCTTACAGGAAAAGCTTTTAGCTTTTCACCATTGCGTATGATGTTGGGCTATGGGCTTATCATAATGTGGCCTTTATTATGTCAAGGTACACTGCAACTATACCCACTTTGTTGAGAGTTTTTAATCATGAATGGATGTTGAATTTTGTCAAATGCTTTCTCTATATCTATTAAAATGATCATATGATTTTATCCTTCGTTTTGTTAATGTGGCGCATCATGTTGATTTGTGGATGTCAAACCATCCTTGTAATGATGCCATAAATCCCACTTGATCATGGTATGTAATGTTTTTAATGTATTGTTGAAGTCAGTTTGGTAACATTTTGTTGAGGATGTCTTCATCCATGTTCACCAGAGGTAACGGCCTGTAAGTTTCTTTTCTTGGTGTGTCCTTGTCAGTTTTGGTATCAGAGCAGTGCTAGCCCTTATAAAATGAGTTTGGAGGTGTTCCCTCCTCTTTAACCAATTCATATTTTTCTGTTTAGTCTTGGAACTTTGTATGGTTCTAGGAACTTATCCATTTCTTCTAGGTTGTCCAATTTGTTGGTGTCTAATTGTTCAGAGCAGGCTCTTATGATGCTTTGTATTTGTGGAATCAGTTATAATGTCTCCTTTTCATTTCTGATTTTACTCTTTTTTTTCTTGGTGAGCCTAGCTAAAAGTTTACCAATTTTGTTTATTTTCAAAGAACAGCTCTTAGTTTCACTGATCTTTTATATTATCTTTTTAGTCTCTATTTTATTTATTTCCACTCTGGTCTGTTATTTCCTTCTACTAACTTTGGGCTTCATTTTTTCTTCTTCTAGTTCCTTGAAGTGTAAAGTTAGATTGTTTGAGATTTTTCTTATGTCTTTAGGTAGGCATGTGTCACTATGAACTTTCCTCTTAGAACTGCTTGTGCTGCATCCCAAAAATTTTGGTATGTTGTATTTCCATTTTCATTTGACTTAAGGTATGTTTTTATTTCTTCTTTGACTTCTTTGTTGACCCATTGGCTGTGCAATAGCCTGTTGTTTAACGTCCACATATTTGTGCTTTTTCCAGTTTTCTTCTTGTAATTAATTTCTAGTTTCATACCATAGTGGTCGGAAAAGAGCCTTGATATTATTTCAATCTTCTTAAATTTATTAAGACTTGTTTTCTGGCCCTAACATATGATCTATCCTGGAGGATGTTCCATGTGCCCTTGAGAAAAATGTGTATTCTGCTGCTTTTGGATGAGATGTTCTGTATATATCTATTAAGTCCATCTGCTCTAATGTGTCATTTAAGGCCAATGTTTCCTTATTGATTTTCTGTCTGGATGATCTATCCATTGGTGTAAGTGGGGTATTAAAGTCCCCCTCTATTATTGTATTGCTGTCTATTTCTGCCTTCAGGTCCGTTAATATTTGTTTATAGATTTAGGTGCTCCTATGTTGAGTGTATATTTACAAATGTTACATAAATAGGAAGCATTTAATTCAGCCATTCTGTTCATAGCAAGGAAGCCAGGGAAAACTCCACAAAGGAAATACTTGAGCTGGGCCCTGACGGATGAGTAAGGTTCTGCTAGGGGGAGGAAAAAATGGAACAGCAGAAGCAGCTTGGAAAAGCAAAGAAGTCTGAACCAGTGGTGTTTGATCAGGGAAGTGAAGTCCAGAGAGTCCAGGGAAGGGGTTGATAGGTCAGGCCACAAAGGACCTAGAATGCTGAGGAGACCGGACACATCCTGTAGATAAAGGCCTCCTCCTCAGCCACCTCCCACGCGACCCTGGAGACATTCCTATCCTCAGTCTCCCCATCAATACTGGGATAATCATGTTTCCCCTACCCTGTCCCCATGAAAGCTACAAACTCCCTGTCACTAGGACTGGGTTGGCTGGCAAGCCACTCCATGAATATCTGACAAGAGGTCCATGTGTTAATTAAGCATTCATCTAATGTTGTATACATGCAATCAGTTATGAGCCCTGCTAATTAGAGACCTCCGCTAAGAAGCTGTGGGGAGCATCCTGAAGGCAATGAACCAACTTTGGCCTACTCACCCAGAGTAACCACCTCAAGACTCATTCATTCATTCATTCATTCATGTGGACAGAGTGCATAGGCTTTGGTAGCTCTGTGGTCTTCAGCCTCAGTTTCCTTGTCTACAAAATGGAAATATTAGCATCAAATTTGTTGAGCTTTTATTAAATTACTGTATAGAGAGTGCCTGGCTCACAGTGGCACTAAATAAATGACAGCTGTTAGTTCTGAGGTATAATACCTTAGGCTAGGAGCTGGGGATTTGAATGAGTAAAAGGCCTAAGAAAATAAGACTATAAATAAGAAAATGACTAAATCCTGGCCACAGGACTTCATGATCCACAAAACAGCATGATGAGTGTTGAGTACAAAGTGCCATGAAAACTCAGAGAAAAGCTGTTTTGGTAAGCTGAGCCTGCACTTAAAGCAGTAGCATTAATTTGCAATGTAAGTTCCCAAGGAAAATTGAGCAGACAGGGAAGTCTCCCAGCACCTGGAGTGGTTGCTTGAGTTTGTCTTTGTCAAAAGTTTCTCTAAAGTCCATACTGAAAGACTTTCCAATTTGTAACTCAGAAGTTAAGTCCTTTCCAGCATGAGACCATATCGGCTGGGCTAATCTGAGCCTTAGGAGAAGGAATGGGCCCAGATAACCCTCATTCTAGCTTCCTCCTCTCCTGCACCAAGAAAAACCAGAACAAGGCCCACCATCCCATTCCCTTACATGTTGAGAAAGTGTCAAAGAGGAAGAAAGTGGGATTTCTAGATGCTGAAGGTAACTATACTGGAACAAAATGCCAACTGCACAAATAGGCAATGGGGGTAATAACATGGCTCCATCTCTTCCCTCACAATATGTATAAAGGAGCAGTGGGAAGGCTTGACAATAGTTTTCTCAGTGGGTATCAATGGTGGGATGTGGTCACCATGGAAGCTAATTCAACCTCAAATACATTGATTACAATATAATATCTAGAGGCAGGGAAGTAACAGTCCTATTGTACTCTGATCAGAACACCCTGGGCCTTAGGACTCAAGCCAGGTGCTGTACTTTAAAAGGGGCAAACTGGAAGACTTCAGAGAAGATAGTATGAGACTCAAAATCATGGTTGAAGAAACTAGAAAAAAATAAGATGGGCCCAGCAGCTTTCTTATAACGTCAACATAACTGTGACATCATAAAGGAGGTGCCATAATGAAGGGGGGAAATGTCTTACTATCAGGTACTCAAGCACAATGAATCCCAGAGATTATTCCCTCAGTCCCTGCACTTTAGGTTCATGTGATATTCCCCTACCCACACAGCACCTGCAGGATGGCAGTGTTCAAGAATAGTTCCTCTAGTCCATTTAGTCTGTCCCTGAGCGTTATTTATGACTCTAGGACCCACCTGGAGGCCACCCTCAAAGGTTCACTGTGAGCATGTGTCCAGACCCTCTGCACTGACGACCTTGGTCCTCTCCTATGGTCCTTCATCCTTTTCCTCCCACTTCTTCCTCTTGTGTCAGCCTCCAGCTAGGTTGTCATACTTGGTTCTGCTGCTAGATTGGGGATGGAGGGGAGGGAAGAGGACTTAGGTGAAGTGTCCGTAGACACAATTAGATCCTCTATGTATAAAGATTAATTTTCTATTGCTTTTTATGTAAAAATTATCTGCTTCCTTTCTGGTGTAAGTTCCAATACAAAACTCTCCTCCTATTATCTTAATCTTGTGACTCCAGGAAGAGAAAGAAAAATTTATTCCAACACATCTATGTTGTCAGATAGAAGAGGGGTTATTAGTCTGTTTTCATGAGCCCCAAGATGGATAATTCAGACAAATGATGAAGCCACAGGGGAACATAACTGCAAATAGCTAGAGCTGCCCAAGAACGAACTACATATGTCCCAGGAGGTGGTGACAGGGCAGAAAGTGTTCAAACATGGGTGGGAGTGGCACTTCTAGAAATGTGATTTGCCAGGGGATTCCAGCATGGAGTGGATGTAAGAATCAGATCTCTTTAAGACCCTAACGTTGATTCTAGGATTCATACAATTAGCAGCGTATTTCCATGGGACCAAAGGTTGGGAAAGCAGCTGAACTAGTAAACTGATGGAAAATACTTCTAAATTAATTGGTGTGGAGAAAGTGTCACGAAAAGAAGTCCTTTATGGTATCATCCACCTCTGAGATTCCTATTTTGTGATTCCAGGTTCTGAAAGAGTGTCAGCTACGGGCCAGATCTATCCAGCTGACAAGATGCAGGCCAACCTTCTGCCTCAGGACGACAACTGGTGTGTATGTGTGTGTATGTGTATGTGCACGTGTGTGTCTCCGGACAACAACTGCTGTGTGTGGGGGTGGGGGTCTCTTGCATGGGCACATACACACATACACGTGCCCACGCACACACGTCTCCCACACACGGTGGCCATCCAGAGTTGGACTTGAGGCTGGTGGCAGCCTGACCAATCACACAATCGCCTCCCCTCCCCTAGCTGCTGGTCCAGGGAGTCTGTTGTTAGGGAAACAGCGGCTTCCACCTCCTCTCCCAAAGCCAGTAGGGTGCCTTTCGTATTCAATGAGGAGGACCAAGGCAACCTAAGACACCAAACCTCAGAACCAATGCGGATCAGCCAGAGTACAAGCACTCCCTCAGGAGCTGGGGACAGAGGGCAGGGCTGAGCAAGGACGCTCCTGTGATCACAACCCAGAAAGCCAGAGGGCTACAGCGTCTGCCTTCAGCCATGTCTGTGGGCTCTGTGACTATGGCTGAGTGTCCTCCAGTCACCCTCTCCGCGGCATCCCCCTTCTCACTCCCCTCCTGCTGTCTGCTTCTGTTCCTCTAATGCAGGGTTGACAGGCAGAAGACCCAGGATGCTTCCTGTCCTGGGTACTGCTCTCGCTTGTTCAGGGCATGCTTGGACCTCAATGGTTCAAGGGCTGACCTCCCCATAGAGCTCTTTTCACCTGCTCCCCACTACAACTGCCGCCTCCCAACATCAACTGTAGGTAAAATGGCCCTTTGGCAGGTCCTTTTTCCATCCTGCAGGACACCACACGCCCCACCCTGCCACCTCCACTGTACATTGGCCAGCAAAAAACGTTCCTTCTTCACCAGCCAAAAAGCTGCTTCCAAAAGGGCAGCAGCCCCTTCTCTCCCAATCAATCTCCCACCCTTTAACATAAAATGCTGAGTCTCAGTGTGGCCAGTGTAGAGGGCCACCCTTCCTCCCTCTCCCTGAAAGAGTGTCAGCTACTGGCAAATCTCCGTGAAGGGGCTTCCACAGGTCCCCTGAGGGTACACCCTTGCAGCTTCCAAAGTAGCAGGCGAACAAACCCCTGACTCAGCTCTAACCCTCTTGTGTTCCTAGAGACTCCTTTTTCCTCTGCCTCTTAGGAAACACAGACACCGCAACGGCATCAATCCCTGGGATCAGACAACCCCCTATCCAGAATTCGGCCCATCAATCGGTGAGTCCACCACTAACCGATGTCATTGTAAGCCACCCCTCTCGCAACCAGCATTACTTTCAAGGCCAAAAAATAAATAAGTAAAGACCTGAAATGCTCATTAAAAATAACTGCTTTTGAAATGCCATATGCCCTTAAATGCAGAGAAAGCATCCCCCCTCCCAACCAACACCCCCACCCCCCGGCCCGTGTCTTCCTGCCCAGTTCTTACTGCTCAGGCCTCAAATAAACTCAGTGTGGGTCCTGTCTGAGCACCACGGCCACCAGCTCTCTGGGGAGAGTGGGGGTAATGGGTAAGGGAAGGAGGCCAGGAGGTAAAAAGGGAAGCCTCACTCCTCTTCCCCCTGCTCTAGACACCCCCTCTCCAGGGCACAGAAGACTCTGCCCACTTGCCCACCCTTCTTCAAATAGCACAGCCCTCAATCCCACCCAGCAAGACACACCAGCTCTCCAAACCCAGCCAGGAAACAGCCATCCTGGTGTTGAGGTAAGGTGGGGAGGGAGAGGGGAGCCAACAGGGACACGAGCCATCGATACAGCAGAAACACTCTGCAAATATCTTACTGTTAACATTTTAAGAGAAGATACTATTTATGAAGCACCTCCTGCATGCCACACACTATGCTACTTTATTTCAGATCCTCTCAATAACCCAGGAAATGAGTTTACAAATAAGCAAACTGTGGCTCAGAGAAGTGAAGTAACTTGCTAGAAAGTAGCACCTGCCTGGTCTTTGATGACCTCTTACTCTAGGAGACTGATCCCCCACTGACTTCCCCTATGCATGATGGAGAGATAAGAAGGACCCCTGTGAACAAAGAGGCAAAAGTTAACTTCCCACTGTGGGGAAGCAGCAGCAGGGGGCTTGCTTTGCAGGAGTCAGAAGTCCAGGAGGAAATAGCCCCAGGAGATATTAAATACCGCCTGGAGCCCCTTGCCAAGGTTCCACCCCAGCCGCAGACCCCAATCTACTTCAGCCAGTACTGCAAGCCTCAGTGGCTGCCCTTCAGTACAACCTATGGAGAATGTTACAAGCCCTGGAGGAAGGAGCCAGTGACTTACCATGGGAAGAAGTCCTCCCATTCAGGTGAGTCTTAGCCTGAGGGCAAAAAGGGTAACAGGGGATAGAGGAGTGGCATCCTGTATAAAACCCTCTGTTCCCAGCCCACCCACTTCACCCTACCCAGGGGCACCCCTGTCCCCCAGGCAGATCCCAGGGGTGGGAACCACCAGCCCCACAGAATGCAGAAAGCAGCAAGGGCCCCAGCCCTCTCTCTTCAAGAGCCCTTCAGGCAATATCTGCCGACAAGGTCAGCTGGAACCACTCTGGGAGTGTACCACACCAATAACCCCAATCTGGCCTAGCCTCCTTCCTGTTTAGGCTGGACCAATGGGCAGCCCTGTCATCCAGGCTTTCAAAGCTCAGGTGGTCCAAAAAGGGGTAGGAGGATAATCTGGATTCCACACTAAGAATTCTTTAGTTCTGGTCTTGGGGAGACAACCCTGAAGGTCAGAGTGGTGGGAGAGGCAATGCTCTTGTATTTGCGTCTATTATTCCCATTATAAACAGTTTAGTTAAATAGAACCAGCTGTGCAGGAGCCAAGGCTGGGGTCCAGGTCCCCACCTTTACTCTCAAGACTTTCCCACACAGAGGAGGCCCTCTGCACACTTTCTTGCTCCCCTCAGGTGACTACCACATGACCACTACTCATCAGATTTCCTTCCAGAACCCTCTTCTTGGCGAGTCGATGTTCCCAGTTCACATTCAGGGTAGAAAAATAGCACCAAAAATGCGTCCAGGCTACATGGAGTATATCAGCCAATGCCAGAGTAACTTCCAAGCCTCAGGGTGGAATCAAGTCCTCAAAACTGACCCAAACAAAAGCAGCCAGGGGATCGAGTGAGTAACCAAAACTCTTGGCAAGCTGCAGGGTTGCTGTGGGGGAAGAGGCCAGAGGAGGGCTCTATTGCCCAAGAGAAAGATACAGACTGTCCCCAACTTATGATGGTCTGACTTAAAATTTTTCGACTTTATGATGGTGCCAAAGTGATACGCGTTCAGAAGAAACCGTACTTCAAGTTTTTAATCTGGATCTTTTCCCCAGGCTAGCGCTACACAGTAAGTACAACACCCTCTGGTGATGCTGAGCCGTGGCAGCGAACCACAGCTCCCAGTCAGCCCCTCAGTCATGATGGTCAACAGCCAGCACCCTGACAACCTTTCTGCACGCATGCAACCATTCTGGTTTTCACTTTCAGTACAGTATTCAAAAAGCTACATGAGCTATCCAATACTTGATTATAAAGTAGGCTTTGTGTTAGATGATGTTGCCCAACTACAGGCTAATAACAAGTGTGCTGAGCACATCTCAGGTAGGCTAGGCTAAGCTATGACGTTCAGTAGTTTAGCTGCATTAAATGCATTTTCCACTTCTGATATTTTCAACCTACAAATAGGTTTAGGGAGATGTAACCTCACCATAAGTCAAGGAAGATCTGTAATAATTCAGAACTCAGTCTTCTGTCCAATTCAGAGACATAGCTATAGAAGGGCAACAAAGCAAAGGACTAACTGTTTCAGAATCTTGGATCGCCAACTAGTTCAGATTTACTCCATCTTCACTTCACCCAAGTTTTGGGCCAGGACAAACTGCATGCTGTTCATAACTGGGGGTCAGTCTCTTCCCCTCCTGATCTCTGGGAGACATGAGCTCTAATTGCATGCCAGGAGGTAGAGGAGGCAGGCTTATCCAGTCCTCAGGAAACTACAGAGAATCAGGCACTCCACTTGCCCAGCCTTGACCTGGCTTCTTGCCTATTAAAGCCTGCTTCCCTTGGGGGCTCAGAATGGCCCTCTACCTCCCTCTGACTCATCCCTGCAAGGTTAGAAGGCCCCGCTCCGATGCAAAGCCAGGAATATGCACATGGTGCCACACAAATGTTACAGAAATGGAGTCCTATTCCAAAGTGGTGGAGGAAAGGAGAGCCTTCACTGGGAAGGGAGCAGGGATGCCAACCTAGCAAATGAGAGAGGTTTTCACCCCCTACCCCAACACAAACACTTCCAAGCTCGTTTCCCAAGACCACATTCTCTCAGCCATAGCCTCTAGCTGCCTACCAGAACGCTTTAGAAAGGCTCTCCTTTGGCTGCAGGTGTTGCATCCTCTCTGCTGGGTCTTAGCACGATAACTGGGGAGTGTGAAAAGAAGCAGAGCTAAAATAAATTAAAATTTTATTTTCAGGGAAGAAATAAATTTGTATTCGAAATTACCTGAAAATACTCTGTATAGTTTAAGCAGACACACAAATGAAAAGCAAAAAAAGCATGTAGATGGCACAGTGCCCCTCTATTTGGCATGCCTGGATTGATTCATAGGTATAGGCCCCGACTTGTAGAAATGTTTTCACCTCATGCAGCAAATATATCCAGGCTGTGCAGAAAGACACTGCCCCTGGCTGGCAGCCCTACTATGCATCAGCATCAGAGGCCAGGATGGCTGAAGCAGGAGATGACCCTCCTGGGTAGGAAGAACACTGCCAAGTTTGATGGAGACACAGTGACCAGGGTAAAGTGCCCAAGCTCTCTGTCAAGAGGTAATCAGCATGAGGGTCTCAACTACTCCCTCAACCCAAGAAGGGGGATGGGGGTACACAGCGAACAAGGGAGAAAGTTTACCCTGTCAGAACACCCCAACCCCACTTTTCTTGGGAAATCCAAAAATTTTACTTTCCTGAATCTGCAGCCACTTACGCACTCTGATATTTGCCCCTGACCACAGAGGTGAAGTATGTATGCACTTAATGTATGTTTGACACATGGTAAGTACTTAACAAAAGATAGCAATTAAAATCATTATTATTATTATTTCCCCAGACAAGCATTCCTCTCTTCCCAGATGCCTTATCTACCTCCTCCCAAATCCTTGGTAAAAAGAGTCAAGGGTAAGTGCCTCTCTAGCACACTCAGGGCCTTCAAAGACAAGTTACAAACTGAAACTGCCAGCAAGCAATTCTCCCAAGTACACTATGGAGACCCTCATCACAGAGGCCATGAGAAGCTGCCGGTAAGAACTTGTCTTCCCCTGGATCCCCCCTTCACCTCCCACCTTGCTACAAGCCTGAGGGTGGGTGGGGGCTGAACTGTTCGGAGAGGAGTCTGATGTTTAAATCCTGGATCTTTCCCAACCTAGAGCAATTCTGAGCAAGTTAATCTCTCTGCACAAATGTTTTTTCCTCTGCCAAAAGAAAAAGAAAACAAACCTTGCTTACTAAGCACCAGACATTGCATTTTTCTCTGGGACTCATTGTAACTCCTTAGCTGACAGAGGGTGCTGAGCATAATATGCAGGGAGGGGAAGATTTGCTCCTTTTCCTTTTCCAACTGCTCTCTGTCCCCTCGAAAGGGCGTGGGTTCACCGGCACCAACTGAGGATCACATGACCACCAGGACCTCCTACATGCCCTTGTTTTCTGAAAGGTTGAACCTGTGTAAGCCCAAAGTCAACAGCATCAAATGGGAGCCAAACACAACTTCTCTACTGAACAAAGGAAAACATACAGGTACAAAGGGAAAGACTGAGTCTTCCCAGATACTATATGCAGTTGTCTGCATATGGCAAAAAAAAAAAAAAAAAAAAAAGCCTGCTTTATGGGGGAGACACAACTCAGCTCCACCCTGGCTCTAATCCCTCTGCCTATTTTTACAGGCCAGTCCAGCTGCCTGAAAGCCAGCTCCAGAAGTACTTACGACAACAGGACTCAAAATTCCCAAATGTAATAATCATGGGGGAAAGAAACTGCCCAAATAACCTATGCAAAAATGCACAGTTCAGGACACATGTCTCCTAACCAACTCCAACTAAAAACCGAGGTCCCATGAAAAGCACCTCACAGCTAGATTCAGCTTTCCCATTGGGATTTCCCAGCCACACCCTAACCCTAATCCAGGTCTTTGAAACTACCTGAGCCAAGGGTGAGTAACCTGGTTAGAAAGGAACAATGCACTGTGTCCTAGAAGGTCCGAGGTCAGGTGTTTCCCTCTAACTAACGAATGAATGGCAAAGCATTGCGACTTTTCTCAAGTCAGTACCATCAATGAACTACATTCTATTGAGCTATGGTGTGGGCTCACTGCTGCTTTTTTTCCCTTTACATTCTTTGAGATTATAATTCACATACCATAAAATTCACCCTTTTAAGGTGTATAATTCGGTGGTTTTTAGTTTTGCTCACTGCCGCTGGGGTCTAAATTTCAGAGCAGAGAAAGTGGCACAGGAAAGGAAGGAGAACAAGAGGGTCTGAATTTGATTCAAGCAAACAAACAAAATCTGCCACGTGGAGAAAGTACCCCAAAGCCTAAGGGAGATTGTGATCAAAATCTAAATACCAGGTCTCTCTCTTAAAAATACGGTATTGAAAACAGGATTATGTTTCTGGTTTTAAGGTAGGGATAAGAAGTGGAAGAGGCAACCGAATGTAGCCACCCATATCCTTGAGAGATGCTAAGGCTTATTACTTAGAACAACGTGCTTCAGACCCAGGGCCCTCCTTTCCCCCAGTCAGGAAAAGGCATATCACACTGCCCTCTAGTAGCCAGCCCAGGAAATGACAGCCAGCCACGCGCCGGACAGGCTTGAAGGTCCTCTGCCTGGGAGGATGTGCTGTGCTCACGCATACGAAGGCAGAGAAATCGGAGGGAGAAGGAATTTTTTAAGTTTTCACCAATGCCTACCAAACACAGAGCTCACCTACAGAAGAATCTATCTGCTTCCCTTCCACCTCAGTCTCTGCTTGAAAACAGACAGATTTCTTTGTTAAGGAAAAAAATAAATCTGGTTTAAGGTTTCCAAAAAAATTGGAGCCTGTCTTAATTAGGCTGCTATACTTCCGGTTGCTATACCAAAAATACCATAGACTAGGGGGGCTTAAACAACATATATTTATTTCTCACAGGTCTGGAGGCTGGGTGGAGGGGCCAAGATCAAGACACTAGCAGCTTGATTTGGTGTCTGGCAAGGGCTGGCTCCCTGATTCAGAGACCAGCTTCTCTCTGTGTCCTCACATGGTAGAAAGAACAAGGGAGCTCTCTGGGGTCTCTTTTACAAGGTCATTAATCTCATTCATGAGGCTCCACCCTCAGGACCTAATCGCCTCCCAAAGTTCCTACCTCAGCTTACTATCACCTTGGGGCTAGGATTTCAACATGGGAATGTGGGGGGGTTTGCCATTCAGTCCATAAATAGCCTCCTAAATTAAGTCGTTCCTAAGAAAGTGTGGGGCCCAACTAAAATGAAGTTAAAACCTGAACTCATACGGAAATAAAACCCAGCTGTGTACAAGAGTTGTGACAAAGGGCTAGGAGTTGAAATGTATTCACTGCCACTTCTGGCTAAGGAAAGGGGATGGCTTACAAAACAGCTTGCAAAGTATAAACTCCAAAGTAGTAGTAACTTAAGAGTAGGTCCAGGGCCCAGAGCCTATATTCACTGGGGCCTTTTTGTAAAATAAGCTTGTTATTTGGAAAAAAATTTAAACGTACAAGTTGTAAAGATACAGAGAGTTTTGTTTTGTTACTCTTTACCCAAAGTTCTTGACTGTTAACAAACTGCTTACATAACTATGGTACGTTTGCCAAAATTAAGAGATTAACAATGGCATATTTCTAGGAACTAAACTCAAGACTTTATTTGGATTTCACCAGTTTCGCCACTAATGTTCTAACCTTGGGCCTTTTTACATAATGTTTACAGCAAGGAGCCAAAGGACCAGAAAGGCAGTAGGACACTAGGTTCTAGTCCCAGCTCTGTTTCATGCTAACTGTAGAACCTTCGAGTTTGTTTTCTGAGCTTGTCTCCTCTCTGACATACCTCCAACTCACAAAGGCTGATTCTAGACGCCATTCCAGCTTACCCTTCATCTCTCTGCCTAAGCACTTCTCTGACAGCTACTAGCTAGAGTGAAGGAAGAGACATCTCCAACTTAGCAGTGACTCCAGCTGAGACTCTCCAGTTAGAGAACAGAGTCCCTTTGGGAATTTCCAGATTTCAAAATTGCTTCAAAATCCACATATGTCTCAGATGGCTGGAGGATGGACAGTTAGGGGTCTGAGAAGTACACACTGCAGCAGAGACCAGAGCTGTCCATAAACATCCACTTTTCCCTTCTTCCTGGGTGTGCATTACATTTCTGAGGCTCTCTTGAATTAGGGGGACCATGCAACTAAGTTCTAGCCAACAGAGTGTGACTGGAAGTTTGCACCACTTCTAGAGCTGGCCTGTTATATCTGCTAAGCAATCCCCCAAGCTCTGCTCGACTCACTAAAATGACACCACCCAAAGCAGCCTCGGAGGCTGTGTTAGCACTGGCATCAGCCTGGGCCCTAAAAGACTGCCCCTGCCACTACCCCAATCTCAAACTACCCTGGACCTTACATGAGTGAAGAAGGAGAAAAAAAATCTTCTATTGTGATGTTAGTCCATTTGGTGGCTGTCATGACAGTTTAGCCTAACACAGTGCAAAATGTCAATTCCATTAGAGCAAGACCTTGCTTCTGGATCTGTGTTCGGGGCCTCAGGTGCACGGAACTGAGATGACCACACGCCACATGCATCCACGCAAGGCCTCTCTTCTGTTTTCCCTTCCCTCCATCGTTCCCCCTTCCAGTCCCATTCTGCCCCCTCCCATAGACCCTACTCCAGTGAGTTAAGGTATATATATACTCCTTAAAAAATGTTGCTTAGGGTGTTTAATTTACTTAGCTGGTTTTTGCTGTAAATTGAATTCTTCTTTATTTTCCTCACCTGGAGTCTATCATGTCACAGCAGTTCCTAACAGCCTGCATCTGACTGCTTTTATAATATTCTATCATATGCATATGCCACATTTTATTTATCAATTCCCTTAGGGACAGACACCTAAGTTGCTTCCAGCTTCTTGCTACCCAAACTATACGTAAACATCCTTTCATGTAACTCCTTGTGGATCTGTGCAAGTTTCTCTGAAGGCTACAGCCAGGAGTGGAACTGCTTTGATGTAGAGTATATACATACTGAATGCATTAGTTACTACTGCTATATAACAAATTACCTCAAAACCCAGCAGCTTAAAACAATAACACCCACAGAATGAGAGAAAATGTTGGTAAATCATGTATCTGAAGAGAGACTTGGAACCAGAACATATAAAGAACTCTACATAAGAGTGTGTCTGTGTGTGTATGTGTGTATGTGCACATGTATGTATGACAATCCAACTGAAAAATGGGCAAAGGATTTGAATAAACATCTCTCCAAAGAAGATATATAAAAATGCTAAACAACATGAGGCATTAGGAAAGTGTGACCACTTCACACCCACAGGCACGGCTGTCATTAAGTCAGAGAGTAATAGGTGTTGGCAAAGGTGTGGAGAAACTGGAACTCTCATACGCTGCTTTGGAAGTTTGGCAGTTCCTCAAAAAGTTAAACAGGGGGTTTACCTTATGACCTAGCAATTCGATTCCAAGAGAAATGAAAACACATGCCCATACAAAAACTTGTACATAAATGTTCACGGCAGCATCATTCACAACAGGCCGAAAGTAGAAACAACTCAAATGTCCATCAACTAATAAATGAATAAAATGTATGCTATCCACACAAGGGAATATTATTCAACCAAATGGAGGAATGAAGGACTTGATATGTACTACAACACAGATGAAACTCAAAAACATGCTCAGTGAAAAGAGACACAAAAGGCCACATACTGTATGACAGCCCCATTCACATACTACATGCAATGTCTCTAATAGGCAAATCTAGAGACAGAGATTAGATCAGTAGTTGCCAGGGGACGGGGGAGATGGGGACAAGTAGGGAGTGATGGATGCTAATGGATACAAAGTTCTTATATTCACAGAGTGATCCAAATGTTTTAAAATTAATTGTGGTGATAGGTGCACAACCCTGTGATATCTAAAAACCACTGAACTATACTTCATGGGAAATGAGTAAACTGTGTGGTGTGTGAGTTATATCCCAATAAAGCTTTTTAAAAAATGAACACCTAGGGGCACCTGGGTGGCTCAGTCAGTTAAGCATCTGCCTTTGGCTCAGGTCATGATCCTGGGGTCCTGGGATCAAGACCCGCATCAGGCTCCCTGCTCAGTGGGGAGCCTGCTTCTCCCTCTCCCTCTGCCTGCCACTCCCCGTTTGTGCTCTCTCACTCTCAAAAAATAAAAGCTTTTTTAAAAAATGAACACTATTATCTCACTCTTTCTTTGGGTCAAGAATTTAGAGCTAAGTGATTCTGGCTCAGGATGTCTCATGAGGTTGCAGTCATATGTCAACTGGGGCCACATTCATCTAAAGGTTTGAATGGAGGGAGAATATCCACTTCAAAGGTGGGTCACTCACACTGATGGGTAACTCAGTGCCGTCTACTGGTGAGAGGCCTTAGTTCCTTTCCACATAGACCTCTCCAGATGGCTGCTTGAGTGTTCTCATGACATGGCAGCCAGCTTCTTCCAGAGCAAGGGATCCAAGAAAGTGCAAGACAGATTCAGTGTCTTTTATGACCTAGCCTCAGAAGTCACACGCTTCCAGTACATCCTACTGGTTACACAGGACAGCCCTATTCATTATGGGAGCAGACTACACAGGACTTGCATACCAGGAGTCAGGAATCATCAGGGGCCATCCTGGAAGCTGGCTATCAATACTTGATGAATAGGAAGACAAAAATAGTAACAGCCAACAATTTTGTGACACATACTATGTGCAAGCACTGTTCTAAGCTCACAATAAACCTATGATGAGGTAGTACGATTATCTTCATTTCACAGATGGAGAAACTAAGGCACAAAGAAGTTAAGTAGCTTACCAAGATCACACAGTTAGTAAAAGACATAGCTGGGATTCAAACTCAGCACAGCTCCAGAGCCACACCCTTATACGTAATACTGCATCCAGATATTACTTAATTCCAATTAAGTGTTGCCCATTTGTTCTCCGGAGCGGATGCACCAGTTGAAACTCCCCGTAAGTTCTCATCCCCCATGAGAGCTCAGTCTCTTACTTTTGCCAAACCAATAGATATAAAGTAGAAACATATTAACATTTTATTTTGTGTTTCTCTAATTACCTATGAGGTAATATACTTATTAGTCATTCTGGTTTTCCCTTTAGATTTTACCTATTTATATTCTTTGCCCATTTTTATTTTGTGTGTTGTTTTTTTTTTTCTTAAAGATTTTATTTATTTATTTGACAGAGAGAGACACAGTGAGAGAGGGAACACAAGCAGGGGGAGTGGGAGAGGGAGAAGCAGGCTTCCCGCTGAGCAGGGAGCCCGATGCGGGGCTCGATCCCAGGACCCTGGGATCATGACCTGAGCCGAAGGCAGACGCTTAACGACTGAGCCACCCAGGGGCCCCTTTTGTGTTTTTTTTTTAAGATTTTATTTATTTATTTGAGAGAGAGCGAGCGAGCACAGAGGGAGAAGGAGAGGGAGAAGCAGACTCCTTGCTGAGCAGAGAGCCCGATGCGGGGCTCGATCCCAGGACCCTAAGATCATGACCTGAGCTGAAGGCAGATGCTTAACTGACTGAGCCACCCAGGCACCCCTTATTTTGTGTTTTGTTTTTCTTTCTGATTTACAGTAGTTCCTTCTATATTAGTCTTTTATGTATGCAATCCCTTGTCAGTTTTAAACTTTGCAAATATTTTCTCCTAATCTATACACATCTTTAGCTTTGACTATGAGATGCTTTGTTAACCAGAAATCTTTAATTATGAGGTAGTCGAAGGTATCAAATCTTATGGATTGTGCCTTGGGGATCTTACTTAACAAATCTATCCTCACCCCAAGGTCACAATGACATTCTCTAATTTTTCCTACTGGCTTTAACATTTTGCCTTTCATTTAGATCTTTAATCGCTTTGGAATGTCTTTGTTTTATATGGTTTGAGGTAGGGATCCAACTTTATTTTTATCCATACATAAGCTAATTTTCTAAGCACCATTACCTATTTCTTCCTCGCTAATTTGTGACATTACCTTTATCATACACCATGTCTCCAAATAGCTATGTCTATTCCTAAGTTTAGTTTAGCACTAATTCGTATTTTCTAAGAGGAAGGACCCATCGCTGAAGTTTTTACTTACACTGCTTTCTAGATTAATGAAAAATCCAACCACCACCCTCCAAGATCCATGAGGGTTCATCATTAGCTTGTATTCTTCCCCAAAACAGAATACCCAGTTAAGAACATGATTTTGAAAAAATAAATGCATGTTTATTAAAAAAGAAAAACCCTAACCAAGAACAAACCCTGGGACAATGAAAAATCAATGCCTCCTCTGAAGGCCAGCAATAGCCAGTGTTGGCACACCTAAGAAGTCCAGGTGCCTCAGTCCAAACATCAGGTCTCAAAATATTCTTCCGTAGTCAAAACTGGCATTCAAGTTGCTGGTCTGTGTGGACCCTGATTATTAGCATAGACAACTGTTACAGCTGGATGTCTGGCTGCCCTATGTCCACTACCACAACCCACAGCCACCCCACAGCCTCAGAAAAGTTACATATCCTCAACACTCCACTTGTAGGCAAGTTCCTCCACCGCCTTCTTGCTGGCAAGCCTGGCAAAGCGCTTCTGTTCAAATCCATTGGATCTGCAATCAAGAGACACTGATCAGCCAGAATCCTGAACTGGACATTTATTTTTGAAAAAAGAGAAGAGTTCACAACCTAATGAATAAGGAGGAAAGTAAGGCAATCATGTGAAAATATTTAAGGCATACGCAATAGAATCAAAAAGCGAAAATACATAATTCATCCTTTTGTTAGTTCTTGTTCAGACCCTTCAGCACTCTTTTGACAACTGTTTCAAACATTTACCATTCTACAGGCCCAACTCACTCTCAGCTGATGTCTACATCTTGTTTTATCCATTCATTACACAAGCATTTAGTGAATTCTCATTACAGGCATATCTCACTTAACTGCACTTCACTTCATTGCACACTTCACAGAATGAGTTTTTTACAAACTGAAGGTTTGTGGCAACCCCGCATCACAGCAAGTCTATCGGCGCCATTTTTCCAACAGCATTTGCTCACTTGGTGCCTGTGTCACATTCTGGTAACTCTTGCAGTATTTCAAACTGTCTCATTATTTGCTATGGTGATCTTCAATCAGTGATCTTTGATGTAACTACTGTAAATTGTTTGGGGGTGCCACCAATTTTGCCCCTATAAAATGGCAAACTTAGTCAATAAAACGTTACGTGTTCTGACTGCTCCACTGACCGGCCATTTCCCCATCTCTCTCCCTCTCCTCTAGCATCCCTAGTCCCTGAGACACAGCAATACTGAAATTAGGCCAATTAATGACCCTACAGTGGCCTTTAAGTGTTCAAGTAAAAGGAAGAGTCATACATCTCACTTTAAATCAAAAGCTAGAAAAATGATTAAGCTTAGTGAGGAAAGCATGTCAAAAGCCAAGACAGGCCGAAAGCTATACCTCTCACGCCAATTAGTCAGGTTGTAAATGCAAACGAAAAGCTACTGAAGAAAATTAAAAGTGCTACTCCAAGGAACATACAAATGATAAGGAAGCAAAACAGCCTTACTGCTGATAATGGAGAAAGTTTTAGTGGTCTGGATAGAAGATCAAAGCAGCTATAACATTCCTTTAAGCCAAAGCCTAATCCAGAGCAAGGCCCTAACGCTTTTCAAATCTGTGAACGCTGAGAGAGGTGAGGAAGCTGCAGAAGAAAAGTTTGAAGCTGGAGCGGTTGGTTCATGAGGTTTAAGGAAAGAAGCTGTCTCTGTAACACAGAAGCGGAAGGAAAAGCAGCAGGTGCTGATGTAGAAGCTGCAGCCAGTTCTCCACTAAGACAGTCAGTGAAGGTGGCTCCACTAAACAAATTTTCAATGTAGATGAAACAGTGTTCTATTGGAAGAAGATGCCTCTAGGACTTTCATAGCAAGAGAGGGGAAGTCAATGCCTGGCTTCAAAGCTTCAAAGGACAGGCAGACTCTTGCTAAAGGGTTAATGCAGCTGGTGACTTTAAGTTGAAGCCACTGCTCATTTACTACTCCAAAAATCCTGGGGCTCTTAAGAATTATGCTAAATCTACTCTGCCTGAGCTCTGTAAATAAAAAAACAAAGCCTGGATGACAGCACAGCTGTTTACAACATGGTTTCCCAAATATTTTAAGCCCACTATTCAGACCTACTGCTCATTAAAAAAGATTCCTTTCAAAATATTACCTCTCACTGACAATGCACCTGGTCACCCAAGAGCTCTGACGGAGATGGACAATGAGAAGAATGTTGTTTTTGTGCCTGCTAGCACAATATCCATTCTGCAGCCCATGGATCAAGGAGTCATTTTGACTTTCAAGTCTTATTATTTTGTAAGGTTATTGCTGCCACAGACAGTGATTCCTCTGATGGATGGGGGCAAAGCAAATTGAAAGGATTCACCATTCTCGATGCCATTAAGAACATTTGTGATTCAAAGGAAGAGGTCAATATACCAACATTAACAGGAGTCGGGAAGAATCTGATTGTAACCCTCATGTAGACTTTGAGGGGTTCAAGACTTTAGTGGAGAAAGTACCTGCAGATGTGGTGGAACCAGCAAGAGAACTAGAATCAAAAGTGGAGCCTGAAGATGGGACTGCACTGCTGCAATCTCATGATAAAACATGAATGGACAAGGAGTTGCTTCTTACAGATGAGCAAAGAAAGTAGTTTTGTTTTGTTTTTTAAGATTTTATTTATTCATTTGAGACACAGAGATACAGAGAGAGAGAGAGAGCATAAGCAGGGGGAGAGGCAGAGGGAGAGGGAGAAGCAGGCTCCCCGCTGAGCCAGAAGCCCGATGTGGGGCTCGATCCCAGAACCCTGGGATCATGACCCGAGCCAAAGGCAGACGCTTAACCATCTGAGCCACCCAGGTGCCCCAAGAAAGTAGTTTCTTGAAATGGAATCTACTCCTGGTGAAGACACTATGAAGACCACTGAAGTGACAACAAAGAATTTAGAATGTTACATAAATGTAGCTAATAAAGCTGTGGCGAGATAGGGGAGGATGGATTCCAATTCTGAAAGTTCTACTGTGGGTAAAATGCTATCAAACAGCATTGCATGCTACAAAGAAATCATTCATGAAAGGAAGAGTCATATGATGTAGCAAACCTCACTGTTGTCTTATTTTAAGAACTTGCCACAGCCACCCCAGCCTTCAGCAACCTCCACCCTACTCAGCCAACCACATCAAGGCAGGACCCTCCACCAGCAAAAAGATTATGACTCATGAAAGCTCAAATGATGGTTATCATTTTTTAGCAATTAAGTATTTTTAATTAAGTGTATACATTGGGGTGTTTTTTTTAGACATAATGCTATTGCATACTTAGTAAACTATGGTACAGTATACATATACTTTTATACACATTGGGAAACCAAAAAATTCATCTGCCATATTCACTTAATTATGGTGGTCTGAAACCAGACCCCCAATTATCTCTGAGATGTGCTTGTATATACTAGGCACTGTTTCATGAAAATGAGTATGACATAGCATCTGTTCTGATGAACTCCGACTAGTGGAGGAGACTGACATTTATACCAATAATTAAAATAAAAAGCGACAAACTGTGGTGGAGATATGCACTGGGTATCTTAGAAACAGAATGGGGATCTTACTCAACTTGGGAAAGGGATGAACAGGAATGATCAGGAAAGGCTTTGTGGAGGTAGCCCCTAAGCTAAGTCTGAAAAGATAGAGCTAACCACAGGGTTGGAGGTAGGGAAGGCCAGAAAGGTCAGGAAGCATTTCAGGACAGAGCACACCATGACTAACAAGAACAAAGGTGCAAAAATAAGAAATAGCCTGCTACATGGAGGGAACCAGAGGCAAACTGGTATAGCTAGAGCCTACTGGTATGACGAAGGGAATAGCACGAGACAGAGTTAAAAAGCTCAGATTTCATCCAGTAGGGATAGATTTAAAACAGGAGCAGAAACCGTATTTCAAAGAGATCACTCTGGAGGAGACTGGAGGCAGGAAAGTTACTAGAGGATATAGGCAACAGATGATGAAAGCAATGATAAAGGAGACTTAGTGACAGATTAGCTATGTAAGAGCAAAGGAGGAGGAGGTAAGTTTAACTTGCAGGTTAATAATTTTAATGACCAGATGAATGAGGCTGCACTAAGCAGGACAGAACATAAGAGGAAGAGCAGGTTAGGGAAGCTGAGGCTGATGAGCTCAGTTTTGAAAACCTCGCATTTAAGGTGCCTCGGATACACAGCAAAAGAGAAATCCAATGCACAGCTACATACACCAGACTGAACCGCAAACACCGATTTGGGGATCACATACATACAGGTGGTAATTGAAGGTGTGACTAAATAAGATTCAGCCAGAAAGAGCACATGGAGTAAGAACAGCTAAGGTTAGAGATGGAGCCCCGAGCAACATTAAAGGGATACAAAGAGGAAGACAGCTCATAAAGGTGGCCAACCAGAAGAGAAAAGAACCAGGAGTAGAGTGTCATGAGAGTTTCAAGAGTGGACCTCAACTACCTTCAATACTATGAATTCTGTCTTCTTACATAAACTTTTTGAAAGAGCCTGTATTCACTGTCCACACTTCCTCACTTTTCATTCACTCCTTAACACATTAAACCCTGGCTTTTATCTGACCATGCCCCAGAGTTAGCTCTCTTTCAGGTCACCAGTGACCTTCCTTATTGCCAAATCCAGTGATTTCTCCCTTTCCCCAAGTCAGTTGCCAGTCCTGCCACCTTCTCCCCTGAATACTTGCCCACCTCCTCTTCTCTCCATTGCACTCGACCGCCACAGTTCAGACCTCCATCTCCTTTACCCTGACCTACTGCAACAGCCTTGTACCTTGTCTCTCCACTTCCAGACCTGTGCCTTTCACATGCTTCATATTACTGCCATAATGATACGTCTATCTAAAATGCAGAGCTGCTGTTAATCCTTCAGTGGCTCTCCTCTGCCTTTACAGTGAACACCACACTCTTCAGAAAAGCTTCCAAAGCCTACTGTGACCAAGTCCCTGCTTACCTTTCCAATCCAACTCATACACTACACTTCATGCTATCCAACAACAGCAAACTGCTTATGACAGCCCCTCCGTAACACTATGATGTTCCATATCCTTATGACTTCACACATACAGGATCCTCTTCCTTAAACCTCCCCCCTTTCCTTCTGTTGGCTGGTGACTGACATCCCTTAAGACTAAGCTCATGTATGTTCCAGGAAGCCTTCCCTGACCACACTCTCCCAAGGCTGAATTTACTCTTCCTTTGTGCTCCCAAAGCACCTTGGAAATCCTCTATAATACTACTTAGCAAATACCATTGAAATTATTTACTTGTCTTTCTCCTCTAGATAGAAAGTGAGTTCCTAGGCTCAGGGACTGTCTCTCACTAATTGTGAGAACTTGGCACCTAGTACATAGCTGCTTAAAGCAATCACATCTCTGCTAAGTGTTACTAAACTGACTGAGGTAACAGGCTTCCCTCTTTCCTCAAGCCTTCTGTAAGGGATGAGTAGGGTTAAGTAATGGAATGTTTTAGGAAGAAGGGAAGCTTATTACAAATGGCTCCATCTCTAACCTTAGAAGCATGCAGGATATTCTAGAACACCAAGGAAACCACTGTTTTTTGCCTTGGGGAATAAATACTTAAGAGAACCAACACTAATATGATCATACAGATGAAGAACATAAGGAAAACAAACCAAACCCTACAGAATCAAAAAAACAAACTGCAAGAGCACTACAATGGAAAAGTCTTGGACTAGAGAATCTAGAGCCCAGGATTCTAATTCCAGCTTTCTCAGGTGAGCTAAATAACTCCAGGTAAGTCGTTCAATTTATCTGAGCCTCAGTTTGTCTTTTAAATAATAATGGGATTAGATTAGTGGACCTTATGGGTTTTTCCAACTACAGATCTGTTCCAGAAATGTTTACTTGCCATGGGTCAAAACCAGACAAAACTAGAAAAGGTAACAAAAGAATGAATAATCAGAAAGAAAGCAAAGATGAGAAAGAGAACTAAAAGGCAAGATCTAGGGAAAAAATACGAAGTGGAAGAACACTACTGGGAGAGCTGGAGAAAGATCAGATGCCAGGAAAATACTAGGTCAGGGAGAGTTCTGAGTTTGGCTCCAGAAATATTTTTTTTTAAATAGAAAAAAAGGGGGGGGGCGTTGACTCAATGTAGCAGGGAAAATCTTTAGGATGTGGCTATAAGATCTACTTCTGACTACAAATTAGCATTCTGAAAGATATTCCCACTACCAAAGGGCCTGTATCTGGCAAGCTGCAAACCAAGAAGTAGTAAGTGAGCCTGAAACCACAGCCACCGTTTGGATACCTGCCAATACCAGGAACTAGAGTCCTGGATTTCAATGGCAGTTTGAGGGACAGAAGAACAATGCCTCAGGCCCATAAGAGGTGAGGCAATGGATTTCAGTCACAGCACAGGAACTTGAGTGGACTGATCTACGCTTGGATAGCATTATAAAATCTGGACAAAGTATCAAATTGCAAGTATTTGAAATTATTTGAAGGCCTGGGAAAGTGACCAAAAAGGCAGGCAGGATCTGGATGGGAATCTATGTGCGAAAAGAGATTTCTGCTTTCTGCCAGAGGGCACTTTCCCATGTGCACAGATCAAGGAGGCAAAAAGCCACAGGCTTACTGGCTGGAGATGTCCATGCAAAGAGGGGAGAGCAGCTGGAGAATCAGGGAGGAAGCTCTGAAAGGGGGGAGCTACAAAACACAGGAACCCCAGAATCTACACACAAACTGCACCCAAATCCTTGGCCAATTGCTAAACGGTGCTTGTGCAAGGAAAACCACATTGGGCCAGATGAAAAAGCAGCAGCTAGAAACTGAAAAACTGGGCAGAAAGTGTAGCTGCTGCCCACTGTGAAGGAGACAGTGCCTGGAGTTCAAATACACCCACGTTAACTGTCCGCTAGAATAAAAATCAACATACTTCAGAAAAATGTAACAGAATTCAATGTCCCTATCATGTACCATTTCATGTCCAGCATGTTAAAAAATGACCAGAAATGTATAGAATAATAAAATGTGATCAAACTCAAGAAAAAGCTATTAATAGAAACCAATCCTGAGGTGACCCAAATGTTGCAATTAGCACACAGGACTTCAAAGCACTAATTATAAATATTCTCAAGGAAGAGGGAAATGTCTCATAATGAATGAACAGATGGAAAATCTCAGCAAAGAAATACAAACTATCAAATGGAAATTCTAGAGTTGAAAAAAATCAGTAAAAAAAATCCATTGCATGGACTTAATAGATTGGAGATGCAGAAAATCAATGAACTTGAAATAAGATCAACAAAAACTATCTGATCTTAAAGAGAGAAAAATGGTGATAGAAAAATGAACAGACATTCAGAGCTCTGTAGAATGATATCAAGTGGTGAAAATCAGTGTAACTGGAGAAGAAAGAGGAATTCAGAAGAAATAATTAACAAAAATAGCCAAATACTTCCCAAAAGTGAATAACATGAACTTATAGATCCAAGAGCACAGCAAACCCAAAGCAGGATAAATCAAAGAAAACCACACCGAGGTACATTACAGTCAAACTATTGAAAACCTAACAGGAGAAGGAAATCTGCCAGACAAAAACAACATACTATAATGTGTGTGTGTGTGTGGCGGTGGGGGGAGTAACAATGAAACAAATGAAGACTGACTTTTTTTTTTTAAGAATTTTTATTTATTTATTTGACAGAGAGAGAGAGAGAGAGAGCACGCGCACAAGCAGGCTGAACAAGGAGCCTGATGTGGGACCCTGGGATCATGACCTCAGCCGAAGCTTAACCGACAGAGCCACTCAGGCGTCCCATGAGGACTGACTTCTAATTCTAATGGAGGCCAGAAAATGAGCCAACACCCTCAAAGCATTGGCAGAATTGTCATGCAACTCTGGTACTATCAATCCAGAGTTCCATGTGTTGGTTCACAACCTCATGAGCTCCCCAGGTGAAGTCTGAAGTTGGCCCTGGTACGTGGAGGGCAAGGAGAGATAGAAGAAAGAGGCAGGCCACTCCAGATTGATAGGGGGCAGGTTCAATAAGCAAGGGAACTTACATATGAAGCCTGTCTTAGGTATCCACCCACCAGAATCTTAGAAGCTTATAGAGAGGCCTTAACTGGGTTCAGGGATATATTCGGCCCAAGTGGTCTCAACACCTTACTCTCTCAAGGCTGCATCCTTGAAACAGCTGCTAGTATGGGAAAAATAGGCAGGACACACATTCCAAGGACAAGAGAGGCAGTAAGAGGCCTCTGACTGCCTGGGTCCAGCTTGTGGTGCAACCAGTGGTCATGTCCTCTTTTTTTTTAAAAGATTTTAATTATTTATTTGACAGAGAGACAGCACAAGTAGGCAGAGCGGCAGGCAGAGGGAGTGGGAGAAGCAGGTTCTCCACCGAGCAGGGAGCCCGACGTGGGGCTCGATCCCAGGACCCTGGGACTATGACCAGAACTGAAGGCAGCCACTTAACCGAATGAGCCACCCAGGCACCCCTGGTCATGTCCTCTTGATGACCTCCTCCAACACTATGTCAGTAAAACTGTCCTTCAGAAATGAAGGTAAGAAGAAGGACTCTAATTTAATAGAATTGTGCCAATGTCAATTTCCTTATTTTGGTAATGTACTATGGTTATATAAGATTATCAATGGGGGAAGCTGGGTCAAGGGTATGCTGTAACACACTGTACTATTTTTTCAAGTTCTTGTCTAAAATTATTTCAAAATTAGGGGCGCCTGGGTGGCTCAGTCGTTAAGCGTCTGCCTTCAGCTCAGGTCACGATCCCAGGGTCCTGGGATCAAGCCCCGCATTGGGTTCCCTGCTCAGCAGGAAGCCTGCTTCTCCCTCTCCCATTCCCCCTGCTTGTGTTCCCTCTTCACTGTGTCTCTCTCTGTCAAATAAATAAATAAAATCCAGAAAAATAAAATAAAATTATGTCAAAATTAAAGTTTTGAAAAAATAAAGGTGAAATAAAGACATTTTCATATCAACAAAAACTGAGAAAATTTGTTGCCAATAAACCTGCATTAAAGCAATATTAAAAGTTGTTTAGAGGAAAAGAAAAAAGAGCACCAGAAATGGTAAGTATGTGAGTCAAATATTAACACCTATACATTTTGTTGTTTTCTTAGTTTTTTTTAAATAACTGTAAATTTTAGAACACTGTATTGTGGGATCTACACCATTTATGTTTTATATATGACAACAGTAGCACATAGAACAACAGGGTAAGTGGAACTACAGTGTTACAAGGTTCTTGTATTTTATGTGAAATAATACAGTTATAACTCTCAGTAGGCCATGATAAGTTAAAGATACATACTGTAATCCTTAGAGCAAACACTAAAAAAAACTGCAGAGAGGCTTAGCTAAAATAACAGAGCAATTAAAATTCAATACTAAATGTGCACACCTAAAATCCAAAACACTGACAATACCAAAGGCAGGCAAGGATATGGAGCGACAGGAATCCTCATTCTTTGGTGTAACATAAAATGGTATAGCCAATTGGAAGACAACTGGCCATTTCTTATAAAGTTCAACATAGTCTCACCATATACCAGCAATCAGTGGGTATTTAACAAGTAAGCTGAAAACTATGTCCATATAAAACTCTATACACAAATGTTTATTGTGGCTTTATTCACAGTTGCTAAAAACTGGGAGCAACAAAGATGCCTTTCAACTGCGGAATAAACAAACCAGTACATCCATACAATGGGATATTCATGCAAGAAAATGGATGAATCTTAAGTGCATTTTGCTAAGTGCAAGAAGTCAGACTCAAGAGGCTACATATTGTATGATTCCATTCATGTGCCACTCCGAAAAAGGCAAAATTATAGGAAGAGAAAACAGAGCACTAATCACAAGGGTTTGGTGGAGAGGGTACTGACTAAAAGAGGACTTAAAGGGAAATTTTAGGATGATGGGACTTTCTATATAGTACTAGGGTGGTGAATAAATGACTATGCATTTGTCAAACCTCACAGAACCATACATCATAAAAAGTAAACACTAACATAAGCAAACTCTAAAAAGGAAAAATCACCCAGGATGTCAGGAAATCCAGGACAGACTGCAGACTATGACAAATGAATCTAACTATATTATAAATGACATAATAGTATGGGGGTGGGGAGGCAGGGAGTTGACCCTTTAAGTTATGTTAGAAAATGGTACTCTCACTAGAAATTATGAGGGTAAGAACAAAAGCAACTACACGTAAATACTATAGTTGGAAATCTGTTTTCTCATTTCATTTCTCAATTCTGAAACTGTTTTACATGTATACTGAGGTAAGCAAAACGGATGGTAGCTGGTGGGTGCCAGGTTTCTCAATGTTGGAGGAGAAAGTTATAGATAAGCAAGAAGAAAAGGTCATACTGCATTAAAGTAGGTTACACCAATATGAACTCATATCTATGTATCTGTCTATATAAGCACGTATGCATACAGACATATACATAAACAGGTACAGAAATAATGACAAATATGTATGTATACATGGATTACTAGACATGTACTACCTAGCTCTGTCTGCTAACAGGGCCTAGAAACAATAACACCCAAGTAACAAGTTCTTCTACAAGTCAGATCTTCGTTTCTAAATACCATTATCCATTAAAAGCAGCCAGGGATCCTTGGAGAAATGGCCTATTCTAAAGTCGGGACAGGGAAAATACAAGATGAGTCTGGAGCATCTTATCAGAAAGTCAGAGAGTGCTCAAAAAATAAAAGGATAGGGGACACCTTAAAGAATTCCCAGTGGATAAAGAACAATTTGAGCAACAAAATAAATAACATGTTACTGGATTACAACAGTATAAAATATACATGACTTATTACCGATAAAAAATATGACTAAATGGGGTGATGAAACAAATCCTTATAGAAAAGGTCCAAGTATTATATGTAGATATCCCACCCATAGGTCACCTTTTGAGTGCAAGCTGAACTTAGTGACTCACTTCTAGAAAGCAGAGTACAGAAGGGGAAAAAGAGTAACTTTAAAGTGGAGAAATTGGCAAATACTGACCACCTTAACCAAGTGATTAAGGTTAGCGTCACTAGTGATGTCCTGTGGTTACCATGTACTGGTTAAAATGATTTGATGAGAAGGGCACTCCACCACTGTAGTATTCTTTCCAAACACCCATAACCTCAGTCTAACCATGAGAAAAACATCAAATGAACCCAATTTGAGGGACATTCTACAAAATAACTGACCATATTCCAAAAAACTGACAGGGCCACAAAGAGCAAAGACTGAGAAACTGTCACATATCAGAGAAGACTACAGAGAATGACAGTTATGTGCAATGTGGGATCCTGAATTGGATCCTTGAACAGAAAAAGGACTTTAGTGGAAAAACTGGTGAAATCCAAGTAAAATTGGGTACATTAATAATAACATGAATATTGGGTCTGATAAATTGTACCATGGTAATGTAATGAGTGGTAATAAAACTGGATGAGGGGTATACAGGAATTCTTCATACTATCTGCATATTTTCTATAAATCTACAATTATTAAAAAACAAAATGTTTATTTTTAAAAAAATAATTTTCAAAACAGTTCCCCCACAACTACAGAATACATATTTTCCTCAAATGCAAATAGATTATTCACAAAGGTAAACTATATACTGGCCATAAAACGCAGCTTAATAAATTTCAAAAGATCAAAATATTATGGAGTATATTCTCTAACCTCAAGAGAATTAAATTGGAAATCAATAACAGTGAGATATCTAGAAAAGTCTAAATGTTTGGAATTAAACAATGCATTCCTAAAGTAACTCATGGATCAAAGAATGAACCAAAATCCAACATACATTCCTGAAAAAAACTCTCAGCAAACTAGGAACAGAAAGGAACCTTCTCAACTCAGTAAAGGGAATCTACAAAAAAAACTATAGCTTACAACATATTAATGGCAAAAGACTGATGTTCTTCTAAGATTAGGAAGACAGAGATGTCTGTTCTTACTACTTCTATTCAACATTTACACTGGAAGTTCTAGTTAGTGCAATAAGGTAAGATAAAGAACAAAGGACATTTGGATTGGAAAGGAAGAAGTAAACTGTCTATATTCGCAGATGACCTGATCCTCTAGGTACAAAATCCGAATGGAGTCTATAAAAAAGCTATTGTACAAAGTGAGCTTCACTACAATAACAACTGATATTTGTCACCAATGAAAAATTCAAGCTTTTAAGCATAAATTAGAATTTCAAAAAAATGTGTATCCGCCACCATGAACCCTAGCTTCCCATTAAAAATTTTGGTGATGAGATCAGAGGTAATAATAACAAATACAAGATTAGGTGACGTTGTGTAGCGAAAAATGTCAGCATTTGGCAGGTCTGAAAAACTCAGCAAACCAGTATTTTCCAAATGACCAGTACATGATGTTATAAGATCATGCACCAGGAAAAGATCCATCCAAAGCAGGGGGAAAAAAAATGGATTTTAATGTAACAGTATGGAAAGTTTTTTGATATGGTTTCAGACTCCATATTACAAATCACCTTTAAGAAACTATCACTTGCTGAGTTTTTCTGTAGTATCAAAACATACAATACGCCTTCCTCTCCTAACTACCTATGTATAAGGCTGAATTTTCTAAGGCTAAATTTTCTTCCTGTACTTCAACTAAACATGGTGCAAAAGACTCAATGCAGAATCCTGCTATCTACTATTAAGCCAAATATGAGTGAGATTTGCAAAAATGCTTATCAATGCCATTCTTCTATTTTCTTTGTTTGGAAAATAGTTATTTTTCTTTAAAAATATGGCAATTATGTTAACATAATGGCTTTATTATGTTTTTAATGAACTAATAAACACTTTTTAAACATCTCAGTTTAGTTTCTAATATAGTAAATATTAAAAGATATATTCCACATAAACAGAAGTTTTTTTGGGGTTCTCAGTAATTTTTAGGAGTATAAAAGGGTCTTGAGAGCAAAGTTTTGAGAATCACCATGCTAAATGCTAGAACTACATGCTTTAGTTGGCAAGAGGAGATGGGCTCTAACATGTAAGTAGAGGGACAGACTTTGGATAGAAGCACATTTAGGTAATCGTGCTAATAGACAGGAAATTAGAGTATATGGGTAGATGCTGGTCGTGTGGGTCAGTGAGACACTGTAAGTAGCTCACTCTTAAGGCAGTGAAGAGAAGGTTCAAGAACTACATTTTAAAGACATAACACACAAAAGACTCCAGACTCCCACCCATACTCATCCCCTCTAAACCTCAGAAAATATCACTAGAAGTGACCAATGTCAAAAACAAAGGGTATCCTACCGGCAGCACCAGAGTTATTTGTCCAGAGCTTTAAAAAGCTTTGAAACGGAAAAAAAAAAGGAGGAGAAGGAGTATTCTAAGCATGGGAAACAGGATCTGGGGACCTTAGAAACAGAAGGAAGCAAACTGAGTGTTATTAACTTTGTGCTTAGAGCAGAGAGTAAGGGGGAGTGATTTAAGAACGGTTAGGGAAGGTTAAGGTCAGATGGAAGAGAAAACAAAACCATAGGAAACACTGAGGCTTACCTGTCCACTCCATCCCAGCGATATCCAGGCCAGATATTGAATCTGTTGGGAGGAGGTGCAGGACCACTGTAGCGAGGTCTCACTAGTGAGAGGAGAGAAAGAGAAAAGAAGTTAGTTACCTATGTAACTCAATTCAGAGCTGGGTAGCAGTGGTAACAAAAAATTTTATACAGAAATCTCTACTGAGCTGAACCCAAATTCCCAAACACAAGGAACCTAAGACTGTATGGGAAAGCCCATACATGTGCGCAGCTAAAGACCCTCTCTCCTTCCATAAGTCACCTCCATCTCTGGTGAGTCCCAGAAGGCTCACCTTTCTTATTCTTGTTCTCCTTGGCTTTATTCTTCTTGATAAAGTTGGCCATGGGGTCCCCCTCTCTTTCCTGTTCTCTCAGCATCCGATCCAGATCTTCATCATCAATATAACGGGCCAGAGGCTTCTGCATTTCCTTCATTGCATCCTCCACGTTTTGTTGCTGCTGCCGGCTCTGGGCTAGCCTGGGCAAAAAGAACCAAGAGCGTCTGCTATCCTGTGTAACATTTCCCCTCTTACACTGAGATAGACCATATGACTACATTTGGAGAACCTCATTTTTCTGGCACCTTAGGCCAAATATTGAAAAGAGTAAAATTCCTAGAATACATACAGGGTCTTTTCAACTGAAAGTGTGGACTCCATCCGTATCTTAGAAAGGAGATTGAGCACACTGAATTTTCCATTCCTGAAACAGCTCTGAAGGCAAAGCAATGAACTAGCTGGTCAGAAAAGTAAAGAATGAACTTCTCCAGTCCTAGCGTAGTCATGGTCTTCATTTCGGTGATTCTCTTACCCTTTGCCCCACTGAGCATACAGCTCATCTCTCTCCAAGTCCTTCTCTGCTTTTCTCCTTTGCTCTAAACGTTCCAGTTTCAAATTCCTCTTACGACCAGATTTATCTCGAAATACGGTTTCAGCATACTGGAATTCAGCTGCAAAGGAAAATTCTACTTTTAAAGATAAACACCAGGTATCAAAATCAGAAATAATTCTAACAGTTGAAATCAACCACTTGGGATTCTGATGCTGGATAAAAACTTTGGCAGCCAGACTACAAATAGTTCCTACCAATATCTAACCTTTTTCAAGAAGGAAAAGAATCACTTGGGCCCACTAAGAAGTTAAAATAATGCGTAAAACCAGAGCTTTTGAAACTTAATATCAATTAAAAGTTTAAAATATCAGGTACAATAAACTACATTTAAAAAATAATAAAATCTACATGAGCCTCGAATGGTCTCTGCACTTTCACATTTTTACCTTCAAACGCCAGGGCTTCTTGGTCCCGTTTCTTGAGCTCCTGCTGTTCTCGCTGTATGTCAGTTAACACCAACCCAGTTTTAGCCCCAGAATACATGTGTGCAGCCTATGCAATGGAAAAGGGAGCATCCAACATTAATGAGACAATGTAGCAGCAGGCTCCAGGGTATACACAGTTAAATGCACTTTTGCCTGATGATTAGCAATAACCAAACCAAAAACTCTAGCCTTGTATTCTCATTACCAACCACAAGATTCACAAAATAAAAAAGAAGAAATAAAATTGAATTTGATGGCAAATTAATAGTACTATCAAGTTTTAAGAATAAACAGAAACACAAACCAAGAAAATATTAAAGAAAAGGCACAGCATCTATATTTCTGACTTTTCAGTATATAAACTGCACACATGAAGCTGCACTCTCAGGTCACCTGATCAGAAACCTGTATCAAGCTCTAAGCCCTCCAGGAGAGACCCACACTGATAAAATATTCCATTTCAACTACAAACTCAAGCAAACTAAGGTCCTTCAGTTGTGGATATATTTTAGGATCATGACAAGTTACGACCCAATCAAACCTTTTTATTAAACTCCATTTCCTATCAAGATAAACAACCGACCCACAAATGGAGTATATAGCGTATCATGTGCAATGTGCTCAATTTGATTACTAGGAAACTGTCCATGAAGTAAACAGACGCATAAAATGTCAAGGCGTCCAGTTGCAACACAAACCTCACTTTCTTCCCCAAAAAAGAAGAACCCCACTTCCTGAGTCAGGGACAGACTACAAGGACCATGTGGGCGACAGAGGAGACCTACCTGAAAAGTCTGGGTTGGAGGGAAACGAGCACACTGCAGGCTCTATTCCTGTTTCTTAACCAACTCACTGGAATAAGATTCTGTCCCTAGCACTGGCGTGCTTCACAAAACAATTGCTCAGAGTTCATGTGGATGTTCTGGGCAAGTCATGCTTCATCACAGATTTAAAATAAAACAAAACACTGACTTCCCAGGTGGTATAATTTCCAGAAGTTGTTTTATATTTTAAATGCCTCTCTTTAAGCTCTGGATACAGAGACCCGCAGTCCAATTTATAATAATAAATTGCTTACACTAATGTCTCACTTTGTCCTGGGCACTGTGCTAAGAGTTTTATTTACCCTGACTCATTTAACTCTCACAATAACCTCATGAAGTACATACTACTATTATCCATGTTTTACAGATGAAGAAGCTGGGGCTTAGAGATATTCCATAACTTAGTCAAATTTCACAAACAGCAGTTGAAGAAGTAGAATTCGAATATGTGATCTGATTAACGCAAGGTTTGTACTCGGAACTCTACTCTATAAACTATAGTTCTCAGTTCACTCCTAAGACAATAGGAAGTTTTTCCAGACCTATTAAAAAATGAGATTTGTGGAATAAAGAGGCTAGAAAGGCAGAAGATACTTAGGAAACCTTGTGTTTGCTAGTTCGTCTGGGCTGGGTTATAGGCAGTCCTGCCCTCAGAGAGAAGCAAAGAGCTCTAGAGGGAACTCTGCACTAGATTTACTATGCTACCAGGAGCTACCTCCTCCCTCTCTGGTTTGTGTATCTGAGACATGTATAGAGATAGAAAACAAGTCACTCTAAGGAAAGGACAGGACTCCTGAAAATTCCTACCTTCTTTCCTAAAGGCTGACTCCTTCGAGGTGGAGACAGATCAGAATCAGAAGATTTGACCCTCTGTTTCCTCCTTGGTGGAGATAGGTCAGAATCAGAGCTCCGATGTGTACGTCTATTCCGTGGAGGTGAAAGATCTGAATCAGAATCCTTGTGCCCTGAACTTTGCTTATGTCGGGGAGGAGAAAGATCTGAATCTGAGGCTTTCCAACTACCACTTGGGTAGAAGGAAGAGTCCAACACGTGACTCTGATGTCTCCTAGATGAAGAGCTTGTGTGAAACTTCCTATGGCTGGGGGAAGAGTCTAGAAATTAAAAAATAAAGTCTTTAATCCCCTTGGCAGAATCTTAAAAACAGAAATTACCACGCTAATATTCAATATTCATTCAGTCTTCCTCTAAAGAGCTATCACTACTCAAATACAAGTACAGATGACACGGGAGAAGAGCAGAGTCAGGGACAACTCTTAAAACCAACAGGCAGGATATGGGGTTCTATTCCCAAGTTACTACTAGTGACTGTGACTAGCATGTGAGACCTCAACATACTCACCTATGTCATATTTATCTGAGCATAGAATGGGCAAAACAACTTGCGCTCAGATCTCAGTGTTGTGGCAAAAGTTAAAAAATTACCTAGAATATACCTGGGTGGCTCAGTCGGTTAAACATCTGCCTTCGGCTCACTAAGGCTCCCTGCTCAGCCCCGTGTCAGGAGAAGTCTGCTTCTCCCTCTCCCTCTGCCCCTCCCCCCATTCATGCTCTGGGTTCTCTCTCTCTCTCAGATAAATAAAATCCTTAAAAAAAAATGAAAATAGTACGTAGGGACAAAGACTGAGTAAACAAATCTCACTGCATAGGCCTGAGTTATAGACAGAAACATCACAAATCAACTCTCAAAAAGGCAATCTGCAATGGGTATCAACAGTCTTAAAAATATACATCCCTCTTACCCAATAAGTCAATTTCTACTTAGTTTCCTAGGAAACATATCTAGATGTACTTAAATTACCAGGAAATCTATCTAAAAGTAGATAAGGAAATAATCCAGAATGGGGCAACAATTTATGTACATGGCTTATTTTAAAATTATAAAAGCAAAAATTTATAAATAACCTAAAATATGCAGTATTAGGGAAATGGTTAAGCACATTTATGTAACGGAACATTAATAAAGATCATATAGACAAAGAGATGTTTTTATGACACAGGGAAGATAACGGTAAGTGAAAAAACCAGGCAAGATTATACATACAACATGTATACACTACATAGTAAGAGCTTAACTACATAAAAAGTGAACAGAAAAAAGCCTAAAAGACCACTAGCCACAACACTAAGAGTGAATGGCTCTGAATGACAGAATTTTGTATAACCTTTCTTCTACTTCTTTATGCATCTCTATACACTCTGAAATTTCTACATCAGACATGTAGTATTTTCATATGGGGTGGGGAGAAAAAACAAAAATATGTAAAAATGTCCTCCTTGCCATGGTAAATTTTAACTCTCCTCAGCCCAACCTCTCCCCATTTCCCTACAGTGTTTAAAACTTCTCCAAAAAATACCATTCTCATTTCTAAAGACCACAAGTAAAAGGTCCAAAAGAAAGCACCTAGGGGGTAAGTCCCTCTCATGGGCAATCAAATGCTTACCTTTAGAATCATGCTTACGGGATTTTGCTTGCTTTTTTCGTGGAGGAGAGAGGTCGGAGGCATACTCATACTTGCTGTTCTTTGGGAGTGATGCATGAGATGGTCCCGGCCCCTTCCAGTGTGGAGAAATTTTGCTAGAGGCTCTTTCTGGGGCTTTACTGCTTTTGGTTCTGGGCAGTGAATGAGGGACATTAGCAGCCAAATCAGGGGAGTCATGACGGGCCCTCCTGAGCTGTGATGTGTCCAAGGAGTCAAGAGTCCTTCTAGGTCGAGATGTGTCAGGGGAGCTATTTCGGGCCCTTCTGGGAACAGAGCTATCTGAGGAATTGTGATGGGCCCTCCTAGGAAGAGATGGATCTGGTGTGTTGTGATGGGCTTTCCTAGAAGACACACCTGAAGAGTGACGATGAGGCTTCCTGAGGGGAGAAGGATCCAGAGAAGTATGACAGGCCCTCCTGGGAGGAGATGGGTCTGGGGTGTCATGACGGACCCTCCTTGGGGGAGAGGAATCTGGGGTATCATGACGGACCCTCCTGCGAGGAGATGAATCCGGGGTGTCATGACGGACCCTCCTGGGGGGGGATGAATCTGGGGTGTCATGACGGACTCTCCTTGGGGGAGAGGAATCCGGGGTGTCGTGACGGACCCTCCTGGGGGGAGATGAATCCGGGGTGTCGTGACGGACCCTCCTGGGGGGCGATGAATCCGGGGTGTCGTGACGGACCCTCCTGGGGGGAGATGAATCTGGGGTGTCGTGACGGACCCTCCTGGGGGGAGATGAATCCGGGGTGTCGTGACGGACCCTCCTGGGGGGCGACGAATCTGGGGTGTCGTGACGGACCCTCCTGGGGGGAGATGAATCCGGGGAGTCATGACGGAAGTGTCTGTGTGAGGGCAGATCTTCACTGTGGCCTAAACACAAAGGGCAAAGAGTTACATCCCCACAGGTGCTCTATTCACCCCTGGTACTCAAAGTTTCAAAAGATGCCCTGGCAACATACATGTCAAAACTACTCAGAAATCCCATCTGCACAGCTCTTCTGCTTAGGGGCAGTAAACCAGCACTCTTGAATACCTTAAAGATAACCTCTTGTATCTGCCTAACAAGCCATTTAAATGTATTTTTCATATTATACCTTGGGCTGGTATAATATGGTACTGTATTATACCAGCTGGGCAGGTATCCTTGTTTCACAGACACAAAAATAGAGGCTCCAAGATGAGTGATTTCTTTTTTTTTTTTTTAAATTTTACAGTTCTTTTTTTATTTTTATTTATTTTTTATTTATTTATTTGAGAGAGAGAGAGAGCGCACATGAGAGGGGGGAGGGTCAGAGGGAGAAGCAGACTCCCTGCTGAGCAGGGAGCCCGATGCGGGACTCGATCCCGGGACTCCAGGATCATGACCTGAGCCGAAGGCAGTCGCTTAACCAACTGAGCCACCCAGGCGCCCAAGATGAGTGATTTCTTAACGAAAGTCACAGCCACTAAGATAAAGAGATAAGCTAACACCCTGATCCTCTAGCTGTCAATCCGATGCTATTCCTAAAACCATGTCTGTGCAGAACTCCCAGAGGCTCCTACTGATATTCAGACTAGATAACACACAGTTCATATTCACTCTTCTTTGAAAAGGCAAAGTGACTAAGCCTGTGCCACATCAAAGTGAAATACTGTGAACTATTTAATCCACATCCCTGTACTCCTTACTGGGGGGAGATCACCAGATAAAAAGAGGGATCAGCATTTCCTAATCACCTACTACAAGCCAGTGGTTTATATAGATTCCCACACTTAATTCTCACAACAAGCCTGAAAGACAAATATTGTTATCTCCATTTTATAGATGAAGAAGTTGATACTGAGAAAGATTAAGTCATACTGCTAATATGTGGTGGAGTAGTGGGGGATCCAGTCCAGATCCATCGGACTCCAGAGTCCATGTGCGATCTTTTAAAATAGGTAATTGAGGAAAGAGTTTGAAACTTCTAGTTTTCAAAGGTCTAAGAGAATGAAATGTTTACAGCAACTCAGGACATTTCCAAAATCCAGTTTCTCCTCTCCCTCTGTTTCTTGTCATTGAGCTCCATGGCCCCAATACAAATAAATGCTGGGTAGGGCCCAATGAGTAATTGCTAAGTGGATGAATTAAACCAAGTCAACTCCTTTACTTTGGAGAACAGTCCTATCTGACTGGAATCACCACTCACAGAAGAGTACTGATATCTGTGGGAGACCTGACAGCAAATCTAATCCATGCCATTGATAAATTACATGATATTTATAAAAAGGAAGTAAGGATCAAAGACCAGTGAGGATATTTCCAGTGACAAATGGGGATGGAGCAGTGAAAGTGAAGAAAAAGAATTACCTGGGGGGAGGGGGGCAAGGGGGTGTGGGCAGTTTGGTATCACTTCCTAGACCTATAATATGGAGACCAGAAGATTCTCTCTGAAAAAAGGACTATGGAAAAGACTGGAAACACAACCACAGATAAGGCAGAAAATAGTAAGAGTAAACAAGATTCTGATAAAAGAGTACATACTGATAATAAACTTTTTATTCATAAAATATAACAATAACGTACTGAAAAGTTAACTGAGGCAATAGTGATCACTAACCTATAGCCAACTGTCACTTTGGTTATGCATTTTTTTCTTATCAGAATTGTAGGGTAATTAACGTAAGCAAAAGTGTAACACAGAAAGAACAAACCTGTTTAGGAGTTAATTCTTCTACCTTTCATGTATGAAAAAGGAACATGTGTCAAGAGTAAACTGGAGTTAAATGGCTATCCAGAAGATCTCTGTTTATGCCAGGCAGGGGAAAAACCAAGACAAATAAGAATATGGCTTGTCTAGAGGTGCCTGGGTGGCTCAGTCATTAAGTGTCTGCCTTTGGCTCAGGTCGTGATCCCTGGGTCCTGGGATCAAGTCCCACGTTGGGCTCTCTGCTCAGTGGGAAGCCTGCTTCTCCCTCTCCCACTCCCCCTGCTTTTGTTCCCTCTCGCGCTGTGTCATTTTATTTATTTGACAGAGAGAGAAGCAGGGGCAGAGGGAGAGGGAGAAGCAGGCTTCCCGCTGAGCAGGGAGCCCGATGCAGGGCTCAATCCCAGAACCCAGGAATCACGACCCAAGCCGAAGGCAGACACTTAATGACTGAGCCACCCAGGCACCCCTAAATAAATAAAATCTTAAAAAAAAAAAAAAAAAAAAAGAACAGGGCTTATCTCTGCTCAAACGTGACAAACAAATGCCCTTTATCCAATCCTCAAAAACAAAAAATTTTTAAAAAGGGAGTTAAATTATTAGCCTAGGGAGAGGGTATAGAGTGGGCAAGTGGAGGATAATGCACTGCAAAATACCAATATTTAAAGGAAGAACAAAGAAAGATTTACTCCTCCAAAGCCCTGTCTATGTATTAAGTGCCCCTCTATTTGGGCCTGAGGGGAGTGGTTACTGCAAGGTCCCCAAATAAGTCACTTCCTGACTTCAGTAACCCTAAGAGAAAATGGGATACTTGGTCTCTCAGTTCCCATGTCTTGCTACCTCTGAAGAAGTTCTGAATTCTTTTTCACACTGTATTTTTCAGGATCAAGGACACGCTAAAACAAACTATGCATTTCTCTAAAAGAAAAGTATAGAGAAGAAAAAAAGGCCTCCCCTATATATGGGAAATTTAGATTTATCCATTGTTGAAACTAACCTCCCAGGAGCTTCCATTTGGCACTGGAACGAAAGGCTTCCATCTGCTTTACCTCTTCCGGCCGCTCATCCACGAATTCAGCCACCTGTCGGAGTAAGGACACTTGTGTTGAGAAAATCCACAGGATCCGGGCAAGGAACACTGTTTTTTCAAGAACCTAAAGCTATGACCATTCCCATTCCTAATGTACATGGCACACGTAAGTCCAAAATAGCCATGAAGAAGCATGCAGAAACATGTAGTGGTCCTCAGTTCTGTTTGCCCCATGAGATGTTTATCTGATTGTCCCTGGATAGTTTAATTATAGATCTTTCTCTGACTAATCAATTTTCCTCCAAAGGTGAATTTCTTCATTACAAACCTTCTTTATCAACCCGCCAGGTACACAACTGCCACGGATAAGCTAAAAGCTAAATTCCTTTTACCTTTTTACTTTTACATTCAGAGTGAAAATACAGGCAGGCTCCCTGTCATGCCTATCACTCCTCAAGGGCTTCAGGCTCATTATGAAACCTCTGTTGTTATAGGTAATCACAATGATAGGTTTTCTTAAATCCAACCAAAAGAAGTCATTAAGAAGTACGCAGAATCACAGAATCTTTAAGGGATAAAAACACATTTCATATCATCCAAATTCCCAAACAAATCTGGAATCGTCTTGTATCCTTGATAAATTATCACTCACCCAGTCCCTCCCTGACAGGGAACCAATTTACTGGCAGTGAACTCATTATGTTACAAGACAGTCCACTGTATTTGGGGGCAGTGCTAGAAAGTCTTTAGTTTTATTGGACCTGTACCTACCTTCCTATAGCTTCTTTCCATTAACTCTAGTTCTGACTCCAACGCAATTGATCCTCTTTCCACATAACAGACTTTCAAAAACAATTGGCATAATAAATTCTAGTTACAGAGTAGCAACCACATGCCAGGCACTGTGTTTGGGCTTTATTTACATTATCTCACTCAATCCTCAAAACAGCCCTCCAAACAAAGGTTCAACACTAATAAAGAACAAACTATGACTCAGAGAAGTTAAATAGATTTCTCAATGTCACAAGCTAGCAAGTGGCAGAACCGTAATCCAAACCCAGGTCATAATTCACCTCTATTTTTCTGTTCCCAAGAGCCTACTATCATTCCTCAAGGAACCTAGTTTTGAGATAGGAAAGCACAGGCTTGAATTCAAGCAAGATAAACTGAGATCTAAATCACCAGCTCTGCCACTTAATACTTGTGTAGCCTTTAGCAAATTATTTTCTCTAAACCTCAATTTCCTCATTTGTGGAAGGAGGACTCAAGGTTCTATGAGGATTCAACGAGATAAATCATGTAAGCTAAGCAGCTTGGTACATGGTAATGCTCAATAAATTATACCCATTATTCCTGTGCTGCCACTGGTATTGTGCTGTTCTAATTATTTTGCCATTATTACTGGTGGTGGTGGTGGTCTTGCAGTTACATTTGAATTCAATAATCAAGATCTGCTTTAACCAGTGTAGAGAGCAGTGGGGCTAACACCTCCCTTGTTCAGGTTTTGAGGCAATCATAAGAGCAGAAGACAGTATTATAAAGGAAAATTAATAAACTTGATTATATAAAAATTAAAATTTTTAAATGTCAAAAACTTAAAAATGAAAAGGCAAATAATAAAAAAATACCTATGACAGTAAAACAAGTAATATATTCTTATTTGCATAAATATCAAATAAATCAATAAAAAAATTAAAAAGTCCCAATTTTCTAAACAATGGAAAAAATGCCAAAAAAAATCATAAAATACAAATGCCCAATAAACATATGAAAAAAACCTATTCACTATTTTTCAAAGAAACTGGATACCACTGTTCACCTGCCAAACCGACCCAGGTTTGAACCTATTGCTTTTGTTGTTGTAAATAATTCTCTAGTATTAATGAAGAAATGGGAAAAATGGCATTCTCAAACAACTCTAGGGAGAGTATAAATTGGTACCATGTTTTGGAAAGCAATATGGCAATACAGCTCAAAAGGACCGTACTTTCTAACCTATTAATTTCATTTGATAGGAATAAAGAAATAAACAGATTTCCACAATGATTTCTCTACAAGATGTTTTTCAAAGCATTATATTTTAAAACAGAAAACCACCCATACATACAGTAAAAGGACAGGTTAAATTAATATATATAATGAATTACCACTGCAACCATTAAAAGTCATGTCCTCAAAGAGTATTTTAAAATCTTACTAAAGTAGTCACAACATATTATTAAATGAAAGAGCAGGTTCCAGAACCATATGTTCAGTATGATCCGATTATATTTAAAAAATAAATAAAATACAAGTATGTATAATCTACAAATTAAAGACATATGCCTCCAAATGTTAGCAGTTATTACCTCTGGACAGTCACAGGGTAAGTGATTATTATATTTTTTTCAAAATTTTAAACCTTGTAATTCCAAGTATTCTACAATAAATATGTATTGCTTTTATAACATAAAAAAAACAAATGTTGTAAACATTAATTAGGTTAAGTAACTGGATCTGACTCAAATTAATTGGCCCCTTAGGATCACTATTTCCCTTCTTCCTTTTTTTTTTTTTTTTAAGATTTTATTTATTTGGGAGAGAGCAAGAGAGACAGCACACAAGCAGGGGCAGAGGGAGAGGAAGAGAGAGAAGCAGACTCCCTTGCTGAGCAGGGAGCCCTATGCAGGGCTAGAACCCAGGACCCTGGGGTCATGACCTGAGCTAAAAGCAGATGCTTAACTGACTGAGCCACCCAGGTGCCCCCCCGCCCTTTTTTTAACGTAATCTCTAAACCCAATGTGGGGCTCAAACCCAACCCCGAGATCAAGAGCCTCATGCTCCACCGACTTAGCCAGCCAGGCGCCCCACTATTTCCCTTCTAATTACTAATAAACTTTCTCTTAAAAGATGTACCATAGGGGCACCTGAGTGGTTCAGTCGGTTAAGCAGCTGCCTTCGGCTCAGGTCATGATCCCAAGGTCCTGGGATCGAGCCCCACGTCCAGATCCCTGCACGGCGGGGAGTCTGCTTCTCCCTCTCCCTCTGCCTGCTGCTCTGCCTACTTGTGCTCTCTCTCTCTCTGTGTCAAATAAATAAATAAAATCTTAAAAAAAAAAAAAGATGTACTACAGAATATCCTGGGGACTAACATTGAATATACTCATCTGGAATTCATTTTTACCACCTTTTAGTGCAATACAGCCTATCAACAGCTCTCCTTTTCACCATATTTCTCAGCAAGGTTTCCATGACAGAACCAATGCAAGATTATTTGCCTATGCTTTTGCCCACTTGGTTCTTACTGGTCCTTCAAAACTCAGTTCGGGTATTTACATCCTTAATAGAATTTCCCAGTGGGGGGCACCTGGGTGGCTCAGTGGGCTCAGGTCATGATGCCATGGTCCTGGGTTGGGTCCTGTCGTAGAGCTCCCTGCTCAGCTGGGAGTCTGTTCTCCCTCTTCCTCTGCCCTCACCCCTGCCCCGACTTATGTGTGTGTGTTCTCTCTCTCTCAAATAAATAAATAAAATCTTAAAAAAAAAATTTCCCAGTGGAATAAAAAAACGTGCTACCTCCCCAGTGCTCTAATAGTACTTGGTACATGTGTGAAATGTCTCTCCACCATTTATCACAGTGTTGAAATTTGAAATTCAGTCTCCCATTTAGAGTATGGTCTCTAAAGTACAGACACCAGGTTTTATTAACCTACATATCTACAGTACTTAAACAAAAGTATACAATTTTAAACCGGTTGAATCAATGAATAAAAGGAACAAATAAAAAGTTTCCTTTAATTGAAGCTGAACACTGTTTTTAAGGTACATATCAATAAATTGAACCATGGCTAATTGTAAACATTACAATTAGAAGTCCTGTCTCTCTGGGATTAGTTCCCATTTCTAGGCTAATGAGGCCCTCCATAAACGAAGAAAACAGTCTATAGGCATCATCAAAGAAGACTACTTTAAAACAGCTCTTTGAAAAGTGTCACTGCCCTCAACATATATGTATAAATCTACCCTGTACTGGGAATCAAGATTGAGAAGTCCTCACAGCCTCAAAAGATACATACCACAGGCAAATCTCCATCATCATCTTCTTCCTCCTTTTCCGGTTTAGTGGTGGAAATAGATGTCCAGCTCACATCATCATCCACAATCCGCATTCTAAATGTGAAAAATAGATAGATAAAAAAGGAAGAACCATTCCTGGATAACAGACTACAAACACTTTATCTATGGATTTTAGGATAAAGCTCAAAATCCTACAAGATTCTACAAGGTCCAGTCTTTGCCTAGAAGGCGACCTTCACCTTGTACCACCGCCTCCACCGTTCACTACCTTGCTGGCCATCTTTTGGTGTCTGGAATGAGCAAATTCCTTACCACATCTGTTTTCACATATTCAGTTCCTTCCCTCTGCCTGACCTACTCTTCTTTCTTTAATGGGAAACTCTTAAGATTCTTAAGAGTCCTAGCTTATATTTAACTTCCTTGAGCTTCTCCCCTTACCTCCCTCAACCCCTCTTATGCATGCATGGGATACTTTCATTGTATTATTCACAAAGAAAATAAATCAATTGGTTGTGTAATTAGATGTGTAAAGCCTGTATGCCCATTTAACTACAAGGTCCACCAGAATAGGGACTATGCCTTCTCATTCACAGTGATATCCTCAACACCCTGAAGTAACTGGCATAAGAAGTACGTATTCAATAAATGTTTGTTACATAAACTATGGATGAGTCCAAACAATTAACAATGACTGCCCTGATGTGAATAGTTGAAAAACCATTATCACTTTATACATCTCTAATCATAAGCATAAAGTGATATCATTATTACTCTCATTTTAAAGATGTGGCAACAGTCTTAGATGAAATATCTTGCCCAAGGCCACAGAGCCCACAAAGTGGCACAGCTAAGACTCAAACTCTGACCAGCATTACTCCAAAGCTCAAGCTATTTTCACTACATGGCACTGTCTCCAAAGAATCTACACAGGTTGAAGGGCAGGAAGACAGAAAGCAAGAATGGGCAAGAACCAAACCAGGAAAGGAAATGGCCTTGTTCTTTGAAACTGGGGGTATAGTTCCCCAGCGCTGCCTAACAAAGTACCACAAACTGCGGGGCTTACAACAGAAACATATTCTCTCACAGTTCTAGAGGCTTCAAGTCTGAAATCCAGGCGTCTGCAAGGCAAGGCCCGCTGGGAAGGCTCTAGGAGAGGATATTTCCTTGACTCTTCCAATTTCTGGTAGCCCCAGGCATACTCTGGCTAGTGGCAGCGGAAATCCAGTCCAGTCTCAGCCTCCGTCTTCACATGGTGGTTCTTCCCCAATGTCTGTTTGTGTCCAAATTTCCCTCCTCTTAAAAGGACACCAGTCATATTGGATTTAGCGCCCATCCTAATCCACTGTGACCGCATCTTAACTAATTATATCTGCAAAGGCACTATTTCCAAAGAAAGTCACATTCTGAGGTTCTGGGTGGACATGAATGGTGAGAGGGGCACTATTCAACCCAGTACACTGGGCTACAAAGTTTTCTCATTCGAAAAACGGGGATAACACCACCACCAACTTCGTGGTAGTATTATGAAGCTTAAAATCATACACGTCTGAAGTACTTAGAACGGCATCTGATGCATGACAAGAACCACAAATGTTGGTTATTATTGTTAACAGCATCACTATTAAGAGTGACGGGAAGTAAGCATAGGTCTCTGACTCAGGACCAGAGTCCCTAGGATTGCTGAACCCCACAGACAGGTTCTGGGCCCTAAATATCCAAACACGGAGGCTTTGGGTGAGCTCCCATTATTCTCAGGGCACGACAGTCATTCTCTACGGGAGAGGACGGAACGCTACAAAGGCGGGAAAAGAGTAATGAAAGTTAGAGCCGGCTTGAGAAGGCGAAGATACGGCCCAGCGGCGCGGGGCGCCTGAGCCGGGCTCCAGACGAGCCCCGTGAGGAGCCGGGCGGGCGGCGCGGAGAGCGGAAGCGCCGGCCGAGGGCGGAGCTGGGGAGGAGAGGGGCGGTGAGCCGCCGCAGGCCCCGCCCCGCCAGAACCAACTCACCCCTTCCCGCCGGCCCCGCCGGGCTTCGGCCGCTTTCTGCGACGCTTGCGACCGGAGTCAGGGCCCCCGTCGACGCCGGCACCTGCCCCAGACAAGTAACGCTTCAGATACTCGGCCTTGGAGAGCGGCGGAGCTGCCGCCATGGCAGCGGTGAAGGCGGGGAGACGGCTCGGCGCTGGGGACAAAATTCTTGAACGCGAAACGCACGGCGGGGACCCGAAGAGGCGGGGCCGGGACCGGAAGTGGCGAAGAGCGGTGGGAACTGCCCCGGGCCGACAGGAGCGCGCTTTTGCAGGCTCGCGAGGAGTGCGCGTACGTCCTGCGCCCACTGCGCGTCCCTCTGCCGGCCCAAACACGTTTTGTTTGTCCATCTATCTACCCCTCCAGCTTATGATGCAGCTCCAGAAGCACCAATGTCCTCAAGAACGTGGGTTCTGGAGTGACAGTGTATCTAAGCTTGAGTCCGGGCTCGAAAGTTCCTACCTGTAGGACCTTGGGCAAGTTATTTAACAAACTGTGGAGTATAATGGTACCTAACTCAATGCTTGCGAGGAATGATACTTTTACTGCGTGAAGTGCTTAGAACAGCGTCTGGCGCACAGTATATACCAGTTATTTGTATTCGTATGTGTTTAGGTTGGGGGGTAGAAACTGCTCTAATAGGCTAAGTACCATTCAAGAGAGGAAATCAGGAATTGCAAACCCAATGTAATTACTATGAAAAAATATGGTTTCTAACCTGTGAACTTTCCCACGTTTGATGGAATAGGTAGCCCCTAGCTACCTTTTGCCTAGGATCTTTCCAATGAAAAGGACCTGGCTCTATTTTCAAAAAACAGGGAAGCAAGAGAGGTTGAATTCTAATTCTCAAGTTTTGGAGGGCGGGGAGGCGGAGGGCAGAGACACTACTTTTCTTCTTGTGAACATGAAGAGTTTTACGTGAATTACCTCATTTAACTATTAAAATTCTCAAGTGGTTTTATTATCGTGTTTTACAGATGAGAAAACCAAAGCTTGGAGAGGTGAAGGAAGTCACCCAACTTCACACAGCCAAAACGGGACCCTTGGAAGCAGCAGCTAGCAAAGTGAAGTTCAAGAGGTAAAAACGAAGTTTGTGAAATAAAATATGAGATCGAATATGTCCCGTATCTCAACATGTTACATTTTTGCCACTGTTTGAAAGCATATTAGTCAAGAAGGCTTGTTATACTTTATAAATGCTCAGAATTTAATACGTGCTCAAAAAATATTTATATAGCACTGGGTGTTATATGGCAAACAATGAATCATGAACACTACATCAAAAACTAATGATGTAATGTATGGTGATTAACATAATTAAAAAAAGAACAAAAAAAATTTATATATATTAAAACAGGTGAGGATGTTACAGCCCTGACCCATGAACTTTCAACCTCTGGGTTATCCTGACTGGTCGAGCTCAGGCCCAGGAAGGAAAGCAGACTGGGTTGGGTCTCTGAGGGCTTGTGGGGACACTGGACTGATACAGGGCTTCACTAGCTGGAGGGCCCCAGAGGTCCTCCAGACACAACCCTGTGTTGGTTTCCAGTCCACTTTGGTGGGTCTCAAACTGAACTCCAAAGCCCTGCCTCTACTACCCTGCTGTCAGCAGGCATTTGAAAACCTCATCTTTCTGCTCCAATGAACATTACCAGTACCCTCTCAGCCCCATCAACCCATCTCCTGCCCATTTGTCTTGAGTTCCACCACTCCCCTTTCAAAGCAACACCCAACCTTGGCCTGACAAGACCCACGCTCAGGGGGTGCCTGGGTGGCTCAGTCGGTTAAGCGGCTGCCTTCGGCTCAGGTCATGATCCTGGGGTCCTGGGATCAAGTCCCACATCCCGCTCCCTGCTCAGCGGAGAGCCTGCTTCTCCCTCTCCCTCTGCCTGCCACTCTGCCTACTTGTGCTCGCTCTGTCAAATAAACAAAATCTTAAAAAAAAAAAAAAGACCCACGCTCAGATCCCAACCCTGTGTACCTCATAGGGTGGCACTGAGCTTTGCCCTCTACTTGTTAGCTGCATCTAATAAAGCAAGTGCAGGAACTATGGATTTGACCTCAAAAGTTCACTTTAAATTCCATGAACAAGGGCTTTATTTTGTTCAGTTCTGTGGTGTACCTGGCACAAAGTAAGCACTCAAATATCTACTGAAGGAATGAATGAAATGCCAGCTCCGATCCCCAAATTGACTACATTGGGGAAAATTTATTCAGGAGGTTGAATTCTACTAGCATGGTATCAAATAAGGAAAGAGTGAATTCAGAGGCCAGTCCTGATGGAAAGCCATCACTTTAATGAGAGCTGCTTCTCCTGTGCTGGACTCCCTCCCTCAGAAGACTCTTTTCCTGTTGAAAGCCAGTATTTTATATTCCCCAGCCAACTCCCAAACTCCAGATGTAGCTGTCTTCCATCTTCAGAGTTCCAACCCCAGAGAGAGCATTATGTGGAGGGAGGGTAAAGAGGTGATAGGAAAAAAAGAGATAATGACATGCCCCATGGTTCATTTCTGGGTTTCTTCCCAGGCCAATTCAAAACCTCCAAAATACAGTCAAGTAAACAGGCTTGCACTTCCATCACAAACCGTTCACAAAACTGCCCACATCTCTCAGACCACATGGGGGCTGAGGATACCCCCAGCCTTTCCCGACAGTAATAACCCTTCAGTCTAAGCAGCACTGGAGGCTGGCTCGGGAACTACCCGTCACTACCGCTGTGGGGCCAGGCCTGTCTCATAGCCCTCTGTCTTCATGTCATTGAGCCCTAGCTCCTCGTTTTGGTCAAATGTGCGCTTATAATGCTCCACCTTCATCTGAGGATCATCTTCAGGTGCATACAAATTCTGCAAGGCCAAGGACAGACAATCAGTGCCTGTGCCACCCAGCTACCTGCCCCCTCCCCCACCACCACCACCAGGAGGTGGCTTCCAACTCCCACTTTCTCAAAAACTTAATGTTTTTTATTCTAAAGGCCTCCAATTCCCCATAGCTAGGCTCAACTGGAAAGCAGAAATAGAGCCCAACAGAGTCCCAGGAATGGGACCGTCCAGCCCTAGGCAGAATTAGGGAACAGTCTGCCTAAAAAACTTCCTAATTGCACCTTATGATAGTCTTAATCACAGAGAGACCTTAAACAGTTTTGCCTGACCAATAATAACTGCCCAATAAATGTTAAAGTTATTATAAATCACCAGAATATCTCCCCAGTCAGCTGAAAGCCTCTCCAGTTTCCTATTTCAGCCTCTGGACAAGGCACCATTTCTCCTCACTCCACAATTAGATTTTCAAAATGACAACTCCATTGCTGGGGACAAGAGCTGGACTAGAGAGAGGAAGAGTCTAGGAGTAACTTTTTTCCCCTCTCGACACACTTATAATCCCTCCCACCTCCCTCTATACTTCCTTATGTTTCAAATTCTAAAGTTTCTTCATAAAGAGCAGTTCATTCAGAATCAAGTCTCCAGTTTCTGGAGAAATAACACATATTCAAAGGTCAGAAAATATATCTCCGTGCACTATCAGGAAAGGTCTTCTGTACCTGAAGGTAGCTGTTTCCTGCTGGATCATTCATAATAAAGTGGGCCTTCATGTCACCCTGAAGGATCTAAAGGAGGGAGAACACAGCACATAAATTTTACATAGCTCATGGTAGGAAGGGGCTGTGTCTGCCAGACAAGGACCAACCCAATTTACATGGCAGAAACCCCAAAAGTTTCAAAAACTGTTGAAATGAGGTACCTCTCAAAGTTGAGTGAAGAAGACCTAAAATAAGGACCATATGAAACCTACTTAAGAAGCAACCTGACATCCCCACCCCCTCTCCATTGCACACAGGCCAACAAATGCCCTTTCCCCACCCCAGCAGAAAACTGCAGGAATCCGTGGAGAGGCCCCCACCACTGCTGGCTAAGGCCTAGGGGGCGCCCGCCCAGTTGAGGGTGGAGGGAAAGGCAGCAAGGACAGGAGGTTAAGTGAACGTGTTGTTATTGTAAACAGACATACACAGCCAGCTCTTTTCCCACACACAGCTCTCAGAACACCAGCAGCCAAGTCCTCCTCCTCAGGCCAGGAAACAGAACACCCGCTGATGGGAATCTGAGCAGCCCAAGAGGAAAAACCTAAGGACTCTGGCACTGGGGTTACCTCCACAAAATGGCTAAGCTAAATCCCCCTACAATGAGCCCGACGTAAGATTCAGCTCCACTCCCGTGTTTCAGTCCTCTACTTTTAAATTGACAATCCATGACTATCAAGACATGTGAGCAAAGCCCCAACCCTGAAAGACAGAAAGTTAAATGGAAAAACAAAAACAAGCAAAAAAAACCAAAACAACCGAAGCAAACAAAAAAACAACTTAAAAGGAAATGGAAACTATGCAAGGAAAATAAAACATCAAAAAAAAGAAAAACCAACATTAACATTCTCAAGAGAAAAAAAAATACCACATCCTTAAAACAACAGGATGCTATTTAGCAAAGGAAGGAGGGAGAGTACTCAAAGACCAAAAAAAAAGCTCTTGGAAAAGAAGTCAGTGGAAATGAAAAACCCAACTGAAACTACTAGAGAAGAGACTCCCACAACATAAGGGAGAAAACCAAGAAAGAGGACATGGGATATCAGAAACCAGGGGAATCCCCAATGTTGGTTAGATGTTCAGAAGGTGGCAGGACAGGGCAGGTGGCCTCTTGCCCACTGGCACCCCAGGACCACAAGTACTGAAGGGCCAGAATCATCTCACCTGGTCTAACTTCCGGCTAAACTCCTGCAGTTTCTCCATCTGGCCAGGATTGGAACTGTCACCCAGTGTGAAAGGGTTCTTGGTCACCTGCAATAAACGGCATCCAAATTGCTAAAATACTGGCTGTTTCTTAGGTTTGACCATAAAGCTGGTGGGAAATGGCAGGAGGGTGCCCAGCCAGGGAAGCTCAGTCTCCACACCACCTTTCTGACCTAGGTGACCACTGCTAAGAGCACAGAGATTAATCTGCCAAGATGACAACTGGCAATATAAAACAAAAACTATAAAAATGTCCTTCCGGGGGAACTCTAGTTCTCATTTGAAGAAGAAATGCAAAGTAAAGTGTAATTTACAAAGGACAAAATGCCTGACAACTGGGAATCAATTAAGTGAAATTATTCAAGAAAACAAATATATGGGCTAAGTCAACACACAAATATATATGCTGGGGAGTTTCAGGGGCTGGAACGACCCCCCTCCCCTCATTTTACAGTGAAATAAGTGGCTTACCCAAAAACCACAAAGTATCTACATTGTCCCAGAGGCAGGACTGGAGTTTCCATTCAGAATTTCCCATAAACTTATCTTCACAATCCAAAATACTATTTAAATCTTTCAAATCAGCTTTAAGGCAAAGAAATACCCAGTTAACAGCTCCAAACACTAGGCCCTGTGAGGCCTTCTAGCCCCTTCCCCACAGCCACATTGCTGAAGCAGCCGTGCACTACACTCAAGCCACTCACCAGTTCCTGGATGTCTTTCAGTAGCCCCTCCAGTGTTGTGAACTTGCCCCCGAGGATGGCCATTCCCAGTTCAAATTCCAGCTCTGGGATTTCCACACTACACGTCTCAGACTGGGAGATGAGAGATCAAATTAAGCTTTAGATCAGGAGTCTCTTCGAGAAAGCTAACCCGAATTCTCATGCCAAATTAATACCACTGCTGACAGTTTGGGGAAAAAGTCAGCTGCCCCAGTCTTCTCGGACTCTCCAGCTAAAGCTACGCTCATTCCTATCCATGTGAACCACAGAAATGGAATCAACCTAATAAAGGGACATTCTGAGTCATGGCTCCAAGCTGCCAGATATCCTGTCATTAGAGGCCAGAGACAAGGGCCCTTACAGACACTGGAGGCAAAAGCTGCCAAGTCATCAGAGAGTTTTTGGGTCACCTTCTGAATGTGTACTTCCTATCATGGATTAACTCTGCTATCCTGAAACCCAGGGAAGTAAGGAGGTACCCCACAACTCCAGAATATAATTTTAAAAAGACAATTTCCCCTACATAGAGACAGCCCATGTGAGGAAGACAGACACTTTTCCAAGCATGGTGTTACCTTGAGCACATCTCTGGTCAGATCTAAAGGATCTGTGATATGGAAGGTGATCTTGGTACCCAAGGGCTCTATTGCTCCTCCAGATTTCACCTGCACAGACAACAGTAGTCAGGAACAGCAGCAGAGAAGATTCTGATCCTCACCTGGTGTCAGGGAGACCTCAGAGGATGGGCTTACACCTCCAATCAGGCCCCCTTACAGCTACCAAAGACAGAGCCTTCTAAACCAACAGTGGCAGCAGGTCACCCAAACCAGAAACGAAGAGCTGGCCAAGAGCCTGCCAAAACTTTTCCCAAATTGCCAACAAACTCTGAATTTACCTTTTTTAAAAAACTGACTCTTGTGGTTGAAAGGGACTTCCAACTGCATCCGACACATAGATGCACCTTATAATATTCTGGGTTCAGAATTTAAACAGTGTATGCTTGAATACACTCGGGGAAAGGTAATTTACAACCCTCCAAGGCAACCCGTTCTATTTACAGAGAGATCCAGAAAGTTTTTTATTAGAGTCAAAATCCGCATCCCCACACTTCCAATCCTCTGACAGGTAAATCAAACAGAGAGTCTCAAAAAAAAGGGGGGGGGGGGCACCTCCCTCTTCCATATACCAATCTTTAATGTCTTAAATGAGTTATGGTATCTCTAATTTTACTTCACTAATTCCCAGTTCCTTCAAGGGCTCCTCACCCTGCACTACATCCAAGAGAAAGACCCAGCTTCCTCCCACCTCATCCCAAAGCAGATTTAGGAAGGATCAAAGTTAAACAGGGGTTACCCTCACCTTAGTCATCTTCCCAAACAATGGAGCCCACCCACCTCATTGGTCCGATGGCCGCAGTTCTCGCAGTTGGTAGCCATGATGATAACCTCCTTAAAGTGGGGGATTTCTGGAAGACGGAGGTAAGGAAATTTGCTTCCAGGAGAGCAAGACCACCTTCTGGGGAAGAACAAACCCAAACCCTGAAAGTACAGTTGCTAGTCCTAGGATTATAGGAAAGAAATCACAAGAAGCAGCCTAACTCAGATAGTTCTCCAGAAGAGGGCAAGGTTGCAACCCATGGCAATCCTTGTTCACAAATATTGGAAGACATGACTCAAGCCAAACACAGGACCCTAGAAACCAGAGCCTAATTCTCCCTTTGAACCCAAAAGCCAATGTACACAGTCTCATCAAAGGCAACACCTTCCTCATCACTGCGCTTTCCTTGAAGGGAGTACTCCGCAGCCTGCATACAATCTTCATGCCCGAGTCAGATGAAGAGCAACCCAACTGCCTGAGAAAAGATACGAACTAGCTTCATGTTGGTCTGAGCCGGAGCACTGCATTCTGGACAGTTTGTGTTGAACTGCAGCACCTGGAACACAACACGGGGACGCAGGGTGAGACCTGCTCAGGCTCCAGACATTCAGCTGGTATGCTGGTGGTTGCCTGTGCTGATGGTGAGGAAGAGAGACTGAGCAGCGTCAGTCTCTGCCCACAGCTGTTCCTTCCTCCACAGCAGCCAACAGACTCACTTGGTTTCTGAGATCCTCCTCTTCTGGCTTCTCTTCTGGTGGTGCCTCAGCCTAGCATCGCAGAAATACAAGTCATACGTTGGCACATATACCTCAGCCTCCCCAAAAGCCTGCCTTGGAGTGAGAGAAGACTCTGGTTTGCTTGTATCAGGTGCCACCTCATGGGTTTAACAGAGATAGTAGGAAGCAAAGCCCGAATCCAAGAAGACCAGAGCTTAAGATAGGATCACAGCCACTGCCAACTTTTATTGTAAAGTTTATCTTAAGTCCTGGGGCACCTGGGTGGCTCAGTCATTAAGCGTCTGCCTTTGGCTCAGGTCATGATCCCAGGGTTCTGGGATCAAGCCCCGCATTGGGCTCCCTGCTCAGCGGAAAGCCTGCTTCTCCCTCTCCCACTCCCCCTGCTTGTGTTCCCTCTCTCGCTGTGTCTCTCTCTGTCCAATAAATAAATAAAATCTTTAAAAAAAAAAAAAGTTTATCCTAAGTCTTGATAGGAGCTAGAGGAGATGCACAAACATGCAGAGATAGGGTACACAGGGTGGCAACAACAAAATAAGATTCCACTGATTCCAAGCAATCCAGAAAGCAAGATAATGCCAGAGCAGTCTTCTGGCTTCTTCGGTCTACTTACCTGGAGCCCCAGCATCTCTTCCTGCTGTAGAGTCCGATTATAGTGTGTGATCACGAGGGCATGATCTTTCTGGGGAGCATGGGGGTTTTCCACAAAGCTGTTCCCTGAGGGATCATCAATGATCTGACAGATGGGCGAAGAAGGAGTAATTACAACAAGAAATCACATATGATCCTCCGCCTACCATCAGACCTCTTGGGCACCACAGTGGAAAAATCCCAGTCTTAAGGGTCTCTCCGCCCCTAAATCTAGCACCTAGAGTTCCTCAATACTCACCAGAGTGAAAGGAGAGGCCACTCGCTTTAGCTCTTTCAGTTTGACAATAAACTCATCAATTCTTTCAGCTATGGCTTCTTCATTTGCCTGATAGGAAAAGATAGTAAAAAGATAGTCATGGGGCTCCCCAGCCCTGGTGATAGACTTTATGCCCCTACTACCTGTCATGTCCACGTCACTTCCACCAGAAAGTCACCACCTGTCTCAGTCTAAGTAGGAACAGAGAGACTCAGACTTCACAATAAATATAGTAAATAAGTTTGAAGTTCATGGGTTGTGCCAAATGAGCTTCATTTTCTCACCATTCAACCATTTCGGCCAGGCTCTCATGCCAGGTTAGAGACACAACAGTAAATAAACCAGAGTCCTCTCATGGGGCTCCCCAGCCAGTTAGGAAGACAAATGACTAAATATGTAATTATATTACTTCTGTCATAATAAATATATGGTACAATGGAACACTCAGGAAGTATAGATAAATCCAAGGGCATTAGGAAAGGCTCTTCAGAGATAATGTTATACTGCCTGTCTGACAGAAGGTCTGAACATACACTGGGGAAAGGGAAGTGGAAAGGATGGGAGACAGAACATGGGCAACATCCTGGCAGCGACAGCATCACCGTGTGTCCCTCAAAAGTTCTCCAACATTCAGAGACGGCTCAGCTACACAAGAGGCTGAACACTCTCTTCAGACATAGATTGGTCGTTATGCCTTGAGCTGCTGCAATCAGAAAATCCCAACTCACCCTTCGTGCGGGCTGATCCTGCTCCAGGCCAGAGACAGCACGGCTGATCAGTCCTTCAACAGTGGTCAGAGCTAGTGAATAGGAACAAAAGACACGTGAGTCTTGACTATGCTATCAAGTGCCTGTATGACTCTGAGCAATTCACTTGGAGCTCCCTGGGCTTTGATTTCAACTATAAAATGAGGAGGCCTGGAACAAGGCTCCATTCAACTCTAATAACAGTGACGCTAAGACTCTCTAATAAACACATTACAGCCTTACTGACACAATCTACTGTCTCAAGCTGTTTTATCTAAGCTTTCTGTTTACGTTGAACCAAGGAAGGTCACAGTGATAACATGGCCAAACCCATACACTAGCCACCAGACCTGGCACCCAGGTTTTTGCAAGAAAGTAAGATTGCAGCCAGGCATGAACAGCCCAAATACCCTGACCTTACACCTACCTCCCTTCTGACTGAAAGCAGGAATTTCAAAATCCAGCTCCGGGATCCTTGTGGTGGCAGAGTCCGTTTTCACCACTTCTCTGTTCATGTCCTGGGCAGAAAGAAAAACTTTCAGTCCAGAGAGGTCAGCAGTACAGCTTCTCAGGAAATACCAGACCCCAGCCTAGCAGTTTCTCTCTCTCTCCATTCCAGGGGGTACAGACTACTCCTGCCGAACAGGACACCTCTGAAGCCAGCTGCCCAAACAGCGAGAGGACTACTGAAAACAAGTACTGCTCATCCGATTCCCTCTGATAAAATGTAATTACAAAGCACTTTCACAAGCCTTATCTCACCTGAGCATCTGACAGCATCAACCCCACTTTAGGAAGGAGGAAACTGAGGCTTGGGCACATAGGAGTATTTATTCGAGGTCGCACGAGAGCTCTGACTCCGGTCCCCAAGCCTTCTAGAGGACGCTAGACTGCTCTGGGGTCCTCTCACCTCCTGGGCCCTGACGGTCAAAGTGTAGCGCACTCCCTGATCCTGGATCCTGCCGGCCGACTGGATCTCCGTGTTGCTCCAGCCACAATGCTCACAGGAAAAGGAGCTCACAATTATTTCTCTGAAGAAAGGGATCTTGGTGAGCAGGAGGCGCGTCGTGCCCTGTGGAAGCAGAAAGCAGCTAGGAAGCCCCAGTTCCCCGTCTACTGACCCCGGGGCGTGCGTCGCCTCCGGGTCCCCAACTGGGCCCACCTGGACGGGTCGCCCACCCCACTTCGGCCCAACCTCCCGCCGCCCCGGGCCGGGGCCCGCCTTACATTGCAGTAACAGTTCATACACAGCGACTCGATCTCGGTGGGCTGCTGCTCTTCGTCCTCGGCGCTGAAAGGCCGGAACAAGTGCTCGGGGGCTGGATCCCGGGCCGCGGCGGGCGAGGGGGCGGCAGCAGCCGCCGGGGGCCCTGGCTCCACAGGCCCGCTGACCGCCATGGTCAACACGCGCAGAGCATGCCTCCACTTCCGGCTTCCGCTCCTCTCGTGGCCCCACCCCTTCCTCCGGCACTTCCACCAGCTGCCGCCCCGCCCTTTCTTAAAGAGGCCGCAGACTCTGGGCCCTGGAGAACTGTGTCTGACAAGGTTTCCGCATTGCTGGGATTCTGTGGTCCAGACTTCGAAAGCCAGCCTGATTCAAGCTTTGCCTGCACCTCAGTTCAGGCGTTACTTCCCCCAGAACGTCCTCTCAGACCCAGGGCACTGTTTCGCTTCTTCACAATAGCTCCATTCTACAGGGTTCTAACCATTGGTCCATAAATCTGACTACAAGACACTTGATGGCAAGGGGCTTGGCTTGTCCCTCGTACCCCTGAGGAGGTCCGCTCCGACCCCGGTTCAGGTTCCCATCCACTGTTGGGCCAGACATTGCTTCGGCTGTTGATCCCCCTCCCTCAGTCCCTCAAGCATTCTCTCCCTTTCTGTTCTCACTCTTTATTTCTGCCCTCATAAGCAAGTGCCCAAATTCCAGCCTCAAATACACAGCCCTCATTTTTACTCCCACCCCCACATCCCCAGCACATCAAACCCCAGCTGACTCACCCCTCACAGTTTCCTAACAACAACAAAAACACCTCTTTTTGTGGTAAACTTTCCTTTCCAGTATCTCCTCTCCCTGGGCACCTCTCACCCAGTTCAGTTGCTAAATCTAGGGTGTCAGGGAAGAGATCCAGCCTGCAGGCATGATTAGGCCAGATTCATATGGGGTGCTGAGAACCCTGTGTGGAGCAGGCTGCGAGCGGAGGAAAGGGTGCTGGACAGGACCTTCCAAAGGTGCTGGACAGGGTGTATTTACCCTTTCCTCTCCCTCCCCCCAACTTCACCCATCCCCAATTTCACAGTTCCTAGGGGGATCTATGAAGACCTCTGTCGCCCCCAAGTGAGTCTGTATATGGGGAATTGTGGAGTTTAAGATTTGGAGTTCTCAAGAAGAGGGTCAATCATGAGGAGGCCATTCAAAATCTGGAACCGCAGGAACAAAGGAGACAGGCCACCTCAGGAGTCTGCACTTCAGGCACACTGCCCTGTGATAAGGTTGATGAGCAATGCAGGTGCAGAGGAAGGGTCTCTAAGCCAGGCCCACACCCAGGCATGACAGACAGCTGTCATCTAAGGCAGAGTCTAGCCAGAGCCAGGACCCTCTGGCAGACCTGGATTGGGAGAGGGTCCCTGAGACAGAGCGTTGAGGGACTGGAATGAGTGATGGGTGTGCTTTGGGGATAGCGGTGAGGCCACTGCTTTCAGACATGGCTCCAATAAGGGTCACACCAGGCAAATAATCTTCCACCATATGCCTCTATTTTATGAGTCAGAAGTCTAGGCTTCAGCCAGGGAGTCAGAAGTGAGGGGTCCCAGATGGACAGTACATACAGTATGCTTCCCCCGAGGCTTTAAGAAGCCCCCACAGTTTGGAGGGCTTGGTCAGCTGTTTAGATGTAGAGCGATGTAAGGAAATGCAGGCTCTGCTCCTTCCCATCCCAACCCCCACCATTTGCACCCACCAGCATCAGAGCCAGCAGAGATATATGCACACGCCTTCACACGCTCTTATCATATTTTCTTCCCTTCTCCCTTCTCTTCCCCCAACAGAAGCTGTCATGGCGGCCCTGGGGAGAAAAGAGCTCCTCTCCCATAGAGCAGCTGTAGCAGTGGCCACCAGGCGGCCAGAAGTGATCAGAGTCAAGCCCCGGGGGAAAAAGAGGCACAGGCTTCCAGCACCATGGCAACAGGCTTGCACTGCACATAATTACCTGCACATAAAGTGCCTCTCTCCCTCCCCACTCCCACCATCCCGGAATGGAGCAACTCATGAGGATTCCCAAATGAACACGGGAAGCTGGGTTTGCAAAGCCTGGTGAGTGTAATGCATCCGGATGGGGGAATCGCAGGAGGCTGGATATGCCAGGGACAACAGTCCCTTTGGTGGCCTCGCCTATCCTGTGCAGGGCCCTCCACCCTCTGCCCAACAGGCCACTGTCAAGGACTGAGCCACGCCAGGGGCTCAGATCCTGGGCTCAGCCAAGGAGCCGAGAAGTGAGCCTGGATCAGTAGACCCTCAGGGCTCTTCTAGATGGCTGAGACCACCGTCATGGAGGCTGTCGTTGATGTCTTCCCACAGGTCTTCCAGACGGGCCTGCAGCTTGCTCCGGGCCTCGCTGCTGTCAGCTTGGAGAAACTCTGGGGCGAAGGCACTGTGACCTGGCGGGGGCGGCGCCAGCTGCAGCTGGACCTCCTCGGTCTCCTGGTCAATGGCACGGGTGAAGTCGGCGATCTGCAGGAAGGTGTCGTGGCGGAAAGCCTGGAGTCGCTGGCGCACCTCCTGGGACAGCATCTGGGGGTCGGGGTTGGCCCCTTCCTCCGCGCCGCCAGCGCCGGCGCCGGCAAAAGCGCTGAGCTCTTCCCGCAGCTGGTCCAGGTTCTGCTGGATGCGCGCGTGCAGAGCCTCGGCCTTGAGCGTGAGCTTGCGCGAGAGCGTCTGCACGCAGCGGCTGAGGCGCGCGGAGCTGGCGGCGGCGTGCGGGGCCACGCTGCGGTGCAGCTCCTGCACGTGGCGCCCGATGCCGGTCACCAGGCGCTGGGCGTAGGGGTGGAAGAGCTCCCGGACGCGGCCGGTGTGCTGCACCACGCGGGTCTGCAGCTCCTGCAGCAGGCCCCGCGCCTCGTCCACGCCGCCCAGCAGCTGGGCCTTGGTGCCCTCGCCGACCACGCGCAGCTGCTCCTGCAGCTCCTGAACGCGCCGCGCCACCTGCTCCATCAGCTCCACGGTGTAGGGCTTCAGCTGCCGCCGCAGGCCCTCCAGATTCCAGCCCACTTGCTGGTGCGCCTCGGCCATGTAGGGCTCCAGGCGCGCCCTCACCTCCGCCAGTTCGTCCTGCAGCTGCTGCCGCATGCCCTCGGGGTCGTGTGCGAGCCCGGGAGGCTCCCTCCCCTGCCCACTGAGAGGGCCCAGCTTTTCCAGGAACTTGTCCATATTGCTGAGGTCTTGCTCAAGGCTGTCTTTCAGGCTCCTGGGGAAGGGACAGACATCCAGACCATCGTACTGCTGGCCCCACCATCACCAGAGACATCACTCACTGATCTGGGGGAAACCAAGGATGCAGGGCGGTGGCTCTAGTCCAGGGCTCTAGTCCTAGCTGCGGGCCAACCACACAACTCCTCACACACAAGTACAAACACATGGCACGTGCAAATCCAGACCAACACTGCCCAAGGAAACACAGATGCATCTGGACTCTCACAGTGTCCTTTCATTCTGGGGGCACGGTGGGGGTCCCCTCCACGGCTCCCAGGTCCCACACCTCAGTGCGCAGGGGGGCAGCAGATCAGGGTGGAGGTGGGGGTGCTGCTGTGAGCAGAGGGGGCTGCACAGCCCAGGAAGGCCAGGCATGAGGCAAAACTAGCACAACTCTGTTCCTCTGTCCCAGTGAGGACTATGGAGGTTGAGGAATCAGAGGCCGCACACCACCCCACTGCTCTGCTCGGCTGTCTCCTCCCTGCACCCACACCCCTTGTCCTAGCCACTCACGTGGTTTCCCATGTCAGCTTCTGCTGCTGGACCCGTGCCACCTTGCTTTTGTCCCCGCTGCTCTGGCTGAAGTAGTCCCAGAAGCCTTTCTGTGTCTGGGCAGTTGCAAATGCTGTGGAGAGGGATGGGGTGGTTAGAGGCTGGGTCTCCCCCCCTCAGTCCAGCCTCCACCCACACCTCCGCATTGAAGTCAGGGCTGGAGACCCACCTGAGAGCAGAGCCAGAGCCCAGGTCAGAACTGCAACCATGCTTGCTGTTGTCTACTCAGGAAGAAGGCGAACCGAGGCCCGGTTAAGGTGAAGAAGCAAAGGAAGGACATCTCCCAGTTTTGCCCCAGGGGGCCCTGCTCCAGGGCCAACCTGCCCAAAATCTGTTAACCTTTCCCTGAGATATGCGGAGCACAGGGCTGCCGGGCTGATGAGGACTGATCTAGGTGAGCATGGCTGGGAGGGACAGGGTGTTTTGGGGAGAGGGGGGCTTTTTCACCTGGATCACACATATGGAGTGTGGAGCTCAAACTGCTTTGTAGAGTTTCCCCCACCACCCTCCCGAGACCCCATGACCAGCTCCTTTGGCCGCTTCTGCCATCACTCCCTTGCTCACCTCTCTTCCTGCCTCCCACTCAGCAACTGGGAAAGCTGAGGGATCCCAAGGGAGAAGAAGCAACTCTGCCAAAGTGCTCCAAGAGGATGTCCTTAGTTCTTAGTTCCCACCCCAAGAAGCCCAAGAGCTCTCTGCTGAGACCCCTGCAATCCCCTCCCTGAGGAATCTGACCCGCACCCCTCTACCCAGCACCCGCTCACCTGCTCAGTTCTGGGCACAAAGAGCAGACATTCGGCTTTATACTCCAGGGGCCTGGGCCTCTGGCAACAATTGCCCTGAGTAAATACCACGTGGAGGTTCAAAGAAGGCTGACCTCAGCTGCCTCCCCAAGGCTCACCTCCTGCCCTTCCCTGGCACCCAGAGGGTTAATGAGCGCCCTGGTATCAGGGGGCTGCTTCAGCAGAAAGGTCCTGCCTGGAAAGATTATCAAGGAGTAATCTAAACTCCTTACCCAGTTCCCCCCAAGCCCCTTGAGCTTCACCCTTCCCACTTAGCAGCTGGCTGGCCCACCAACAGAGGAAAGCCTATCTGCTGAGGGCCCTGCTCTTAGCCCAGAGGCACCGTGCCCTCGCCAGACAGGGACAGGGTCCAGGGGCCAGCCTGAACCTGAGCAGCTCTTGACAGCTTCACTACAGGCCCCTCAGGCAGCCTGGGAAGAGCCAGCATTTATAGGGTTAAGGGTGCTCCCATCTTCCACTTTATGAAATAATCCAGGAACTCAGGGAAGTCAGATGTGACAGGGTGAAGGCCGTGAGAGGCATCAGGGCCAGGGACTCTGGGCCCAAAGAATTGGAGCAAGAGGAGGATTCTTCCCACGGGAAAAGCTGAACTGCACCCCCAGGGCCTCTGAGGAGGGGAAGCCCAAGAGCCCGGACCCTTGATGACACGCCCACTCCATGTACTTAAACATACATTCAGGAAATCCTGATTTTTACTCCTGAATGTATCCTGAATCAGTCCCCTGTCTTCCATTTCCACTACCAGTCACATCACAGCTGTGTTTGTTTCCCATCTTGATCACGTGCATAGCCTCGGACGGGTGTCTCTGCCAAAGTCCAGCCTACTCCGTGCGTCCTCTGCCGTGGCTCTGCCGTAGCTCGTCCCAGCCCACTCCGGTCTCATCTCCTCCCACCCAACACCCTTGGCATTCCCTGAGCATGCCATCTCTTTCAGGACCCTGAGCCTCCCTACATGCTGCTCCCTCAGCCCGAAATAGCCTATCCCTTGGGGAACTTATATTCTTTTTTTTCTTTTTTTTTTTTTTCAGACTTGGTTTGAATTAGTTAGAATTGCCATACGATCCAGCGATTCCACTTCTGGGTAGATAACCAAAGGAATTGAAAGCAGGAATTGGAACAGATATCTCTACTTCCCTGTTCCCAGCAGCACTATTCACAATAGTCAAAAGGGGAAACGGCCCCAAGTGCCCATCGGCAGATGAGTGGATAAGCAAAATGTGGGATATGTACACAATGGAATATTATTTAGCCTTAAAAGGGAAGGAAATTCTGACACACGTTATAACATGGATGGATCTTGATGGCATTATGCTGGGTGAAATAAATAAGCCAGAACAGAAGAACAAATCTCGTATGAGTCCACTTAAATGAAGTACTTAAAATAGTCAAAGGCAAAGGCAGAAAGTAGATTAGAGGTTACCAGGGGCTGGGAGAGGCAGGAAAAAGAGATACATTATGTTTAATGGCACAGAGTGGGTGGTTTCTCCATCTCATGCGGGTGGTTTCTGCATCTCATGGTCATGAGATCAGGCCCTGCATTGGGCTCAGTGCAGAGTCTGCTTGAGATTCTCTCTCCCTTTCCCTCTGCCCCTCCCACTCATACTCTCTCTCTCTAAAATCAATCAATCAATCAATCAATCATTTTTTAAAATGGCACAGAGCTTCTGTTTGGGAAGATGCAAAAGTTATGGAGGTGATGAGTGGTACTAGTTGCACAACAGTGTGAATGTACTTAATGCCACTGAACAGTTGTTGCACTTAAAACTGATAATTTCTACGTTATGCATATTTTACCGTATTTTTTTAAAAAGCATTTTTGGTATTCTAATAGTTTTTGCAGAGGTTATGGTATAAAATATAGCTGCACTGTAGTGTCTGTAAATTGGTATCATCACCACCCCTTCTTTTTTTAAAAAGATTATTTATTTGAGAGAGAGAGTGTGTGTGCAGGGGGAGGGGCAGAAGGAGAGGGAGAGAGAAAATCTTAGGCAGACTCCCTGCTGAGTGCAGTGCCTGATGCTGCGGGGCTCCATGCGGGGCTCGATCCCATGACCCTGAAACCCTGAGACCAAGACCTGAGCCAAAGTCAAGAGTCAGACCCTCAACCAACTGAGCCACCCAGGCGACCCTCATCACGACACCTTCTCAGGTCTTGTCGGTAATGCAGAAGAGACACCTGGAACCATATTTCCCAGAATCCCCTTCCCTCTCTGGGCCTAGGTTAGAGTCAGTCAGTATGACAGGCAAGAGGAGAGACGGTTATTTTCCTTGGTTGTTGCAGGCAGATGCATAGGCAGACAGACTTGGGGTTTAAGGCAGCTTCTGGATGACCTTCTTAAGAATCACATTCATTGGTTTTGTAGCCTAAGACAATTAGGTGAGTTTCTCATTTTTAGCTACTAACAGGTGAACTTTTGAGCATCTCTCCTTCAAGTGCAAGCTGAGATGATCACTCCTCCATCACGTCCAAGAGTTTTATAAACCTTGAATTCTCTATATTAAAGCCTTTCACACTTGAAATACACACAGTGGCTTCTGCTTTTCTGACCGAACCTACATTAATACAAGAGGTAGATGCAAGACACACTCCTGCTTCTCTATTTGATGCCATCTTATTGTTTTAGTTTCTAAACTGTTTGGGTTGGTTGGAGGTATTTGTGCTTGCGTATGTGTTATGTGCTTTGTGTGTGACAGCATACATCTAAGAATAAGGACAATTCTACATAAACATGATACCATTATGACACCATGAAATTGACATAATTCTTTAATATCACCTAAGATATATTAAATACTCAAATTTTCCCAATTCTCCCAAAATACCATTTGCAGCTACTTTTTCTTTCTTTCTTTTTTTCTTCTTAAATTCAGGATCCAACACATCTTATCAGGTTGTCATGCCTCTATGGTCTTTTTTCATTTAGAACAGTACTCCCCAACCCTTGACATTTGCTCCTTTTGAAGAGTCCAGGGGAGATGTCTTGTAAAATGTTCTGGATTTGACTGACTGTTTCCTCATCATTAGATTCAGGTTAAATATTTTTGGTTCCAATCTTTGAATGTGAACACAAGCTTTCTAAAAGCTCTTGCTTACAGAAGAAATCAGCTACTACATGTAAATGGAATGATATAATCTTTTTTAAAAACTACTATTTTGAGCCCTCAGATAATATTTGATTCAAGCAAGGATTATCAATGAATGCTAAAACCATAAGGTGAAAAACTGTTGAGGAAAGGGATGCTCACATGCCTTCAAAGTATCACCCCACAGATAGATGACCTATTAATTATTAAGTCTATTTTTTACAATGAAGAAACCTGGTGGATCATTTTAACCAAGTGATCAAACTTAGCATCACCAAATAGCAAGACAACATAACATTTTGTATCTCCAGATGTGGTGCAGTAAGAAGGGTCAGATATGAAGTATTTTGAACCAGATTATTTCCACATGAAGCTGTTTGCACTTCCTTTTTCTTCATGTTTCTTTGTTGCTTAGTATCTGATACTCTCAGCTGAATTTTAGAAGAGAATTACCCATTTGGATTTTTTTTTTTTAAATCCAGGAATTACCAACATAATCTGGACGTAGAGTAAAAATAATTTGAAAATGTATTTGTAAAGATTAAAAGGTACCTTATTCTTTAAGGTTCTGTAGGAGCAGTTTTGCTATAAACACATGAAATACACAAGTATATGGATTTCAAATAAAATGTCAACATGCACCAAATGAGATTTCTTAGGCAGTCTTCCTCTTTTGACCTATTCTTTAAGGGATCATTAGTGACGCCTCATTCTAAATACAGAACTCCTTCAACTTATGATAGAGTTCCATCCCAATAAACCCATCCCAAATTGGAAATATTGTAAGTTGAAAATACATATCATACGTTGAAAATATTGAGCTTTGCTGGCTCAGTTAGTGGAGCGGGCAACTCTTGATCTCGGGATTGAGTTCAAGCCCCCACTTTGAGAGTAGAGATTACTTAAAACTAAAATCTCAAAAAAAAAAAAGAAAGAAAAGAAAATACATTTCATACACCTAACCTAACAATATTGAATGATTGAATAGTGTGCTGAAAGTGATAAAACAGAAGGTTGCACGGGGGCAGAATGGTTGTCAGTGTATCGGATGTTGACCCCTGTGATCGCAGGGCTGACTGGGAGCCACCACTCTCTACGACTGCCCAGCATCAAGGGAGGGGATCGTGCTGTGAATCTCTAGCCTGGGAGAAGATCCAGATTCAAAATTTGAAGTTTGGTTTTTACTGATTGCAGATCTCTTTTGCACCATCCTAGACTCGAAAATTGGTAAGTTGAAATTTGTAAGTTGGGGACCATCTGTGGTTAGTCAAACTTGTTGCAGATTGTTCTCCTTCCATCTTATCTGCCAATAACTCAGGTGTAAACTGGGGTGGATTAGTCTTTACTCAGTGTGGCAGCATCCCAGGGTCCATCCCAGAACATACCAGAAACATAGGTAGAATAGAGTAACCATTCATTATGGATACATTGTACATTGTTCTACTTCTCTCACCAGGCGTAAATGCAAGTCCACTTCAACAACAACATATATACCTCAAATGCACCCAAAAAAGGGGGGGTATTTAACACAGCACTGAAATAGCCAAGCATGTTTAGTAGTGACCTGTGTAATCACTATTTTGTCTTGAAAGATGATCTATTTGCATGATTTGTCAAAAAGAAAAGCAATTAGATAGGCCATCTAGAAGTGGAAAATATAGTCATTAAAATGAAAAAAAAAAAATCATTTGGCTACAGTTGGAGAAAGAATTAGTAAACTAGAAGGGCAATCTGAGAAAATCGCCCAGAAAGAATCATAGAGAGAAGAAAGTTATGAAATGGAAGATAAGAGACATGGGGGGGCAGAATGGGAGGATCCAACATATACCTACTGGGATTTCTACAAAGAGAATAGAAAGAGAAACGTGTATGTATTTAAACATACATATACTTAAGCCATGTAAAACCAGTTCTTTGCCACTAAAAATTGGTCAAATATTGGCAATTTCATATAGTCCAACTTAACAAAAAATACCTTTAAATGTAGCTCATCTCATTAGCTGCTGTTTCCAGTAATTAGAAAACTACTTGTCACATGGTAGGCGGCTTCAATAAATATATACTGATGAAGGGACTACTTTGGAGGAAGTGTTATAAACAAGGAGGACCTAAAATATTAGGCCAAAGTAGCGTGGAAAACGAGAAAGCAGAGATCAAAGTTAAAGCATTCTGCAGTCTTTGCATTATTCAGTAAGAAGATAGGGATATTGATTATCTTTTAGACTTTGTGAGGTCAAGCAGGAATATTAAAATTTTAAGGATAACCCATTAAAAGAAACGAAGAATGTATAACTTTCAAACTAGTACATGGGATTGAGACTAAAGAACACCAGATTGACTTTTAGTAAAGGGTGGTGGATTGATTGTATGCATCAGCCTGTACCTATTCTGAAATCCCAATAAAGCAGCATAAAAGGGCACTGTGAAAAAAAGAAATGCATAAATGCACAAAGAGAATAGGAGACAAGATATTTTGGAAGTTGGAAAACTTCCAAATGGTCAAATGGTAATAACTACACACACCTGAGAAGATGAATTTTGCAGCAGTGTTGGAGAAAGCCAAGAAACCCCCTGATCTGTACTATTGAATGCCCTGGAAGCTCAGACATTAGCAGCGATAGATTCTTCTAGAAGCACGGGTGACAGTGGAGCTCAAGATGTGGCAACTGGTTGCAAGTCTGTTTGAGAAGCAGACGTCCTCCCCAACACCACTCAGCTGGGTTACGGCCTTCCCCCAAAGCAGCGGGAAACCAGAGGTGTATTCCCCGGAGAGGTTAAAGGGGCGGCAGTCTCTGGCCTGGAGAAAACATGGTGTTATTGACACCAGGGTTCTTCTACACAAAAAAAGAACATTTAAGTAAAATTTTCTATATTGAATTATGGGATGCATCCCTCTACACCATCTTTTCCTTTGGTCAAAATGTTGGCCAATTGGACTTTACCCTCCAGGAAGGAGACTGGAATATTCTCCTGAGAAATTTGGCTAACCCAAGAAAATAGGCCAAAAGAAACAATTTCGGGGGTTCTTTGTGGTTGAGAGTGAGTCATGGACTCAAGGCTTCATATCAGCTTCATTTTTTTTTCTAATTTACTATGAAAATTTTCACACATACAGAAAAGTTGAAAGTACAGTGATCATCCTTTTACTCACCACCTGGGTTCAGTAATTGTATATTAATAATATAGTAATTAATATTTTGCCATGTTTGCTTCCTCTCTCTATATGTGTATTTCATATGTATGCTTGATTTCTGCTCCCTAACCTGCTTCCCTCTACATTTCAGATTTATGCAAACTGGGCAAAAATCTGGGGGTAAATCATTGAAACATATAGGAAACCAAATTAACAACCACAAAAGACAATTATTAACTGCAAGTAGAAAAAAAAAGTACTGGAAAAATTACCATAGTAAACCACATATGAATACCATGTACATAATCATGATAATATGAATACTGGCTATGATATCATAGTTTAAATAAGACCTATGACATAATAAATTGGAAAGTGTGTGTGCGTAAGGTGTGTATATATGAAAGAAAGCCCCATTTTTATTTTTATTTTTTTATTTATTTTTACACTTAATCCCCAGGTGCCAGTTGGCCTCCTATGTCATGTCTGGGGAACTGGAAAATCAGAGAATAATAACAGAATTTTCTAAGAGCCAAAAGGTGTTTATGCAGAGGGGAAAATGGGGATGAGTTTAAGGGACGTTTACTTTTTTTATCCTAACTTGTAGTATTGTTTGATTCTCTAAACCGTGAAGTTTGATAAAATAAAAACTTTAAAAATTTAAAAGTACATAAAATCATTTTTTAAAGGAACATAATAAAACCAATAGAAGGGCGAGCAAGAAGACAAAAGAAGCAAAAAAATACCGTGGTAAATAGAAGATACAAAAGAATATGAGAAATCAATCAGTAATCCCAACAGAGGGGAATAGATTAAACCAGGCCATAGAGCACCAACTCTGGAGCGAGACAGTGTGGGTTACAATGCTGACATGGATTAGCTCTGTGGCCTCGGGGCAAGTTACTTAACTTCTCTGTGCTTGTTTCCTTATTAGTAAACTGGGAATAATTATAATACCTCCCTCATAGGTTCTGTGGGAAATGAACGTTTTAATGTATTAATACATGAAATAAAAAACGCTCAGAGCACTCCTGGGCACATAGTAAGTGCTGCATAAGGGTTTTCTATTGTCATTAGTGACAATTTGCTTTATAAAAATTAGATTTTATAAAAATTCCAGTCATTCACGACTTAAAGGGACATACTGAAAATATAACATCAGAGAAAAGCTAGAAAGTATAGCAGGGGCGAGGGACTTTAAAAACCCATACCAGACAAAATTTAATGAAAAGAAAGCAGGTATAACAATATAATATCAGAGCACATAAGCTTTGGGGCAAAAAGGATTAACAGAAAGAAAAAATTTACCAGGAAAAAAAAACAGGGAAAAACATTTACCAGGTAAATGAAATCTAACATCATAGCCTCAAAAGAGATAAACTGAAAAGCTGCTGAGTCTCAAAGAGAACTTGACACATTTGCTCAGAGAGTTTAGTACCATTTTCTCAAAATGGATAGAATCACAGAAAAATAAAAGATGTGAACAATAGGCCACAAACTCGATCTATATAAGAACCTGTACCTCAGGAAATACAGAATCCTTACCATAATTTAGTACATACTAGGCCTCAAGGGAAATCCAAGTATTATTTGTAATAGCAAAATAATAATAATAAAATAAATTGAAAAAACAAAAAAACGGAAAACACCCTAAATGTCCATCAATAGATGGATGAGTAAATTCTGGTACATTCACAGAATGAAGTACTACATTCGCTGGTAACAATGAACACATTATAGAGAGAGATGGATATATCCCCAAAGCGTAATGTAAAGTGAAAGAAAGCAAATAGCAAGAGGATACAAATAATTTTATACTGTTTACATGAATTTTTACAGCATGTGAAACAGCACTGCTCATGAATTTGGTTCCAAAAATACATATAATAGAATAAACCTGTGGGTGGAAAGCAGACTCACCATCTTCGGGCTCATGATGGCCTTGGGGAGGGAAAGCAAATAGATGGGGTGGGCAGGGAGAACAGCAAGGACTTGGGCTCTGTCTACCACATTTTGTTTCTTCGAGGAAAGATTCTAAGACAGGGCGCCTGGGTGGCTCAGTCGGTTCAGCGTCTTGCCTTCGGTTCAGGTCATGATCCCAGGGTCCTGGGAATGAGCCCGGCATCGAGCTCTCTGCTCAGTGGGGAGCCTGCTTCTCCTTCTCCCTCTGCTGCTTCCCCTGCTTGTGCTCTCTCTCTTTCTCTGGCAAATAAATAAAATATCAAAAAAAAAAAAAATTCTAAGACATAAGCATCAGTATTTGTCAAATCTTGGTAAGGGGTGCCTGGGTATTAGCCATACTATCCTATGTACTTATATGTATGCTTGAAACAGTCCATTATAAGATTTTAAAAAGAAGAAGCAAGAGGTCCTCTGGGGTTTTGTATGTGAGAGGCTCCCGTGAGCCCCACAGAAGCGAGGCAGTGGGCCGGCGGATGCAGAAGCCGGGCCATGGAGGGACGCCTAGGTGGCTCAGTCGGTTAAGCGCCTGCCTTCAGCTCAGGTCATGATCCCAGGGTCCTGGGATCAAGCCCCGCATCGGGCTCCCTGCTCGGCGGGGAGCCTGCTTCTCCCTCTCCCTCTGCCGCTCCCCCTGCTTGTGCTCACGCTCTCTCTCTCTGGCAAATAAATAAATAAAATCTTAAAAAAAGAAAACCTGGGCTGTGGAGCCCTGAGCAGAAGTGAAGAAAGGAAGGGGACTGAGTGGCCCTGGGGTAGCTGCTTTGGGGAACGGGAGAGAGAATTGAGCGGGAACTCCCAGAAGGCTGACCGGACTCTAGCCACGGGCCCACCGAAAGCCGGAGGCCTTGAATTCACAGCAGCATAAATCAGAGCAGGATTTTCTCTAACCGGGCTCCACAAGGTGAACTGGAAAAGCAGAAGTCTGCTTTATTCTGAATGAGGTTTTACCAGAGGAACGAAAAAGACAAGGGGGTCCGGGGGCCCAGGGAATGTCAGGAGACTTGAGGCACTGGGCAGGATGGAGGGTGAGGCCAGAGCCCAAGAGGGCGGCGAGGGAAGCAGTGAGAAAACAGAGCCCCATGTGCATGGTGCACAGCCCCGGGGAATGTTTGAGAGAAACATGCCAGAGGCAGAATTGCTCCAGGTCCCCCAGCGCACACGTGTCTGGTCACCTGAAATGAGTCGGAGGAAAAGGATAGAGAAATTGAGGTCAATCCGTTGAGAGGGGAGGTGTTTGGTCACGTGTTCCACATGGATTTTTTTTTTTGATGTCTCCAGGACGAAGGCGAGCTCCCCGGAGAAGAGATAGATGCTCCACTAGGAACCAGGCGGCCAAGGCTCAGTGAATGTGGAAATCAGCAACCAGGGTGAGTTAGGAACAGAGCCAGACAGAACCAGCCTCAAAGATTTAGTGATCTGGAAACAGCAACCAGGCCTGAGGATCATCAGCCCCCATCAAGGAGGGCCACAGGGGAACCAGGTGTCCTGAGCAAAGACCAGGTGCCAGCAAAGGCCAGGGAGTGGAGGGCATGCCCTAGGTGAGGCTGAAGACACAGAGGGGTTTGTTCCAGAGGGTGAGGAAGTGAAGAAGCGGCAGGCATGCCAGGGGTAAAGGCGTGGAGGCAGGAAGCTATGCAATTGTAGTTGGGGGGTAGAAAACAGTGAAGGATTCGGTCTGGCCAGCTCTCAGCAGCAGAGAAGCCTGGAAAAGTAGCCTGGGCATACCTGCAAGTCTCTCTGCCCTCAGAGTCGGGCCCAGTAGGATTTGAAAAACGTGATCACAATGACCCCTCTATTGAACACCTGCCATGTGCCCGGTATTAACCTTTATCACCTGTAATGCTCCGAGGTAGATACTGTTATCCTCATTTTACTTACAGAGAAACTGAGGCTCAGAAAGATTCAGTAACTTGCTCAGGGTCTTGCCCTGCGCGAATCCCAGGTCTGTCTGTCTCTGGAGTCCACGCTCAATACACCATCTCCATCACCATGTATCTCCAATACGTCAGCCATGCTCAGGATGAGAGAACCCTGCTCTGGGGACCGGAACCACAACAGAGCCTCTACCCTCCTTACTGGGAGAAGCCAGGAACCCACCGTGCTCAGAAGAAAGCCAGGTCCTGCCCCCTCACCCCAAGGGGTTTATGGTTTGGGAGAAAGAGGGCTGTTGAAATACAGGGAAGCCAGGGTCCATGTGTAAGTTGATATGGACACAGGAACAGTAGCTCAGAGCCAGCCAGGGGAAGGACAGCCAAGTCCAGGAATAGCTCTCAAGTTACCATGGGGAGTGGAGTCCACCTCTCCCTCTTCGTCCCATCTCACACTTAACAGGCCCCCTCAGTCCCCCTCCTCTCCTGTCCCTGCAGAGATAGAACCAGCTCTAGCTACGGCCAGAGCAACAGGTCCTTAGGTCTTTAGCCTTGTCACGATGGCCTGTTTACCCTCTGCAGTCCATGACCCATCACGACTGAGAGATGCCCCACAGTGAGATGTTTGTGTCAGAAACAACTGCTGATGGCGTAACAGCCAGGTGGGGCCAGTGATGTGGACTCTAACGCCACAAAATGTCCCGGGCACACTCTGAGTCAGCACAGTGATGGCATGCCAACAGAGATAAGAGTTTTGGTTATTTATTTGTTTGGGTTTTGTTTACATATATCCTTTTTCATCGCCAAAGATTTGAGGCTACTGGCAGTGAAAATTTAGATGATGATCATGATGATGGAAGGAGGAGACCCTTAGAACCAGTGAAAATAAAAATAATAGCAGAAAATCTGAGAACCTGACAAAGCACAAGACCTAAAAGACACAACCACAGAGGCCATAACAGATGACAAAGTTGTAATCGTTCACTTTCACATTGGTTTTGGGTTTTGTGGAAACCTATGAAGAGGGAAATTCAGTAAGTGACATAATTGTCATCATCAGAAGAAGGAAGCACACCAGACTCAGAGGGAAAATAAAGCTTTTCCAAACACTGAGTAGCTAATTGAATATCTCTATGGGACTTTATATACAGGGCCCTTAGAGCTGTATCCAAAAGTCCCTGACCAATGGCAATTTTGCATCAGATCAAGGTGAGGTAGCCCAAATATCTAAGCTTCTGGTGGTCTGACCAGATCTATGGCTGGGATCAAGAATGTCTGACATGTTTGAGTAGGAAGTCCTGTCTATTAAAATATTAACTTACATCAGGAGCTTTTTATTTTGTTAATATTTAAAAGAGTATAACGTAGAAAAGTATAAAATATAGAGAAGCAAAAATATATATAATCACCCACATTTCCACCATCAGCTCTTGTATATTCTTCCATATTTTTTTAAAAGAGTACAGTTTTTTTTTTTAAGATTTTATTTATTTATTTGAGATAGAGCACAAGCAGGGGGAGCAGCAGAGGGAGAGGGATAAGCAGGCTCCCCGCCGAGCAGGGAGCCCCATGTGGGACTTGATCCCAGGACCCTGGGATCATGACCTGAGCCGAAGGCAGACAATTAACCAACTGAGCCACCCAAGAGCTCCTTCTTCCATATTTTTTTTATCTAGGCATATATTTGCATACATTTTGGACGATTTATTTTTATAGGATCGCGCTATTTAGTGACCTGATTTATCATTTCAAGAGTAGATCATACGTCTACATCTATGTTGATAAATGTTCATTCACAATCTGATTTTCAGTGGCGATGAGTATGGACGTACCATAAATTAACAATCTCATTGTTTTGTTTTTAATTTTTAAAGCAGCATTGCAATGAACATCTTGATAGCTAAATACATGCATTCCATGGTTATTTCCTTGACACACATTTTTAAATAGAAGAACATTTTCTGGACAGGTACATTCATATTCACAAACCGTTCGCAGAAACACACAAGACCTCCCAGGTAGGTCGGAACCAGTGGCTTAGACTCTAGAGGAATGAATGCACCACAAAACCCTCAATGATCTTCCATCTTCCATCTGTGCTACTTTTGTGGACTTCCAGATAAACATGGCAAACTGAATGCATGTATCTGATTTCATTTTTTTTCTGAAACCTCCCTCAAACTACAGTAAAGAGTTTTTTGCTTTGTTTTGTTTAAGAAAAGATGGGGACCCATAGGAGCAAGAACAGAAGAAAAGATGCCAGCAAAATTGTAAAGCTAGAAAACAGGCAGACCAGTTGCAACTAGCAGGACTAAGAGAGCTGATCTTAAGTTGGCAGTGGGGAAAGATGAGCTCCAACCTGATTTCTTGCACTGAATTCACGAAAGGCTTAAGGAATTGTAGTAAATCCGCAGCTAGTCCATGTTGCACCTGTGTGTGAATTAGAACTAACCTCCCCATTCTCGAGACACATTATTGCTATCTGCCAGAAATTTGTCATAATAAATATACAGTTCCATAATGTCTACAGTGTGAGAAAGGTGCCCTTGGAATTGGGCAGTGCACAACTTGCACGGCCATACATAACAGCCCTGAACTCAAGGCACCAGTTACCACTAAAAGTAAAGGTGAATGAGGAGGGTGTTATCAAATATGAAAGATTAGTTGAAGTTATTTTTTTTAAGATTTTATTTTATTTATTTGACACAGAGAGGGAGAGAGAGCACAAGCAGGGGGAGCGGCAGGCAGAGGGAGAGGGAGAAGCAGACTCCTCACTGAGCAGAGAGCCCGACGCAGGGCTCGATCCCAGGCCCCTGGGATCATGACCTGAGCTGAAGGCAGCAGCTGAACGACTGAACCACCCAGGTGCTCCTAGTTGAAATTATTTTAAAAAGCAGGCGAAACTTTAGCTCCCTTAGCTCACCTTGGCAGAAGACTGGAGGTTTATTTTCTGAAAAGGGAAAGAATGCCAGGCAGAGTTGAGAACAGGGTTGCCATACTAGAAATAGAGGGATTAAACCAGAGGATGCCCTCTGAACGCTGAGCCCCATCCTGCTCCTTCCATTTAGCCCCAAGAACACTGGTCTCCAGCCTTTACCCTCCAGGCAGAAGAATGGGAGAAACTTCCGAAGGACACAGGACCAACTCAAAAGGAAATACCTAAATCCTTTTATGTTAGGGGTTCCCCAACTAAACATCCCACTGTATCACCCTACAGTGATGCTCACAATCAACAAGTACCACTCATGTACTTGGAGCTTCACATCAGCTTTAAAATCCCCACTCTTAAATTTAAGCAGACAAGCAAAGATTACCAGTCATTTGAGGACAGGTCCTAATGTGAAAGATAGAGACCCAAAACAAACCAAACATTTAAAGAAGAACTTGAAGAAAACAATAGCTATACAGAAAGAACACTTAAAAATACCATGAATATCATCAGAGAGTTAAATATATTACACTGATCAAACTAGAACAGGATATGATCAAAGAACTTCACAGAATGTTTTAAAAGCTCTTACAAATTCAACATGTGATTGCGGGGATGCCTGGGTGGCTCAGTCGGTTAAGCATCTGCCTTCAGCTCAGGTCATGATCCCGGGGTCTTGGGATGGAGTTCCACATTGGGCTCCTTGCTCAGCGGGGATCCTGCTTCTCCCTCTGCTTGACACTCCCCTTGCTTGTGCTCACTCACTCTCCCTCTCTCTCTCTGACAAATAAATAAATAAAATCTTTTAAAAACTAAATGAATAAATAAACATGTGATTGCAGAAACAAAAAAACTGAATAAAGGGAGAAGAAGTCTCCCAGAAAATAGAGCATACAGAGCAGGAAGACATGAGAGAAAAGATAAGAAAATTGGAAGGCTTGTCCAGAAGTTTCCTATTATTGGAAGAGATAAAGAAAAAGGGTGTGATCAGCTTATAAAACAACTCAGCATTACCTGGTAAAGGTGAATATACCTGTCCTGTGCAACTGAACATGAAACAAAGATTCACTGAATGCGTTAGTTTATTCAACAAATATTTATTGTGCACCTACTAAGTTCTAGCCATTGTGCTAAGCACTGATCATAGGAGAATAAGCAAGATCGGCAAAACCTCCGCCCTCTCAGAAACCAACCGAGATGGTTCATCCCAAGGCCGCTGTGAAGTATGGCACATCTCTGGCTCAATTTTGTCCACAAGGTTTGGGGTTTCATGAAAGGGGTGTCCGGGTAGATTGCCTGTGGGGAGAATGTATATGTAAAGGGATTATAATTATTCCATGGTTCACAAGAGGAATAAAGATACTACCAAAGCCATACTGAGAGAGAACAAGTGTAATTTTGATAATCTGTAACAGAGTTGTTCAAAGATAAAATCAATTGTCTGGGAAGATGGTAAGTTGGCTGTCAGTGGAGGTGTTCAGATACTGAGCAAGACCCATTCATTCAACAGCTGACCGGGTGCCAGGCACTGTGCGAGGCATGTGTATCAGTTAGCTATTCTGCATAACAAATCACCCCAAAGCTTAACATCATAGGATCCCTCACAGTTCCTCTGGGTGTGTGGCGAGAGGCTGTGTGGTTCTGCTTCAGGGTCTATCACGAGGTTGCAGGCGGGATGTTGGCTGGGGCTATAGTCATCCGAAGGCCTGGCCAAGCATCTGTTTCCAATGTGGCTCACTCATGTGGCCGGCAAGTGGGTGCTGGCTGTTGAGGAGGGGTGGCTCTTCCTCCCTATCACCCCTCAGCATCAATGATCCAGGGGAGAGCAAGGTGGAAACCACAGTGCCCTTGATGACCCAGCCTTGGGGGTCATACACCATGACTTCCACAGTAGCCTCTTGATCACATGGGTCAGCCCTCTTGCTATGAGAGAGACCATGCAGGGCATGAGCCAGAGAGGAGGATCAACCTTGGAGCCAGGCAGGAAGCTGGATAAAAGAATGGGAAAAAAGAATGGGGTACCTGTTAGTGAAGAGTCGTGTTCATGTGTTAGAGATGGTATCAAGGAATTGGACTGAGAGACAAGGCGATTCCTTCCAAACCTCATGGCCTGTGATTTGGGGCATAGGTCCCAGCTCACATCCCTCACTTCCCATCTCAGAACCAGCTGCCCAAATCCTCACCCCTCTGATGTGGGCAATGCTGGGGTCTCTGACTGCCCCTCCATCATCAGCCACTTGTCACACAGCAGATAACCGTGGTTCTGTCCTCCGTGCTCTCAGACACAGAAGTCCCCAGATAACCCCACACTTGTTGTTTCTCTCCCCAGAGCATTCCCCTGCCTGTGCTCTCCATTCTGGGAGCACAGGGTGTCCTACGATGACACCAAGAGAACACAGCATTCCCAGGCAGGAGCTGCTTTCAACCGAGCTGGGACGATCCTTCCACAGCAGCAGGCCCTGTGGGTACGGGAGGAGAACAGACCCCCACACCCTTCCTTGGCCTTGCTGGGCTTTCTTCTCCCTAATCGGGGCCGTTCCATACACCAGACACCTTGGGGGTAGTGACCCCTTTGATGTTTTCAGATGACTTCTGACCTTTGAGCTTCGGGGATGGGTGTGGGTGTGTGGCTAGGATTTCAGCCTGGCCCACATCAGTGCTGGCTGACACCCCTTTGGGGGCACTGACCCATGCCCGTAGAGACGTCCAGGTTACCTGAGGAGCCAGAGGTACCTGGGGGAGCTTCAGGCCTGAGATTGGGCTGGGCTCTCGGAGTCCTGCTCGGGGAGATATTGATGTGGGCTGCACCAAGGACCAGGAAGCACCCCCAGCCGCACACTCACAGGGGCCTCTAGAACTTGGTTCTTCTGGGTTTAGGTGCTTCGGGCTTGCTACATGGTAAAGCCTGGGTCCTGGAGTAGTTCTGAATTACCATGTGATCTGGCAATTCCAATTCTGGATATACACACAGGAGAACTGAAAACAGGGACTTGAGATATTTCTACACATAACAGCATTATTCACAACAGCCAAAGGGTGGAAACGATCCAAGAGTCCATGAGTGGATGAGCAGACATACAGAACGTGGTCTAAACACACAGTGGAATATTATACAGCCTTTAAAAAGGAAAGATATTCTGGTCCAGGCTACAGCATGGATGAACCTTGAAAACATTATGTTAAGTGAAAGAAGCCAGACACAAAAGGATAGATATTGGGGGATGGTAATGGGGAATTGCTTAGTGGATACAGAGCTCCTGTTTGGGACGATAAAGACATTTGGGAGATAGCAGTGCTGATTGTACAACATTGTGAATGTAATTAACGTCCCTGAATTGTATACTTAAAAATGGTTAAAATGGCAAATTTTATGTTATATATATATACACACATATATATAAAACCACAAGTAGGGGCGCCTGGGTGGCTCAGTCATTAAGCGTCTGCCTTTGGCTCGGGTCATGATCCCAGGGTCCTGGGATCGAGCCCCGCGTCGGGCTCCCTGCTCTGCGGGAAGCCTGCTTCTCCCTCTCCCACTCCCTCTGCTTGTGTTCCTTCTCTGGCTGTCTCTCTCTCTCTCTGTCAAATAAATTAAAAAAAAAAAAAAAAACCCACAAGTAATCCTGAATAGTATCTTAAAATCCCAAATACTATATAAAATATATAAAGCGGAAAGCAAAACCTCACCTTTCTGAGATGAGCCCTGATGAATTTACCACCTAAGCTTTCAGATTTTTTCTTCCCCGTAAACCGGTTATGGGGATTCGAACGTGAGCCGGCACGACCCACCTGCCCGCTGCGTGGTGGGACCCGCTGCGCTACGGAGGTTCTCGGCAGGGCTTACACTTCTCTCACTATGCTGGGCTCACCTTAGAGGAACCATGGCCTGGGAATTAAAGGTATAGCTCTGTAGCCAGATGGCCCAGGTTCGAATCTCAATTGCACCACTTGCTAGATGTACCTCCACTGTTCTGAACTGCCTTTTCCCCGTCTGCATCTTTGATGTCACAGTTTGTTGTGAGGATTATATGAGTCGATGTGGTACCTATACTGTGTTTTTTAAAAACACCTAGCACTAGTGAGCACAGAGCATCACTTTATTGCCATGCCTCTGTTCTGACCTTCTATCCCTGGACAGTCTTCATTGGCCATCATTTTTTTGGGGGGGGTGGAATTTTAGCCTCCTCTTTTATTCCCTATTTTCCCTTCTGTGGCCTCCCCTCCTTTCCTACTGTTTGTGACCACCTCAAACACCTGTACAGGGAATGCACGGGACAGCTGAAGCCATCTGTTTCCTTCTAGCCGATTCCCCAGTGTTTCCTCTTTAACAGGCAGCATGGACCACCAAATACGATTCTCTCTCTGACGAGAATTCCAGGTCTAGCTGTTGACCTAAGAGACTTTTTACCTCCTTACACATTCACATACAAATACACATATGTGTTTCTTAACGGGGTGGTATAATGCATAATATTCAGAGCCTTGCTTTCGTTTGCTTAAAAGAGCTTGCACTTCTTCTCATAAACAGATTCCCCAAACCAAATCAGAGCTTCTTGAACTCAGGAGCTCACGAGAGACCTGAGCCCGGTTGTCAGAGCACCTATGGAAAGGGTGGATGGGGCTGGCTGCCCAAGCTGGGCACGGCTGTCCAACTGTCTTAGATGCTAGAGACGTCCCTTGGGTTGATGGAGACACAGTCCCACACACCAGCTTAGAACAGAGCAAGATAGCTTTCCTTCAAGGATGGAACCAGCCCTAACAAGGACTGATAAGTTATGTCTCAGAGAAACCAACGGGACCGACGGGAACAGGCCAGGGATGGGAGCACAGCTTCCAAGGACCAAAGCGGGAGAAAACACTGCAAGAGAAAAGGAACACGTCGATCAAGGTTCTGGATTGCTTGTCACAGAAACCTACTGTGGGAGATATGAGCAGAAAATGAGTTTAATTGATATTTCTGGAAACTTTGAGGAAAACTAGAGTATTGGAAACTTAATAAGAATGAGGAAAGCTAAGGGAGAAACATGGCCAAGAGGACTCCCCAAAATGAGACCCCTAGGGACAAGCCTGCTGCCACCACTGAGCTGGGCCAGCCCGGCACGCCTGGCAGCGACCGCCCGCACCGGCCCCGGACTGAGGCTCCGGCCCAGCTGCAAAGGGGTGGCTACTGCCCTGCTTGTTCCAGAAAGGATTCTCCACCCTCCTTTTTTCTGCATTCCGGCCTTATTCTGAGTCTGGGGTTTTGACATCTGATTGCTGAGCGTAGCCCCATGCCACCCCCCAGAGGAAGGGGGGCTGGGTGGCAAGAGGCTCAGCATCTCTCATGGAAGGCAGACTCCAGCGCCCGCCAAGACTGGGAGGTAAGAAATTCCCCAAACAAAGCAAGGGGGATTCAGAGTCTGGGCAGCCAAAAGCCGTGGCATCACTGGCAGATCTCTGCCAGGTCAGGGACCCAGGAGCCTGGAGACCAGGTGAGAAGTCTTGGTGCAGGAGAGAGAAGGCATTCGTCATTCCTCACTCCTCACCCAGTGTGGACCAGGGCCCTGACAGGACCCTCCGAGACCTGCAGGCAGGCCCAGGGGCGGGGGTAACTATCTAGGACTCATACTATGGACCATGCTCCAGGAGACACTAAGGCCTCCAGGGATCCCAGAGGCAACTCTCAACCAGTGGCCCTAATGTGAGGTCTGGCACTATCTCTGAAGTTTCCAGATCTGCTCAGAAACCTGTCCACCCTCTGCCCCCACTTCCTTTAGTGCCTTGTTTAGTTGGTCCTTCCCCAAAGTCAGCCAGTAAACCTCCAAGTGGTGGGTTGTCAAGGCGTCTTCACAGGTAGGTTCCTGCCCTGCAAGGGGGCCGGGTGCGCGGGGGGGGCCGGGTGCGCGGGGGGGCGGGGAGGCCGGGTGCGCGGGGGGGGGGGGGGGGGGCCGGGTGCGGAGGGGGGCCGGGTGTGCGGGGGGGGGGGGGCGGGTGCAGAGGGGGGGCCGGGTGCGCGGGGGGCGGCAGCAGCCTTACTGACCCAGGGCGTGAGAACGAGAGCAGCTGGGGCCCGGAGGACGCCGGGGTCTGCCTTCGACCAGCTCCGGTGGCCTGGACTCACGTGGCGTGTGTGACCTGGCACAGAGGGGAGGAGGAGTGAGCAGGGAGAGGAAATCACTTGTCTTGGGTTTCTGTGGTGCCGAGGCAGCAACCCCGGCCACGTGTGAACAGTTGTTGCTCCTGGACTCTGCTCGATGTTGTGCTGAGTGTTTGGCATGCACTGTTCCACCAAACACCACAAAACTCATCCCTATTTTCCAAAAGAGGTCAAATGATCTGCCCCAAATCACCCAGGAGTGAGCGGAAAAGCCAGGATCTGAATTTAGGTTCACCTAATTTCCAAGCATAATCCTTCCCCACAGGCAGGTGCTCAGGTTGACACCAGGACCAGAGTGGGCCAGGTCTATGGGCCCCCGTCCTGGGGGCACCTTGTGATGGAGGCATGGAGGGATAGAGGGATGGAGGCCCCAGAACCTACTCCCGGGCATGTTCTGGGTGTCTTTGAGGAAAACCCTAAAAAGCCGGTGCCCCACTCTGGGAAGGAAAGGGATGCTCAGCTGGACTTGCAGACTTGGGGTCAGAGGTAACAGTCAGGATGTCGTCATTTGAGACAAAGCTTGAACTGGCCCTTCTCTGGGACTCCCTCCTTGAGGGGGGCTCTGAGGCCCTGAGGGTCCCTGTCTCTAGGCTGCTTTCCTGAACTCTGGAGACCGTGGGTCGAGCAGTCAAGACATTTCTGAAATAAGCATGAATCAATCCTCTAATGGGAGTGGGATGGCGTGGAATAAACCAAAATTCACATAAATAAGTCAATTTAAAGGCCCAGAAGAGCTTATGGAAGGAGGGACAGTCTCCCGCACCGTGCTGTGAGCTCGTCACAGCCAGGGACCCCATCAAGCTTACCTCCGTGGCCCCCTCAGAGTGAAGCACAGTGTCAGACCCATGCTCCGCAGAAGCTCTTTTGCTCACTGTCCTGCTGCCTAGAATAGTGGCGTCCCCACTGAGGGCATTCGATAAACAGCTGTTGGCTAAGTGAATAGAAGCGGGCTGCGTATTTCGTCTTTGGGTAACGTGTGACGTCTTTTTCCACCTCCTCTTAGAGCACCCCCCCACCCCTCTCAGCACACCCTGCCCTCGCCCCTCTGGCAATCTCGTCTCCCCAGCCCTGGTGTCCCTCCAAGCCTCCCCTGCAGGCCCCTGCTAAGCTTTGCCAGTGGTTTTGTCCCACCTCAGGCGTACCGACAGTGAGAAGTCACATTGCAACCAGACTGGACTAGTTTCTTAGCAGCTTTATTAAGTAGTGAGAGGTAGTGTCATTTTCCATGGGACATGAGTCCTCAAGCTTGTACCAGAACTGCGTTGGGAGAGACAGACAGACAGGTGGCCGGGCAGGGCAGGTGTTCATGGGAGGGCGTGAGCACCAGGGACAGCTCAGCTCTCTAAAGGGACTGGGGTCAGCTGCAGTTCGGGGACGGCCACAAGCATGTCCTGGTTCTCTTTCTCCTCGAGGGTGCTGAAAAAAGAGTTGACCTTGTCCCTCAGATCCTTCTCCAGGAAGCTCAGGTGGTCTTCCACATCCCCTGCATAGGGGCCCAGCTTCTGCCTCAGTTCCTCCACCTGCTGCAGCAGAGCTTTGTTGAAGGTCTCGCCGTAGGGCTCCATGTTGCGCCGGAACTCCTCCACCTGCCGGTCCAGGTGGCTGCTCAGCTCGGCCAGCGACTTCTGCAGCTCCTCGGTGTTGTCCCTCAGCTTGCCACGCACGACCTCGACCACGGGCACCAGCCTCTGCCGCAGCTCATTGGCGTTGGCCGAGATCTTGGCCTCCAGCTCCTCGGCGTTCTTCTTCATCTGGAAGGCCAGCCCCTCGAGCTGGTGGTTGAGCTTCTCCTGGACGTCCTGCGCATAGGGAGCCAGGCTGCGGCGCAGGTCCTCCACGTTCTGGTCGATCTTGACCTTGAGCTCATCGGCATAGGGCGTGAGGTGCCCCTTGAGTTCTTCAACGTTCTGGTCGATCTTGGCCTTCAACTCATCGGCGTAGGGCGTCAGGGAGGCCTGCAGGTTGTCCACGTTCTGGCGCAGCATGGTCTCCATGCGCTGCGCATGGGCCGTCAGCTGGTTCCGCAGACGCTCGGCGTGAGTGTTGACCTGGGTGCGCAGCTCCTCTGCGTAGGGCCCGAGGCGCTGCTGCAGCTCGTGCATGTTGTCCCCAATCTTCCGGCTCACCTCGTTGGCATGGGGCAGCAGCCGGGCCCGCAGCTCCTCCAGCTCCTTCCGAATCTCCTCCTTCAGCTTCTCAGAGTCTTTGCGCAGGCGTTCGTGCAGCTCCGTGGCAAAGGGCACCAGCTTCTTCTGCAGGTTATCGGTGTAGGTGTTCACTTGCCCAATCTTGTCCTGGAAGAGGGCACTGCAGGGGAAGGACACAAGGGGGCCACCGTTACACTTGGCATTACGTGCCCGGACCTCGTCTCCTTATACACCCCTCATCGCATACACACCTGCCTGAGACAGGTGAGTGAGTGTTCAGGGGTACTGAGTTCACAGGTAGATCATGGTTTGAGAGAGTGGATGTAATAGACTAAGTTATTACCTTGTATCTCTGACTCTCCCCCTGACCTTGAGTCACAGGACCCACCTCTAATAGTTTGCTTCCCACCCCCACCCTCCTCCCCCTGCCTGTACAGTAAAAAGGGCAGATTTGAAGTCCTTCCCAGCTCAGGTGTGCTGGGACCCAGATCACATTCATTAATAGAATGTTATGCTCTGGACCTCTTCCAGTCTTTTAGGGATTTGAAATACTAGTTTCCTTGCACATGCCCACCCTCAGAGGCTTCCCAAATATCCCCACTTCCTTTCCCATGACTTCACAGGGACCCCTCCTTCTGGAATGTGTTAGGACCCAGTTCCCATGACATTTCCCTCCCTCCCTTTCTCCCATGACTCTCAATGCTAGGATGTGGCCATCTGTCACACTCTAGAAAGTTCAAGCAGGAAGATTCCTTAGGGATTATCAGTCCAGCCCCCTGTTTGGATATGTGGATCCCAGATCTGGAGACCTCAGGGTCACTGGGAAAGTTAGTGGCAGGGCAGTGGGTATCCTAAGCTCAGGTCCCCGGCCTCTGAGCTCAGCCTTTGCCAACACATTGCATGGCCTTTAAGAAGCTCCGCCCCACAAGTCGTGCCCCTCTTACTTGAGCTGCTGTGTGAGCTCAGACTTCTGGAGATGTTCCACGGCTTCCTTGGCATTGTTGCTCAGCTGACTAAAGTAGTCCCACACCACCGTGGCCACCTGGTCGGCACTGACCTCAGCCTGGGCACCTAGGCAGGAAACAGAGAGTGATTCATGAGGACCCATCTCCTTCCTTGCCCCTCTGCACCAGCCCCGAGCTGCAGACTGGCTGATGGTGGGGGAGCGCAACTGCTGATCTCCCCCTCTGTGCTTCCCTCGTTATAAAGCCACAGGGGCGTGTAAAACTGGGATAGCGCCAATGCCAGTGGGCAGAACGCTGGGAAGAGGCCAGCCCTCCTATGAACCGCGTGGCAGGTGGGCAGCCTTCTGCGTCCAGCTGGGGGGTGACAGGCACTTGGAACTGTCCCCTTGCCTGGGCTCCAGACTCTCCACCCTGCCCACTCGATGCAGCAGATGGCTCCTGCCCGAGAGCCCCATCCAAAGGCAACTCCTACTCACCGGTGACAGCCAGCAGGGACAGGGTCAAGATCACAGCCTTCGGGAACATCCTGGGCTTCTCGCTGGGCTGGAAGAGCCTCGTGCCGCACTGGATCCTTCCTGGAGTCAAGGGGCCAGAAGAGAGGCTCTCAGGCAGCTCACCTGAGCTGTTGTCCGAACTGACTGAACCTCGGAGCCAGCCAGACATTTAAACCCCCACCAGGCTGCCCTCCCCACCTCCCTCCCCAGTGTGACTCCACGCTGGAAGGTGACACATGCCCAGGAGGCCTCTTGGACTTTTGTGACCCAAGACAACGTGGCAGCTGACAGCTGACCAGGGCTCGGGCAGCATTCAGAAGACACTGTTCTGTATTTGTGCCCCACCCAGTATGGAAGGGAGGGTGGGGAGCCATGAGCCGTGGGAGAAAGGAGGCCTTGGGAACCCCTGAGCCAGGGACTAATGCCCCAGAGGCCCTGCTGGCAATTCTGGGTCTGAGCCAGGTTTGGAGGGCAAAGTTCACACCTCCTCTGTCTGCGTCAGGGAAGAGAGCCCTGCCCCACGACATCCCCCACTCTGACTCCATCCATCTCAGAGCACAAGACACTGGGCTGGGACACCCAGGGCCACAGCTGCGGACAGCAAGCTCTGGTCCAGGTGTGCCCAGGAGGAGGGGGCTCTTGCAAGCCTTTGGGCAGTTTGGTGGAGTGGGCAAGGGCCCTGTATTGAACGGGTTCATTGTAAGTGTGCTTCCTGTCCCACCACGGCCTAGCTGGGTCATGGGCCTCGTGATTCAGCTTGGCCTAGCTCTGAGCCTCAGTTTCTCCTTTAAAACATGGGGCTGCTCATGGTGTGAGTAGTATAACGCCTGACGCAGAGTTAGCACTACAGATAGTTGTTGTTATTAATAATAGTATTGTTTTCCTGGTTTGGACCATGGCAGGAGGCCCAGTAGAATGCTCACCCCAGGGGGCCCCATGCAGGGAGAACGGCTGGCCTGAAGCCTGATTCCCACCCCCAGCCCAGCCACACTCCCTGGGCAGGAGCAGCCAGCCTATGCTGAATCGCAGGACCTGAGCCTCTTAGGGGACGAGGGTGGGGGGCAGGAGGTCTTCTATAGGACGTCTAATGTTCTCTACAACCGAGGTCGTACACCCAATTACAGAAAGCCATCCACCAAGAAGACAATGCAGCCTGGTCAGCGTGGGTAGCTCTGCTGGACCACGTCCCCTGCACTGACCACCAGATGCATCCCACCGACGGCACTGTTGGCCCCCCCACACTGCGAGAGCGCAGTGCCCGGCACGAAGCTGGGCTCCCGTAGACCACAGTTGTGTTGACCCTGACTTATCAGGCCTCCCTGGTTCATATTCCAGCAGTGGCTTGATGTCTCATGGGATCGAAGACAGCTAGAAGGCCTTCTGCTGCCCGCACCCCCCACGGTCGCTTCCAGTACCAGGGAGCTCTCCCCTCCCCGGAGCGGCTCTTCCCTCCTCCCAGCAGCTATGAGGGGCTCAGATTCTGGAGTCGGGCTCCCTGGGTTTGCGGCTGGGCTCCCCACTCACCGTCCCCGTGGGGACAGGACAGATCTCCTAATCTCTCCGAGCCTCAGCCGCCCCCGCTGGGCAGGGACGAGCACCTGTCCGCTGGGCTTCGAGGATTCGGAGTGACAACCGGTGTCGTGCTGGGAACGATGCCCGGCGCACAGTAGGTGCTCATCCAGCACGAGCCAGGCTTCACCCCTGAAAGCCTTCCCTCCCTGCAACACTGGCCTATCGCTCGTGCTCCTGCTCCCACGTCAGGCACAGTCCGGCCCGGGGTGGGCACAAAGGTCAGTGCTCGGTGCCCCCATCCCTTCCCTTGGGGCCGGAGATGAAAAGAGCAATGAGTCACCGAGGACACGCAGCTGCAATTGGAGTCCGAGCAGCCAGTGCCACCAGCATGTGACAGGCTCCGTCTCGCCCGCCCGGGGGGACACGCAGCAGGAGTGTCTGCACCTATCCACGCATGCCCGAGGGCATCCGCTGGACGTGCACAGAGTCGCCTAAGTGCGCCACTAGTTCCGCTGTCGCGGGCACAAAGCTGGGGCCTGCCGCTAGGGGACCGGGGCAGACTGGTGCAGAGCCATGCGGCCGCTGGAGCAGCCACAGCCTTGAGGGGGGCGTGCTGCGTCCTGGCGTGTGGTCCGTGGGTGCCACCGATGAATGCATTTCTCTCCCGCCGTCAGCGGGCATCTTTGGTATCAGGCTGTGAATGGATTTGTGCTGGGAGCAGGGGAGAATGAGCGCCCAGGCTCAGAGTGTTCGAGCTGCTGATGGAAGTAGGAGACTCTGCCCCCAGCTGGGCCTCTGGGTCTCTTTGGGCTCAGATGCTGGCATTTCCAGGTCCTCCGGCTGGCAGGGCCGAATCGGGGCTCCCAGTTCAGCCTACTGGCAGGGGCCTGGGTCACAGAGCCTCGGGTGCTAAGCCTCACCCAGACACGAGTAAGCTCGGAGAGTCTGCCCAACCGCAGAGGACCATTTTTGGCCCCCGCTAGTCAAGCCTCCTCCCCCCACCCCTCCCCACCCACTGCGGCGGCTGCTTACTCCTTAGAGCCAGTCTTGGGCCAGGCCCAGAGCAGTCTCCTCATTCCAGGGGAGCCAGCTTGGGAGGGAGGGAGGGAGAGAATACGGAGGGCCAGGCGGCTTAGGCTGGCCACTGAGAGGGCCCCTACAGAGATAGCCCCTACTGAGACCGCCCAGAGGGGTCCAGGCACTCAAGTGCCCTGAGCACTTTGAAAGAGAAAATGGGGAGCGTCTGGGTGGCTCAGTCGTGAAGCGTCTGCCTTCGGCTCAGGTCATGGTCCCAGGGTCCTGGGATCCAGCCCCGAATCGGGCTCCCTGCTTGGCGGGAAGCCTGCTTCTCCCTCTCCCACTCCCCCTGCTTATGTTCCCTCTCTCGCTGTGTTTCTCTCTGTCAAATAAATAAATAAAATCTTTAAAAAAAAAAGAAAGAAAGAAAGAGAAAACGGCCCAGGACTCCTGGTATGACACACCCCTGCTGCATGGCCCCACACACCTGGGTTCTCTACCCAGCTTAGCACGCCCCTGCTGGGTCTCTCTGCCCCCATCTTCTGACCTCCTTGGCCTCGGGGGCCCCATTGCTACATAGGAGAGAGAGGACAGGTTCCTCCAGACCCTGCACACACGCAGGCAAAGGGAGTTGGAGGGTCCAGGGCCAAGGGATCCAGGCAGCCATTTCTAGTATGCCCAGGGGCCAAGGACTTTGTACTCCAACCCAGCCTGGAATCCGGATTCCCACTGTGACCTTCACCTCTGGGGCTGAGGGACAGGCCAAAACAGAAGAGTGACATGGGCACAGCGGCTCTCTGCCCTCCCCAGTGCTCAGATCCTTCAGTGACCAAATCAGCTTCCTTTTCTCCCCCACCCCATCCCTAAATTCTGCTCAGGAAGAGGTGTATGAGTGACTGATAAATCCCCGAGGGTCTCATATCTCCAAGCTGTTTGGTACCAGTGTAGGTATTTGAAGACCTGGATTCTGGTTCCCTGCTCTACCAGTGATGGGCTCTGTGTACTTGGGTACATCTCAGCCCCATAAGCCTTAGGTTTCTTACCTACAAAATGGGGTTATTAGTATCTACTTCACAGGAATCTATTTGCATTTTAACAGAATACAAGATCTAAGTCAAAGGAATGACTTTCTAATGGAAAAACTTCAAGTCTCAGCCAATAATAAAGAATTCTGAGGGTGGAGCCAGGCCACTTTCTTGGGGCTTTGATTTCACATTGTCGGGTTAGTTGTTTCTTCCTGAGAAGATGGCTGCCTGCCAAAAGCCCTATTTCTACCTTGGGGGCTCCTCCTGCCTTCAGACTATGCTGTCTGGGGATGGACAAGGTGTTCGGGAGGAAGAGAGATTTATCAGGCCCCCTCCACACACCAGTTCCTTTGGACTTATCTCATTTACTTTGCATCACAACTCTTGGCATATCGGCGTTCTATCCCCTTTTTCAAGGGAGGAAAATTGAGGCTCTGAGATGTTAGGTCTCTGGCCCTGGGTCATATGAGTCAGTGTCAGAGGCATCGTTTAAACCTAGGATCTCTTGACTCCAAAGTCTTAGCCTCCCCGATCCTGCTAGCCAGGCTATGGCTCCCAGTGTGGGCCCAGGGACACCTCACCCCAAGAAAGGCCCGAGGCCTCTCCTGGACGGGCCCCGCAGAGCTCCTCCTCACCCTCTCCCTACCAGACTGGCTTCCTTCCAGCTCCCCGCCCAGCCAGGGAGCCATGAGGGCTGCCATTTCAAAGCTAAGGAAACCAAGACCCAACGTGAGAGGTGCTCAGTGCTGGAAATCAATCCCAGCCAGAGGCCTCAGCCTTGAGCCGCAGCTCCTGCCCCAGGGAATGTTATCAGTGGGTCCAGAGGGCAGGGGGAGGAGGAGGGGAGGAACTGGCGGGACAAAGGCCTTGGGCTCTGAGCAGCTTTTGCTATTCTCCCACCAACCCCAACCCTGGGCTCAGCTCGGGGAGGTTCCTGGGTGAGCAGCAGCCGGGACCGAAGTGCAGAGGTGCAGATGCTGGGGAGGGGACTGTGTAGTCCCCACTGCTTCGCCCTCCCCACACAAGCCTCTGCCCGTAGGTCTTCTGTGACCTCACTCTATACACCACACCCCAACACTGAGTTGTTCCCGAGCCTGAAGGAGCCCATCACCTTCTCAGTCCAGCCCCACCCCTTCCAGGCGGTTTGCAGGTCGAGGAGGGTGGGGGCGGGGAGGGATCTGCAAGCCACGTGTGAAGGGCTGAGGTGGGCCCAGAGGGCTTGTGCCCTAATCCCTTTCCCCTATCACCAGCCTCTCCCTGGGGAGCCAGGCTGCTTGGAGGAAATGGGGTCTCCCCAGTGCCTGAGCCCCTCTGGGCTGCAGGGTAGCAGGAGAGCAGGGTGGGCATGGGGGGACCCAGAGATTTCCCAACTCTCCCAGCAGGCTTGGCTGCATCTGGGCAGCCTGCCTCGGGCCCTGGTCTAGACTGATCAGCAGGTGACCTTTGCCCGGCTCACTGAGCCCTCCATGCCCCCCGCCCTGGGGACAATATAAAACAGGTCAGAGCCCTCTTGTCTGCCTGCTCAGTTCATCCCAAGGCATCTGCTCCAGGTAATGCCCCCCAGGGAGGAGGAGGGTGAGGGCTAGAGGAGAGCAGCATGGAGAGGGGCAGAGGAGGGTCCCTGCCCAGACCAGCCAGCCCAGTCCGGAGAAGAGCCAGCTGGGGCCAAGGAAGCCGCAGGGCTGGGGGAGCAGCCCCCACCTCCAATCGCATGCTGGGGGGAAACCGAGGCTCACGGAAGGCAGGACACCTGCCCAAAGCTACACAGAGCGTAGTGGCACAGCTGGGACTGGAACTGGCTCCCAGTGGGCACACTTTGCCCTCATTCTGCATGTTTAGGACCGCAAGGAGCCTTAGAGCCCCGTCCTACCCCAGACAGGAAAACTGGGCCTGGACAGGGGCAGAGATCTACCCCAAGTCACCCAGCATGCTAGTGGCAGGAACCAGGCCAGAACCCAGGCGCCCTGATTCCTGGTCTGGTGGGTTTTCTGCTCTCTCCCTGGTGGCCCGCGCTCTCCCTCAGTCTGGCTCTGGGGGCCCCGGAGGCTGAAAGCCCTTCATCTCCCGCATTAGCTGACAGCGGGCCCTTTCTCCCCCTGGCCTGACCCAGCTCAGGACCTAGTGTTGGGGCCACACCACTTCCCCGGGGGGGGGGGGGTCCAGAGGTGGGGGGGGTTAAGGTACCCCTCACAAGACGCTTCCTTGCAGGAACAGAGGCGCCATGCAGCCCCGGGTCCTCCTCGTCGCTGCCCTCCTGGTGCTCCTGGCCTCTGCCCGTAAGCAGCTCGTGGGGACTGGGCTAGGGCTCGGGTGGGGGTGGCCGTCTGCCTGGAGGACCCTTGGGGATGGCTTGAGGATCCCGGGCCCTGGTGGGTGGCTAGGCAGAAGCCAAGGGTTCCCTAGAGGCGACCCATCCCACTCAGCCCTGCTCTCCTGGCAGGAGCTCTGGAGGCAGAGGACCCCTCCCTGCTGGGCCTTATGCAGGGATACATGCAGCACGCCACCAAGACTGCCCAGGACACGCTGACCAGCGTGCAGGAGTCCCAAGCGGCTCAGCGGGCCAGGTATGCCCCACAGCTCCGTGCTCGGTGTCAGTTCCTGCCCCTGACTCAGGACGGCCCTGGCAGTGGACTGCGGCTCTCCCAGGACCTGCGCCTCTCCGAGCCTCCGTGCTCTGCTCCATGAGCCGGTCCCGCACAGGGCTTTCTCGGGCTGCCGGGGGAGAGATGGTGGAGGCGGGCCTGCATTCTTCCTTCCTCCTCCTGGCCTCCCCTCCCTCTGAGGGTCCTCCTTGCTCCTTTAGGCACCCTGCAAGGCTCTGAGGAAGGCCACGTTAGCTCTTGCTGCCATTCTCTTTATTGGTGGAGGTTGGCATGGAGGCTCCACCCAACCCAATTTCGGCTGGTGTGTGTGTGTGTGAGTGTGTTTCTGCCTTGTGCCAAGCCCTGGGGCCGGTGTCCAGCAGAATCCATCCCTCCTCTCCCACCCTGCCCTGCCTTCTAGTCCTCTCTTCTCCCAGCATCCTTCCCCACTTCCACGCCCCCGCCCCTGGGAGTCACCCAGCAGTGCCGTAGCTGAGGCATTCAGACTCTCACAGCCCTCAGAACTCGCTGTGGAGTGGGTATTATATTTGCCATTTTACAGATGAGAAAATCGAGGCTCAGAGACGTTAAATGACTCGCCCCAGATCACACAGCTTATTTATGCTCTGATGATTGTCCAAATGAGAGACTGCGTCCCTCTGCCCCACCCCACTCAGAGCCACTAGGTTGTGCAACTCTAGTGGGCATCGCCTGGAATAGACTGACAGCCGGGGCCTTCCGCATCTCCCACTCAGTCACTCCTGTCCAGCTTGCGTCAGACCCAGGGCGGCACCAAGTTCTGCCCCAACCCGGAGAAATAGGCTGGACTTGTGCTAGGGTCCCATCACCCCCTTCAGCATCTCTTCTGCCTGGGCTGGCAGCTGAAAGGGTTCCTGCCGGAGGTCCAAGGGGCGTCGCTGGGTGAGGTTGAGAGGGTCGGGGGAGAGGCAGATGAGCTCTCACCCCCACCTCCATTGCTTCCCTTACTGATTTGACCCCCAGGGACTGGATGACCGATGGCTTCAGTTCCCTGAAAGACTACTGGAGCACGTTTAAAGGCAAGTTCTCTGGGTTCTGGGATTCAGCTTCTGAGGTCCAACCAACTCCAGCCTCTGATGCCTCCTGAGACCTCGACAGCCCAACTCTTCCTGCCCATCCACCCTGCCAGCTCCTTGGGCAGCCCCGAAAGTCACTTGAAAGTGACAGCATTCTCACCTCCCACCCCACGCCAGACCTGGCCCACCCCCAAGTTTGTTGTCCTCCCAATAAAGCTGGATGAGAAGCTGCCGTGAGTGGGATGTCCCATGTCTGCCATGTATGTTTGGGCGTGGAAATGGGCCAGGGTACTTCTGTGGGTGGGCACGGGGCTGACTCCAACTCAGGCAGGCTGCCTGAGCTGACTTGTGGGACCCAGGCCCCTGGCCCTCTCAACCAGACTTGAGTGGGGAGTGGTTGGAGTAAGATACAACTAGACTCTGGTCTTGGCCCCATCATCAGCCTCAGTTTCTTATCTGTAAAGTGGATGCAACAATACCACCCCCACTGCAGACTTGTTGAATGAATGAATGAAATAAGACTGTGCACAACACCTGGTCATCTTTGTGGCTATAGGCTGAGCTGAATTACCCCTGGGACCAGAATCGGAGTGGGGCAGGGGGGATTCCAGGGTTCCGGAAGCTAAGAAGAACCCCAAAGTTACCCAACAGCGGCTGTTTGCCTTGTGTCCCCACCAGCCAACAGATGTTCACGTCAGGGAGTCCCAGAACCACAGACTACTTGAGCAGGCCCTCGCTCTTCCAGTGATAAAACTGAAAGATGAAGGCCCTTGCCCAATGTCACGGAGTCTGCAAACGACAGAGCAGGGCCTCAAGCCCGGGTTAGCTGCTCCTATTCTGCTCGGCTGATACAGAAAAAACTCAGTTACTCGGACGCTGGGAGCCAGAGGGCTCCTTGACAGATCTGGGGGGCATCAGCACATCTAGTCCCACTTGGAGACATCTGCTCTCTCTTTGGAAATCCACCTGGGCTTCTCTTCTGGCCCAACTGGGCCAGGGATCCCAGTATCCACACCTGGACAGTGTTCTCACCCAAATCTTGCCTTGACACCCATTGCAGCTCCGGATGGTTAGGAACGACAAACTTTATCCAAGAGTTTTTAAGACACACTGGTGTTTGGGGGAGGGGCAGGGCGCCAAAGGCCCTGTTGGGGGAACATGCTCCATCAGTGCACTGCCCAGGTCTCTGATCTGTGAAGCCATGTGCATGCACACGGGGGTGCGTGTACCTGAGTGTGGAGAGGGGCCGGCTGTGGACCGAGGTGTATGCTTGAGAATGGGCATGTCTGTGTGCACAGCCGTGTGAACTTGAGTGCCTGGCCACACGCTTTTTAAAAAAAAGACCCAGGATGGGTCTGGAAGGGGCAACCCAGCCCATCCTGCTCTTCAGCCTTGCTTGGCGAGTGACTTCAAGCTTCAGCTTTCTCCTCTGAGCCGTGGATGTGGTGGCTGTCTGGCCAGGATTTGGGGAAGGACGCAGTGGGATGATGGATATGAATGCATCTTGGAAATAAAAATGGGCTGGTTACCTGTAAGAGGTGGGGATTATTGTTCCGACTCAGGCTTGGAGCCCCAGGGGTGGGCTGGCTGGCTGACAGCTGTGAGGGAGGAAACATCGGCCTTTTCTGAAGAGGGCAGGACTGTGAGGAGTGGCGTGCTGCCCTTGTAAAAAAAGAAAAGGGAAGCATCTGTTTCTTCATTTTTTGAATGACTAAAGGAGGAAGGAGCAAAGGCCAAGCTCTTCATGTGAGCCTGCCCCCATCCTTCCAGCCCCAGGGGCTCCTTGAGGCCCACCCCAGCTGGCCCCAAGCCAGAGGGCTGCCAGAGACTCCTGTCCTGGCCTGCGGGGGCGGGGGGGACATACGGGGGGGGAAGAGAGCCCTGTTTCCTGACCGTCCTCAGACAGGGCTGCCGTTCTTATTTGAGCCTGTTGCAGGCACGTAGCATTGCATCGTCTGTCCCCTCGCCTGATTCTCTCTTATTCCTTTCTGTTTGGGCCTCCTTGGGAAGGGGGCTCCACACACTACCTCCCTCCTAGCAGCCGGGCCTCGCAAGTCCCCGACCCTGAATGAAGGCCCTCAGGGGCCCAGGTTCCGACTGATGGGCTCCCGCTGCAAAATCGGCAGGGAAGTCCCTGTCCTCCGGCCAAAGGCCCTGGTGCCCGCCCCCGGGGCTGCCCCAGGGATGTCCCTCCTCCGCCCCGCACCCACTCCCATCCTCCCAAAGAAAAATTTACAGTTTTCGGAGCCCGTTTTATTGTTTAAAAATCATAACTGAAGCTTCAAAACACACGCAGCCCAACACAGACATCCCGCTTTGGAAACGTTTATTCTAAGAACCCGATGGACGGAAAGGGGAGCCCCGGGAGGGGTCCCTCGGGTCCGGGGCGCGTCACTGAGCGTTCAGCTTCTTGGTGGCCTCATCGACGGCGGCCAGGAGGCTGACCCTGAAGCTCTCCAGCACCGGCATCAGGCCCTGGCGGAGGTCCTCGAGCGCGGGCTTGGCCTTCTCTCTGAGCGCGCTCAGGTGCTCGCTGGCCTTGGCGTGGTACTCGGTCAGGGTCGCGCCGCCGCCCTCCTTGAGCGCCTGCAGCCGCGCGGCCAGACGCTCCCGCAGCTGCTCGCTGTAGGGGGCCAGCTGCGCGCGCAGCGCGTCCACGTGGGTGCGCGCGCGGTCCCGCAGCTCCTCGCCCAGCGGGCTCAGCTTCTCCTGCAGCTCCTGCAGCTTCTGGCGCGCGCCCTCGCGCAGCTCCGCGCCCAGCGGCGCCACCTTCTGGCGGTACAGCTCCACCTCCTCGTGCCACTTACTCTGGAACTCGTCCAGGTAGGGCTGCACCTTCTTCTTCACCTCCTCCAGGTCCTTGTTCATCTCCTGCCGCAGCACCTCTGTCTCCTTTTCCAGGTTATCCCAGAACTCTTGGGTGACCGGGCCGATCTGTTCGCGCAGCTTGGCCACCGTGCTGCTCAAGCTGTCCCAGTTGTCCAGGAGTTTCAGGCTGAAGGGGCGAGGAGGGGAGAGCGAGGGGCTCAGGGGTGGCCTCCCCGGCACCCCGGACAGCCCCGGAGCTGCGGGCCTGGCGCCCCGGCCCGTCTGCGGTGAGGCCCGAGCAGCACCTGTCCCTGCTGGGCATCAACCCGAGGGGCCGGAGCCCGGCCTCGCTTTCCCCACACCTCTCCTCCCCCAGGACAGCCTCCCGCGCACACACCACCGCTGGGTCCCACGGTTCGGATGGACTGAGGAGCTAGGAGAGACAGAGCTGGGTTGGGTGCCCTGTCTTGTCTGTCCCCAAAGCTGGGCCTTAAGGACCTCGTCACTATACGTGGAGTCCATCCTCCTCTCTGGAGACGGCCATCCCTGTTGCTGGCCAGGAGAGGAGGAGGGAGCTAAGAATCGGAAGGGGCTTGTCGCACTCGCAAGCAGATGGCGGTGCTGTGATTGCTGACCCCGCAGCCCCTCGCCAGGGTGCTACAGATCTTATTCTCCCTAAAATGGGTTCTGAGATGCTGGTTATTTGGGGGATCTCATTCCTGCTTGGGGATCCCATTCTGGATTTTTCCAGGCCTTCTATGGGGCCCAGGAAATAGCAGGTGGGGATTTGGCCAGTCTGGCTACATCTTCCCACAGGCCTCTCTGCCCAGCAGGATCGGCCACCCCTGCCCCTGTCCCCAGCCCCCCGGTGCCCCAGCCCCAGGTTGGGTCCATACTTCAGCTGTTTTCCCAAGGCGGAGGCTTCAAACTGGGCCACATAGTCTCTGCCGCCGTCTTTGACTACGTCCACATACACGGTGGCTAAATCCTTCACTCGATCCCAAGGCGACTGGGGTTCATCTTGCTGCCAGAAATGCCGAGCCTGGCTCCCTGGAGGTGAGAGGAGAGACCCAGATCAGGCCAGCTCCGGACTGGGCTCAGAGCTGAAATGCCAGGCTTGGAGGCAGGGGCAAGGGGATGAGTGAGAAATCCTGTTCCCTGGGCTCAGGAGGGTGGCCCACAGGGGCTTAGGGAGAAGCCCCCCCCCCCCCCGCCAATGGTTGGCTTCCTAGGTTGGGGGACACCTACCCGTGAGGAAGAGCACGGCCAAGGTCAGCACCACCGCTTTCATCCTGAAGGGACGTGGGTGACCTGGAGGAGAAGAGGGTCCCGGCTGAGTGGGCCAGGCCTCTAGTGTGAGGAGCCCAATGCCCCCCCACTCATTTTAGCCAGGAGTGGAGGAGGCAGGGCACAGAGTGGGAAGGGGTCTCGGTACCCAGAGCCCCGCATGGGGCAGAGACTAGAGCCTGGACCCCAGAGCCTGAGCCTCCGATGCCCAGTGCCCAGAGCCGGGGAGCAGGCAGCTGCACTTACCTCGAGGACTCCAGCAGTCTCTGAGCTGCCCACTCTCCCAGCCTATTTATGTCTCCAGGCAGGGGCTGGGCTGGGAGGCTGATAAGCCCAGCCCAGGCCTTGCTGCAGCTCCCTGGTCCTGGCCATGTGGAACTTAGAGTTCAAGGATCAGCTCTGTCCCCAGGGCCGGACAAATAGAGTGGGCAAACAGGAAGCTGCGGGGGCTGCAGGGCCAGGGATCAAGGGTTCAGGCGGGGCCCAGAGGGGGTGGGTGCAGGCTTGCAGGCCCTCAGGGTCGGGGTCATCTGCACCCATGGCTTCTCCTAGGGGGGATGTGTGCCCACCATTGTCCGCCATGCGAGTGCAGCCGGAAGCAAGAGACACCGGCTGGCCAGGGATGGCTGGGACTCCTCCCCTCGGGAGATGTCCTCCCCCACCGTCCCCTTGCATTCCAGGGAGATCACTTTGCCCCCACCCTGGCCTTCCCCTCCAAAGGCAGCAGACGGTCTTCCACCCAACACCTTTTGTCCCAACAGGTCAGCAGACCTTTCTCCAGGCTCTCCCAGACCTCCCAAAGCCTTACGCTCACCCGAAGGGGACTGTGGGGCCAGGGAGTGGCCTGGGCAGAGTGGAGAGGGCTTCGTGGCTCCCAGACTGAGACTTCCGGGACCTCTGACATTTCAAAACAAATTCTAAAAACCAACACGGAGTTGCCAGCTTTTGATTTTGTCATGTAAAAACGTTACCCACGGTCTCCCCATCCCCCCCCAAACCCCACCCGTCTCCCGTGACAAGGACTTCACAAAAGAAAAGATCTTTTTTTAACATCACGAAAGGGCATCATGTCAGAACAAAGGGCAGTCACTTAAGTGAATCCATGTATCTTTGCACTGTCGGTGTTTACATGTGGGCGTGCACAGTGAGAGTGGAGACTAGACTTTAGGGGTCCCCGGTGCGGGGGCGGGGGAAGGACCTCTGCAGAAGGAGGCCGCAGGAGACCTGGTTACTCACTTCATTTCACCTCCCACTTGCAAAATCCTGGAGGAGGATCTCGGACCAGTTAGGTCATCTCTCTGAGCCTTGGTTTCCTATCAGTAAAATGGAGACAACAATGGCCTGGGCTGTTGGAGGACCTGCGGAGTCGTGTAAATAAGTGCAAAGTGCTGTGTGCTCAATGGTGTTTGCAGCGCCGCTCTGCAAGGGGTCTCCCAGAAGGCCCGGCACCTCCAGCCCCAGCTCCCTGATGGGCCCTGAGTCACAGAAGCTGTGGAGGCCCAAGCCGAGAGGACTGTGAGATCAACTACTCCGGCCTCTCCCCTCCCTGCCATCTTACAGATGAGGAAACTGGAGGGTGGGGACCAAATTTGCCCTACGTCTCTGGTCTCTCAGCAAGTGAGAGGCAGGGCTGAACTTTGCACGCAGGGCTCTGGATGTATAGACCCAGGACAGAAATGTGCCCTTCACCGTCTACCCAGGAAACTCCCTACTGTCAGCCAGGTCCCAGAGCTGCCGGGCCCCGGGCCTCCGCCACTGTAGCCAGTCTCCCGTCCTTCACCGCAGATAAGAAGGCTTGGGGCTGGACAGCCTTGAATCCCAGCTCTGCCCCTTGTTACCTGTGTGGCCCTGGGCAAGTTATAGAACCTCTGCCCTCCTCAGTCCCTTATCTGCTGAATGAAGACAAGGATGGAAAACCCCATCCCTAGAGTCACAGCAGGGGTGGTGTGCACGGCAGGCAGACTAATAATACCCCTCCGCCCCAAAGATGTTCAGGTCCTAAGCCCTGGAACCCGTGACTTTGCAGATGTGATTATAAGGACCTTGAGATGGGTGGTTTTCCTGGATTATCCAGGTGGGCCCGATGTCAGCACAAGGGTCCCTAACTGTACGAGAGGGAGGCAAGAGACGTGGTCAGAGGAGACAAGGGGACAGCGGCTCAGGTCAGAGCAATGAGTAGGGGGCCGTAAGCCAGGGGGTGTGGGCGGCCTCCAGAAGCAGGACGAGGTGGACACAGATGCTCTCCTGCGGCCTCCAGAAGAAAGGCAGCTCTGCTGACACCAGGATTTTAGCTTTGTATGACCAAGTATGACCTCTTGGGACTTTTGACCTCTAGAACTGTCCTGAGATAATAAATGTGTGTTGTTTTAAGCACTGCATTTGAACATCTGTGGCAAAACCGGAAGGTAGCTGGCACTCGGTAACTCTTCTGTGTCCCCGAATCCCAATTTCTGGCATTCTCCCCATTCTTGCTCCCAGTGAACACACTTGCCCTCTCAGACTGGAGCTAGGACACCGGCTTCTGGAAACAGATGTGGCAAGGACTCATATTTTCTCTGCGTGGCCCTGACTTGCAGCTGCTGGGATTTGGGACGTCTGCTCCTGGACCAACCCAGCCACAGAGGTCCACGGGGCCCTGCAGAGAGGAAGCCGGTCTCCTTGAACAGTCTGCCTGGGCTGCCACTTAGCCAGCCCAGCTTTCTGCCTGTGGTGTAAAGAGCTGGGGAGGTGGGGGGTGGGGAGGCTGGTCCCCTCCTGGGGCCAAGAGAGGCTCCTTTCTTTCTGGGGGTAGAGCTCGCCCCAGCCAGCACACTGGGGGAGTCTCAGAAGCTTACTGGTTGGACTCCAAGCTACCCGCCATTGTTATACTTTGGTTTATTACTGAAACGATTATTATGGTTAAACCTAATTCCAACATTTCTGTAGTTCCTCAGTGGCCAAAGCATTTCCACGATCATCCCTGGAAGGCCCGGCAGCCCGGTATTTTTGCTGTTGTCTCGTGTATGAGAAGAGCGCCGCTCAGGGCTGCCAAGAGCTGCCGTGGCTTCCAGCCGTTAGCCCTTGGTGCTCTCAGGCCACCAGCAGCAAGGCCCCTGGCGCCCCTAGCCCGTGTGTGCCGATCAGGGGGTTCTCAGTTTCCCAGCTCAGGGATCTGAAGGCATCGGCCTAGGGAGTGCTGTTGATAGCATCCTCACAAGCAAGTCTTTTTCACTGTACTTGTTCACTAGTGTGTCTGTCTACTCCGTTTCGTTGTAAGATGTTTGCCTCAAACTAGCTCAAGCCCCTCATTACTAAGATTTTGGAGGGGAAGGAAGGCTTTGTGCATGTCAGAATCAGCCTGGGGGCCAGCCTGGGAGAGGCCTCGAGGGCCCACGGATTGCATTAGCTGCTTAGCAAAGGCCCACCAGTGTGGGCCCTTAGTCCCAGCACCCTCTTTCCTTGATCTTGGGACTCTCCAGAGTGACCGCTTCTGAAGAGGGTCACCAAGGGCCCGACCCTGCCCCCCCCCCCCCGCCCTGGACATATGCTGGACAGCTGCTAGCTGATGCAGGAGTGGATTTTGTTCAGAATGATTAGCCACTCATTTCACAATTCCCGTCCCCATGTCATACTGGTCAGTCTACACCTGGGAGGACTCTGTCCCCTGCGACGCTTGGCACATAACAGACACTCAACAAATATTTGCTCGATGAATGACCCTGGCACGGGAAGGGAACGGTCACCGGGACGGTAAAGGGGCATCTGAAGCAGCGGGCCTTGGGAGGAGCCCCAACAGTGACTAAGTCTTGAGGCTCTGGCCTTGTATCAGAGACCCCGCTCAGGACGTTTGAACGGAGAGACGGGAGCCCTGGGGCTGGGACGGTTCAGACGGAGCAGGGGAAGGAGCCCCCGCCCCCATGTTTCCTTTTCGGCAATTGTGTCGCAGCTCCTGGTGACAGAGCCCCAATTTAGGCCCTAGGGCAGGGCCCCGTAACCCGCCAAACGCGACTCTCTCCTGCCCTCCGGCTCAGGAGACCGAGGTGCAGGCCGCTCCTCCGAGGCCCGCACAAGCAGAGGCACATCAGCCCTCGGAGTGCTTGCCTCCGTGGTCGGGGGGGGCGGGGGAACGGCACAAAGTCAGAAGGAAGGGCCGGGAAGGATCTGCGGCCATGGCTTCTACCTTCTAGCGCTCAGATCTCTGGCCTTCCTCCAGGAGGGCAGCAGCTTCCTTCCCCTCGAAGCTCATCCCTCCTCTGGCCCAAAGGCGCCGGGGCTGATGTCACGGGGGTGGTACCACTGCAGAGGTGGTTACGAGACGTGGAAGGCACCTTCGGGTGCCGCTGCGTGCCTCCAGAGACGCTCACTCAAGCCCTCCAGGGGTGTGTACACACTCAGACGATTTCTAGGAGACCCTTCTTCGAAGGCTCTTTCTGTTCTAAACCGTCCCGCAGTGACCTTCTAGTCCACCATGGGTGCCGACGCTTTTCTAAGTTCCCTCTTCCTACTCTTCTTTCTACAAACCCAGCATTTCCAGCTTCAGTAATCTTTCTTCACAGGAGCACCTCAACCAGCTCGCTCTTAGCCAGGCCTGGGGCCATGCTGGACATTCCACCCTGCCCTCTGGAGTCCTGGTGGGAAAAAAGAGGAAAGCTAGAAATGTTCCGTCCCAACACTTATTTGGCAACCCCATCACTGGGCTGATTGGGGTCGCTTCGCCAAGGCCCCAGGTCTTTGAGGACCTCCTTGCACTCCTTGAAAAGTACCCTCCCAAGGAGTCTTGTTTTCCCTCTGACTCGGTACACTGAAAGGCTCTCTTCTGAGGGGGCAGAGTCCAAGCTGGGTGATTGGGGACACAGTGTGGGCCGAGTTCAGGCTTCTAGAGAATGCTCCTTGACAAGGTGGAGTGAGATAATGGATTGCTCAAAGCTCCACCCTATGCTTAGTAGGCCTCTTCAGCCTCCACCCTCCACCCACCTGGATGCTTCTCCCAGCTAGACTCTGAACCACAAGGCAAACAGTTTATCAACATAAGATAGCAATCAGGTTTTTATTTTCACAAACCCCTACTGTCCAACCAAGGTATTAAGTTGTAAGTTTGTAAGTTGCCCACCAGGGGGAAAAAAAAAGACTAGAAGTCTTAATGCCACAATTTGGGTCTGGAGATCTTTTTAATCCATTTTTAGTTCAACATAAATGAGAAAGAAAAAATACTTCTGACATTTTCAAAGAGCAGAAATAGGAAATTATATTCATATACATTCAACATACACGGCGCATATCGGTTACTACGATACAAAGCAATGATCTTTTACAAGTGTAGTTCGCAAGATGGCACGGTTAACGGGCTCACTGGCTCTCACCCGGGGGTCGCTGGCAGGGGGCAGCCTGTTCTTCCATCCGCACAGTACCATGTAAACAGAACAAGCTGAGCGCGGGAGCGAGGGGGCGGGGGGGGGGGTGCTGGGAGCTGGAACAAGCCCAGAGAAGTCACGGTAGCTGTTCGGGCCTTCGGGGTCGCCTCCTTCTGGTGGGAGCTGGAGGCCTCACCAAGCGGAGGGGAGATTGGGGACCATGGAAATGTGGACAGATCCCGAGAAGGGCTCTCGCATTGCAGAAATCCACTCGCAGGACCTCAGGTCCAGGAGCTGAGCTGCCAGAATCCGTGAGGACAAGCTGCATGGGAATCCTGTCAGCAACATCAGGACGGCCATGCTGGACACCCGCTTTCTTCTGTGCAAATTCAGGGTGAAAAACTAGGAGCAGACGGGGGACCCTTCACTCTGCTTTCCCAGGAAAAAGGATCAAGAGTCAGAATATTGAACATCTCCTTCTTGCTTTGACGATCAGAAGGAGACGGACCAGATGCTGTCAGCCCCCAGCCGGCAGAGAAGACTTTGGTTTCTAACAGTGAAGAAACACAAAGAGAGCGGCCGACGATTGCGGTTACGTGCGCACTGTTTCCCGGGGGTGGGGGGTGGGGGCGGGGGGCCACGACACCTGTCACTGGCACAGGTAAGAGCTGCTCACAAGTACACCGTCTACATAAAATACTTGGAACAGAAGGTGCAAGTCACAATTCAAATAGAACAGAATCTGGTTAAACATTTCTCTTTTAAACAAAAATTCCTTTTGTTTTTATTTATTAATAATAATAATAATAATAACAATAATATCAACATTTACCCAAAACAATTCCTACATGATCAAGAATTAAAATAGGCGCTGAGGATGCCCGGGGAGGAGGAGAAAGTTAGGAGGGAGGCAGGGCCCACGACAACCTCCGGTTCTTCCTGCCTATGTCAAAGAGGCGGACGGGGAAAAGCGTGTGCGTATATGTGTGTGTCTGAAGAGCCACCCGTGTACAGCACAATATAAAGAGAGAATGACAGGTGACAAGCATCGTGTACCACTGCTGGGTGTTCAGTCTGTGGGTAGGACCCGCAGGATGATAAAAGCAACCAACTTTCCAGGTTGTAAGAGGGGAGCTGAGTTATACACCAAAGAGAAGGCTCCCACTGAGACGTTCTGACTGGCAACCGCTCAAGGCCAGGCCACCCTCGGCCTCCATGCGAACGGTCTGATGCGATTTTGGCCGGGCCAGACACGTTTTTCATGGGATCCCAGCAGTAAAGAGCTTCCCAGCTTCCTTCCAGGCTTGGGGGTTCTTTTTGTTTGTTTTTTGCTCTCTTTCTGGTCTCCAAGTGCCAGGGGCCGTCACCCCTTCTTCTCTCCCTTTCCCTAACCACTAAGATTCCAGACTTGTTGTCTGTTAGTATTTGCCCCTGTGGATCAGCAATGCGAAGGCAAGGAGGCTGCTCTGGGGGTGGAGGCAGGGGAGGGGCGTGGCTCTGGGTCTCTGGCCTCGGAAGTTTTAACTGCTTTGTTCCCCTGTCTCAACAAAGGAAAGAGAGGGGAAAAAAGAGAGGGAGAAACAAAGAAGAAAAGAGAGAAAATCACCTCCAAAAGAATACATACCAAAAAAAAAAAAAGAAATCAAACCAAAACCAAACCAAACCACCAACTCAAATATACCAAATACACATCCACAAAGGGTGGCAAACATGGATATCCTGTTTATTTCCTTGGTGACTTGGTCATACAAGTATACATGGCAAAACCCCCTCAGAACCCAAAAGAACCGCACACTGATGAACCAATGTGAGGTAAGGGGCCACGACATTCTGGGTGGACAGAAACACAATGGCAATTTGGCGCAATGCTGCTAGATACTGTTGGTTTAAAGTCAACCTTCTCATCCCCGCGCTGTACACAAACCTGCAATGGAGCAGACACAGAGGATTAGTGTGCAGCAAAAGGCTCGCACGTTCACTTGAAAACTTTCACAACATGCGACCGGCTCACTTGACCTCAGGTATTTCAAGAGGGTTGCCACGCTGAGGCCCGAAGATGGGCTGGCCAGATGGCTTAACGTGCACTCACGGCTTCTGTCAGAGTTTTCAAAGAGGAGCCATGCTATACCTCCTGTGTCAGGCAGGACTCCTGTTTTCTACCACTGACCTCTGATCGCTCCCCTGCCTGGGATAGTCTTCCACTTGCACCACAGCCTTGGAAACTATGGCCGGACACGTTTTCTTGCTGGGTTTCCTGCTTCGGGACTGAGGTCAAGGACTGTCTTCTCCTCATTACCGCGGCCAGAGGTCCCCTGTCCTCCGAAGCCCCAGCTCACTTCCTGTTTCTATGTTTCCACGGCACCCTCAACGTGTGTCTTCGCCCCGTAATAAACCAAGGGACTATGGCCAGCATGCGTTCTGTATGCGCCCTACCCGCTGCCCGGAAGAGCTGCACAGCTTCGTCTGACAGGGCAGGAAGAGGCGAAGACCAAGGGGTTGGGGGGAGTGGTGCCAAGTTCGCGGGCTAGCCCGCACAAAAGGAAGGCCCGGACAGATCAGGGGCTGGCACTGGGCCCAAGGGCTGGCTCGGCCCTGGCGGGCGATACTCACTCTCCGTTTGCTGTTACACGCCTGCCTGTTCCATGCTGAAGGGGACCTCGGGGTGCTTGTAGGTGAGCAGGATGTCTGTAATGCACGTGGATGGGTAGCAAGAGGAGTTTAAATGCTGGCTGCCATCAGTCAGGTCTGGGTGCTCGTGACCGACTAGACTCTCCCTGCATTCTGCAAGACCAGAAAGAACACATGAGATTTGCAGGGAGCCGGGGGGTGGAGGTGGGAGGTGGGCAAGGGGGAGAGAGGAGGAAGAGAAATCGGAGCCCCCTGGAGCTGGACTCCCAGGCCTGAATTCTAGCTCACAGCGGGCCCTCCATGTGCTCAGTGGCTGTGGGCTGGGCCAGGATTCTTCCCGTACCCTCGCCGGGTTCCACTTTGCCCCGTTCCTTTACTATCTCCTACCTCAGGCACTATCAACCCCTGCAGTGTGGAAGCAGACAGAACTGCTCCTGCAGGAAGATTTACCTCTTGAAGGGAGCTGGTAATCCTACCGCTAGTAGGCTCAGGCGATGTTCTAAGCACTTTAAACCCACTAAGCCAATTAAGGCTCACAGCACCATCTAGAATCTAGGCTCTATGGTTTCTGCCACTTTATGGGAGGGTCCTCCCAGGCCAATTTGGCTGGCCACATCGTCTGGCCACGATCAGAGGCCAGTGGTAGAAAACAGGTACACTGACCGGCCTGGCTGGAGTCATGCCACCTCACCTCAGAAAGGTGAAGTGCCTCGTCCGTGGAGCCTGTAAAGGGCAAAGTGAGGATTTCTTGCAGACCTGTCCATTCCAAAGAGCCTATGCTTTGTATCTGTTATGATACCCTCCCTTTACTGGTGCCAAGGAGAGGGAGACACAGTCCCTTACAACACAATGCCCTCTAATCAGAACTAGAAAAATAGTTACTAAAGCAGTATCTCATCGAAGCAGTACAAAGACAGATGTGATACCCCGCACTCAACCAGAAGATACTTTGTGCGCTCATTCTCGATGCAGAGAAGTGGGAAGGGCTTTGGGTGCAGACCCTTGGGGAAGCTCTGGCTCCCCATCTTCCCGTGAACCCTGTCTACAGAAGAGGAGAAGAGTCACTAGTGAAGAGGGGGAGGGGCGCCCCATGCATAAGGCCCCTTACCCTCATTTTCCCCATCTTGAAACTGCTGGCTCCCCATGAGCGAGGACTGACTGAGAACCGCGTCCGACATCCGGGCAGAACTGAGTGCCTTCCCAGCCACGAGACTCATTCCCGGCAAGCTATCCAGCTGCACCTGCAGAAAACAATCAGGAAAAGAAGTCAGGACACCAGAGAATGGGCCACTCTCGGGGGACCCCCAAAGACAGCGGTTCCCTCGAACAGAGCGCAGGCAAAGGGCAGCCTCAGGCACCCCTCCCAGGCTGGACCACCCAGACTCCCTTCCTCCGCGGTGCCGTCCAAACGGGGAGGCTGAAGGGGTGACAGCGCAGGAAGCTGCCTCACCTTCCCCCGTGGGGTGGGAGTGGGTGGGGGAGGACACGGCAAACCTCAGCTGGTGGTCACATGCCCTTGGCAATGGCATGGCCTTCCAAAGCCAGGTTTCTGACCTATCCCCAGCACCCGAGGACTTGGTCTTAGGACAGCGCTCCACATCAGCCCCGCCCAGCACAGAGCCACAGTCCCAAGCGGCTCCCGAGCACCTGTAAGTGTGACTAGTGTGCCTGAAGAACTAAATTTTTTCCATTTTATTTCATTTTAAATACACGTAAATCTGGCGGGCCACCTGTGCCTAGCTGCTACCGTATTAGACAGTGCTGCCCTAGGAAAGCAAAGGTTTCCGGAGCTAGATTAGTTCCCTTTATCTGAATAAGTTCAGTGGAGCTGTCAGAAAACTAACCAAGAGCCTAGGGGTTCATCTGCTTGGGCTGGAGCTTAGATCGTTGGGGAGAAGTTCAAGAACTCAGCCCAGAAGGAACAGAGAGCAACTACTCTTGATTCCTCAGTCTAAAGTTGGGAGCGCAGATTCGACTAGTCTGTGAGGCTGATTCAAAGACATGCTTGCATAGTTCCCAGAGGTGCTGGACTCTGGCTGAGAAAAACAGAAGGGCAGATGTGACCCCCCATTGCTAAGTTCTGTTGTCAAGGTGGGACTGGTAGGATCCCACTTCTGAGAAGCAGGAGGGGGCCAACATACATAAGCATCATCACTGTTCTGGATCGTGTGGTGTCTCTGGAGGGTCCGGGGCCTGTGGTGCTCACTGACAGAGGGGCGTGTTGGGTACCCAAGTCCATTGTGATCAGGTAGCTCCATTACTTGTCCTGGAGAGCTTCTATCCATGCAGCTCCCTATGACAGACTCTGAGGAGACAGAGCAAAAGAGGGTCAGCAGATCTCGAGCTTCTCCCAACATGTCAACTCCCATCAAAGAAATGTCTTGCCAGAGGCAACGAGCAATGGTGAGGACCACATGGGCATGATCTGCAATTCCTCAGCCGGCTAGTGATGGTGCTTAGAGGAGCCTGCACCCAGGTGCCAACCCCAAGTCCTATGGCAGCTATGAGCCTCTTTATGGAGGGATCATAAACCCTCCCGAGAAAAACTCCATACAATGGCAGTTGGCTGGATCACATTGAACCTTTTCTTTTTTCTTCATTCCTCTGTCGATTTGACAGTGCTGTGTTTCCCAAACCTGCATGCACATAAGAATCTTTCTTGGAGCTTGCAGGAACCTCTATCCCGGGAGAATGGCCTCTATTCCATGAACACCTTCTCTCTCCTTCCCTGGCTTCCACCTCAGTGCACCAGCCCGGGCCCCTCTTCCACGTTTTGAACTGCTGTCCCCAGCTGCTTCCACGGCTCCTCCACAGTTTATATTTCTACCTTGCCCTCCTCTCTCTTCTCACACTTACTTTGGTAATATCATCTATTTTCATGGCTTCAACTATATTGCCTCTAGGTAAAGAATTACTGAAATGCTCTTTTAATAAGCTCCACATCTGTAATTCCAACTATTTACTAGCTACCTTTCCCTGGAGAGCTAACCGACATCTAACACTTAAACATGCCCAGCTCCAAACTCATCAACACCTCCCACCCCCGGTCCTCTTTCAGACGTAAGTCTTATTTCGGTGCCTATTTTCCTAATCTTCCTGATGTGACCTCATGGGATCCCCCATTGACTCCTTCCTCCTGGTTCCACATCACCTCAAGCCTAAGGAATCTACCGCTGCAATGTTGGTCACTTGAGTCCCTCCCTTGCCAATCTCACTGCTTCCTCCTCTTGCCTGCATTACTAACCCTCCCTCCTCACCATCCCTGGACTGCCACTCTACAAAGATCCATCTTTTCACAGAGTAGCCCACTTTTCACAGCGCTGTCCCAGCCCACTTTCCAGTGAGTACCTCACACTCCTTCTCCCCTACATGCTACCCTCTAGTCAAATGGGAGCACTTGATTTTTCCCCACCCACTCAGGATCCCAAGCAGGTAGCCTCCCTGCTCTCTCTCCCTGGAAATGCTTGCTTCTCCTTCCGTTCCAGCCAATCCAAATCAACTCATCCTCCTAGGTCCGTCTCAAACGTTAACATCTTGATGAAACTTTCCCTTTCAAACAGAAAAAGATTTTTGCTTCAAGTGCCAGAAAACTTTATAAAACTTTATTACTCTAACATTATTCCTGACACCATGTTCAACTGTGTATTTGCTTTAGCTGTTCATATTAGCCTGTTCTCTGAGAACAAGAATTGTATCTTATGCATGTCTGTGAGCCTTCAGTGTTCCAGAACACTGTCTACCCCCAGTAGGTATGTAATACTTAGCTCTTTAACGGATATTAATAAATGCTCTCTTTATTTGGGTTGGTATCCTGTCAGAGTCATGCACCCTGCAGACTGGATTTTGGAGCAAAGAGAGTTCGAGAGGACTGAATGCTTCCTCTTGACCAAGGTGGTCAAGAAGAATACCAGGGCCGCACCTAAGTTGACAGGACCCTCCTGGTAGCACTTTTGGCTCCAGTCCTTAAGAGCCTGGCACTCGAACATACGTTTTGTTTGCTTGCTTGATTTTTTTCAGTCAAAGCTCCTTGGCAACCACTGGGCTTATCTTCTGATGAACTCTACCTTGGCGAGACCAGGTTTTTAAAAAGTTGTCAATAGGGGACACGGCCCTAACGCTAACCGTGCCATTCCAATGTTTATTTGAATAATGAAAGTAAAATGTACCGCGTGAGTGTTGGGTAAAGGGTTTCAGGTCTCCATATTCAAAAGGTCTCCTACAACAATCGAGGTCAGGCCTGGCTCGGGGGCTGAGGGAGGACGGGCTGGGAGGGGAGCCGACTGACGTGCATGTGGCTGGTAATGCAGCGTATTCTGGAGAACAAGAAGAGGAGGGAGGCTTCCCAGCTGCCAAAGGTGCAGGAAGGCAAGTGAGAAATCTTTTGGAAGTTCTCTGAGCGAAGAGGCCCAAGAAACAGCCAGAAGCCAGTTCTTTTGCTAGTGAAAGCTCAAAGCCAGAAGAGAGGGGACGAGCAAGGAAAGCCTCCGCCAGGCCTCGCCATGTGGGCCAGTCCTCACTCATCTGAGCCCGGCCGCCCGGGGCCCCTCCGCGGGCACAGCTCTGGCGCTCAGCCCACGACCGCCGAAAGCCGCGGGCAGGGTGCGGTGCGGCCCGGGCTCTGCGGTCTGCCCTGCCGGGAAGCGACACAAACAGCAGCAGCTGGCTTCTTCGAGGTATTTCCTAGTGCCTATCTTCTCCTCCCTGCGGCTCACACCATCCGCTCACCTCCCTGGGGTTCTTTCCTGCTGGACGCCAACCTCATCCGCTGCACCTGCCTGCTCTGCCCAGGACACAAGAGCTCCCCCGTGTAGAGTTCCTCAAACGTGAGGCGACAGCAAAGCTTCCGAAATGTACAGGATCCCGATCTTGACAGTGAGCTCCTTCCCACCTCTTCGAGAGTTTATAGTCACCTTTCCCTCTCTTTTCTTGAACTTCTTTTTATTCCTGAGAATGGCGTTTCCCCGAACCCAAACACCCACCCTCGCCTGGGCCCTGCTGCCAGGAAGGCTGCGCTCTTCCTAGGCCTCACGGGGGGGGGCCAGCATGGCGGGGCCAGCGATTACTTGGGAAACCGTGCAGTGAGCCTTCCGGACTCCCCAGCCTAGAGCTCAGGAGCACAAGCTCTGGGGTCGGGGAGGCGTGGGCTTGAATCCCGGCTTCCCCAGGGCTCCCGAGGAGTGGGACGTCGGGCAAGCCGCCGGGCCTCCCTGGGTCTCAGTGTGTCGGTAAAGCGGGACTCACCCCACAGGTCCCAAAGCACTCGGTGCACTGTGAGAGCTCAGCCGAGACTGGGGTCACTTATTATACTCATTCCGGAGGTGGTGGTTCTGAGGGCACAGGGCATACTGAGCCAGCTGGCAGACACAAACAGGAAACCCTGCTTCCAGAATTGTGGGGACAATTTGTCCATATGTACGGGAACAAAGGAGTTACAGACACTTTAACTTTCAGAGATTGGTTTAGGAGATTGGCTGAATTTCCTCTGGTTTAGGAGAGACAAATGCAAGTTAAAAACCAGATGAAAACAGATTAACAGGAGTTAGGCGACAAAGCTTCCGTATGATGCACAGGCCAAAGCGCCGGCAGGACTGGCACCTTCGGCTTGGCAGACAGGTGTGCGCGGTGCAGAATGGGAGGCCCGGAGGCCTGCCGGGAAGAAGGTAAGCCCGGGAATCAGAACACTCGACGTCGGGGTCCAGCTCCATCCCCGACAGTGCACGAGCCTGGCTCCCACACGTAATCTCAGCGATTTCCCTATATCTGAAAAATGAGGGTTGTTGGCGGGCTCCAAAGACACCACAGGTGAAAAGCTCTTGAACAAGCTGTGAGGGATTACACGAGTCAAGTGTCCTTTTTAATAAGAATGTTGCGTCCTGAGTCTCCAGTCCTTTGTGACACTCCACAGAGACCTGCCGACCCGTGGGAGGGGTGTGCGGGGGGGCAGGTCAGGCGACTAACCTACTGACCGAGGGACAGGAAATCCAGGCTCCAGGCTGTGGTCCCTTCTGCCTCATGAGCAGCTAGAGGAACGGTGACGCTCACCGAAGGCGACAGAAATAACGGGGGAGAGAGGACGTCCGAGAGCAGTGTTCTCGGGTACTGACCAAAGTCAGGCGGAGAGAGTGCAGGGGCGGCCGTGCGATCACGCGGGGGGCACATCCCCAGAGGGCCCCGTGCACACTGCCCCCCTGCCCTGGGGACTCCGGGGGCGGCTTGCACAACTCTCTATTGAATCTGTCAATGTTGACTCGCCCTTACTCATTTACTGGGCTCTAAGAGAAAAGGAGAGCAAAAATGCCATGTGTGCCTATTCCTCTCAAAAGCTCTGAGGGGTGAACCCTCCCGTCCTGTCATTGTTTCACCCCTCTGTGAGGCCTGAGTCCACAAATATTGCTGAAGCTGATGAAGCTTGGGGGGGGCGGGTGGAGGATGTGGTTTCTTTGTGAGTTCAGTTGATAATCTCACTGTGTAAACCCATTATGCTGTTGTACTTATTTATTTGCAAAGTAAAAAAAAAAAAAAAAAAAAAAAATCAAGTGTACCAACAGCACAGAAGGGAGATAAACCTTCTTTCTCGTTCTGGAGTGGCAGGCAAGGGCGATCACAGGCAGCATGGGGCATGGACAGTGCTGGAAGCTTGCCACACTCGAGACACGCCTCTGGCATGTTGTGAGCTCGGCGCCCCGGCAGGGCCTGGCCCCGCACTGATTGGTAGCAGGCGGCCACAAAGGAAATAGGACTATAGCGGACTGTCACCACTGATCCCTGTTCTTCTAGCCTTACGAAATTTTAGGAAGATCTCACTAGCTCTATTCCTTAATAATTACACCTCTTACAGCACTCATTCTATAGCACTTCAGGCTAATGCTGTTTCTGAGCTTGTCTTCCTTCCCCCAGCAGAGTGTAAGCCCCCTGAGGGCAGGTTCTTTATCTTTCCATCCCTGCACTCCCCACAGCTCCTACAAGACCATCTTGTGCAACCCAGTCCTTCGGTAAACTGCTGAATTTGCTGTCATGGGAATAACAGATGAAGGGTCTTGGGACTAGTGTGTCACTATACAGAGATGAAAGGGTCATTCAAGGACAGTGGGCATTCCTTTCTGGCCAAAGAGATAAACAAGCCCGAGCCTCCCACACTGGCCTGCAAGGGCGGGGGGGGGGGGGGGGGGGGGGGGGGAGGGGCCTAGCATTAGAACCCCTGTTGGCGAAAGTGACAGCCAATTACCTGGTGGCTCTTTGGTAGGGTAACACTATGAGCACTCAAATTGTGTTTTGTTTTGTTTTTTATGTTAATCACCATACATTACATCATTAGTTTTTGATGTAGTGTTCCATGATTCATTGTTTGCGCATAACACCCAGTGCTCCATGCAGTACGTGCCCTCTTTAATACCCATCACCAGGCTAACCCATCCCCCCACCCCCCTCCCCTCTAGAACCCTCAGTTTGTTTCTCAGAGTCCATAGTCTCTCAGGGTTCTTCTCCCCCTCCGAATTCCCCCCCTTCATTTTTCCCTTCCTACTACTTTCTTCTTTTTTTCTTTAACATAAAATGTATTATTTGTTTCAGAGGTACAGGTCTGTGATTAAAGAACAGAATCATGTCAGGTTAAAGCGGGAAAAGATGGTGGAGCCATGGTTTCTACCGTAAAAGGGATTGTAACATACATATATACAACCAGGGTGGCTGTGGAAAAGAAAGGAGTAACTGAGCTGAGAGCCTCAGGCATGGAGCAGAAGTACTGCAGACATGAATCCCATCCTCCTTCTCTTTGGGGGCATTTAGCTTAACGTGCCCCGTTACACAGATGAGGAAAGAGAGGAGATGTGATGTGCCAGGCCCATGGTCATGGAGGAAGCTCGTGTTGTCTAAGGTAAGGACAATGGGACACCTCAGGGGAAGACGTCATTTTTTTTTTTTAAAGATTTTATTTATTTATTTGACAGAGAGAGAGACAGCGAGAGCAGGAACACAAGCAGGGGGAGTGGGAGAGGGAGAAGCAGGCTTCTTGCCGAGCAGGGAGCCCGATGCGGGACTCGATCCCAGGACCCTGGGATCATGACCTGAGCCGAAGGCAGATGCTTAACGACTGAGCCACCCAGGCGCCCTGGAAGACGTCATTTTAAACACACAGATGTCCACGCCCGCGGGTGACTAGAACTCTTGAGCAGCATGGGGTTCCCCGAGGCCAGTCGTTTCCCTACTGCTTTATCTCACTATACCAGGTCATAAAATCACAGTAATCAACTTGTGGCTTTATTCATTAAAGACAATTGTAGATGGCTTCAAGAGTCACAGAATAGGAACAGATGTTAGAAGGAGACAAGATGAATAGTATTCAAGCAAGAAAAGGCATCCTCTGTGGCTAAGTTAAAGAGAAAGTTTAAAACTAAGGGTTGCTGGGGGATCCTGGGTGGCTCAGTCGGTTGGGCGTCTGCCTTCGGCTCGGGTCGTGATCCCGGGGTTCTGGGATCGAGCCTGCTCCGCGGGAGCCTGCTTCTCCCTCTGCCTGCCGCTCCCCCTGCTTGTGCTCTCTCTCTGTGTCAAATAAATAAATCTTTATAAAAAACAACAACAACAAAAAACTGAGGGTTGCTGGAGGGGAGCGGGGTGGGGGGTGGGGTAACTGGGTGATGGACATTAAGGAGGGCACGTGATGTAATGAGCACTGGGTGTTGCAGAAGACTGATGAATCACTGACCGCTACCTCTGAAACCAATAACATATGTTAATTGAAATTAAATAAAAATAAATAAATTTTAAAAAAGAGTAAGTTTAGAGTCAACTGGGTAGAAAGAAGGAAGAATCATCTCTACAATGTATTAGCAAGCAGGGCAGGAGCTAAGATTACAATTTCTAGAAAAGCTCGTTATCAAAGGTCAGGAAAAGAAGGTTCAAGAAATAAAGGGCTTTCGGAGGGGAAGGTGCTGGCAAAGCCGGTAACGAGGCACAGCGTAGTCCTGAGCTAAAAGCTTTAGGGAGATACTTACTGCTTGATTCTTCCAGAGACCAGAAGAGATGTCTGGAGGGGATAAGGGTGGTGATGGTGGTGGACGGGACAAGGTAGGGAGATGGGAGAGGGAGGACAGAAGTAATGAGAGTAACTCAGCCAGGAGAAGAAGTAGGGGAGATCTGTCAAAAGAAGCACAGAACCATGAAGTTCTGGCCAGAAGGGAAGGCCTTAGGACTTCCTGTGGCACAAGGCAGCTGGATCTAGATCATACTCTGGATCTTTGAAAACCTCTGCCCACATAGAAACAATCTATAAAATGGGATTTAAGGCCAATTTAATTTTTACTGCTGCTGTGGACTTTGGTTCTATTAATTATCAGACACAATTCCTGTTTGCATTTAAGAGCTGTGCTCCCTTTATGTCTGCATCTAAAATAAGAACATGCTGCATACTCTTATAGAACATATAATTGTCTTAGACTTTAATAAATGAGCATTTTACAGTGGAAAAAAAAAAAAAGAAAACCTCTGTCCTTAGCTTCTACTCCTTCCTTCATGTGCACTACACTTCAAACCCATCAAACCTGCTTGCTTTCCCCCCAGAACATCACCGAGGCCCCCCGCCTGCTGGTCTTTCCCCTGGCTTTTCCCTTACAGCCAAATGGCAAATTCCTCTTCGTCCACCAAGACCCGACTCAAATGCACTTCTTGCTGGAAACCTGCGCCATTCTTCTGACTGAGAACTCTCTCTCTCCCTTCTGGTGCCCCCGCAGCACCCGTACCAGCCGACTACAGTCTGCCTCACCGTAGGCACCAAGGAGACGAGCAAGCCTGCTGGGGGCGGGGGGGGAGGGGGTGGTGGTGCTCCATGGACAATTATGGGACACAGGCGAATTCAAGCCCCCCAGCCTTTCTGTACACAGGAGTCACACAGGAGGGAAAACTGGGCAGAAATGAGAATTTTTGAAGAAAAACATTTCAAAAGGTGTTTCCATACATGGCATTCCAGGATGGGGCGGGGGGGGGGGGGAGTGGGGAGTGGACGCTGTTTGCTCCGGCTCTGCTCTGTCCTCACTGCCTTGCACACCTGGGACGTGCTTAGTCAGCACCTCCTGCAGGGAACGGGGTAACTCCTGGGCTCACGTGCCACTTAACAGCTGCTGACCTTGGGGGCAAACTACTTAATCTGTGTCTCGTTTGTCTCATTGGTGAAATGGGGACAGGAAGAGTTAACTGCCTTATAGGGTTGCTGTGAGGATTAAATGAACTTGTATGTGAATAGCAGTGGGTGTCTGGCACATGGAAAGCCCTGGAGAGATGTTCGCCATTCTCCTCCTTTTTACACCAACTACAATATGCTAATCTGGTGAAAAGCTTTCATTCACGCACGAAGCTTTTCCTCAGTATCCCTGATACTATCATCCTGCCTCTGCTGGAACACTCCCAGTGACAGAAAGCTCCCAGGCTGCTGCAGCAGCTTATTCTAGAAAGTTCTTATGAAGGTCTTCCACAGGAGTTGACATTTGCTGACACTTCTATCCTGATCTTGGTCCTGGCCCATAATACGGACTCCAGAAAGCCTAATCCCTTGTTCCATCATAACCATCCTTGTGGTTATGATGGTTCTCCTTAGTTTCTTTTTTCCTCCCAAGCCTAAACATTGCCAGGTCTGTCAGCCCTTCCACATATGACCTGGTTCTGAAATCTCCCACCATCCTCTGCCCACCTACAAATACAGCAGCCACAGGCGAACACAGTCTGTCTGACTGGTGCAGGCCGCTAAGCCGAATGGCACCCATTTGCTCAAAAACCCAGGATTCTAAACTGTTTTAGGCAAGCACATGTCCCTCCCTAGCCGTGCATTACTAAGCACAACCGGAAAGCACCAAGTCTTCTTCATAAACTGATTCAGAGCAAGGCCTCTGTCCTGCTCTGTTCCATGGGACCTAATTCCCCAGGAGTTTGTGTGTTGACCTTAAAGGACAGGCCAGGAGATGCAGGTAGCTCCAAGAGGGGGAGGATGGAAGGTGTGCTCGGTTTCAAGATGGTTTATTTTCTGGATAGGCTCATTTTCTGCGATCTATGTTGATGGGATGGATGTCAGTGCAGCTTTTGTCTCGGATGAATGCTAGGATGACGATGGGAGAAGATTTTCGGAGTATAACTGACTGCTGGTAATCCTAATCTCCTTCAGGATGGAAATGAACGTACTCATGCATTATACAAAGTGATGCAGGAAAACACCGGGGATCCCTTATGACGCTGGGATATTCTGTACTTAGCTTGTTAATGAGAGGAGCAGAGTAATAATAATGCCTCACATTTCCATCATCCTTGCTGAGTAGCAAGTGCTTCTCTCATCCTCACATGTGTGTGCGCACACGCATTATGTGTAAACACAGCACATACATGCATGTTTTTATCTTCCCAAGTACTCTGCAAAGCATCATTATTCCTCCTGCCCATTTTTCACAGAGGAGAACTTAAGAACCTGGGTTCAAGGTTACGGCATTCGTGATAGAGGCGAGTCTGGAATCGAGGGGCGTTTTTGACTCTTGGTCCAACACCATTTACACAAAGCCGTATTTCCTTAGCACTGGCTGATTTTGTTCTGCTGCAGAAGTTAAAGTGGGCTATTTTGATGACAGGAAATTCTGGTTTCCAAAGAACCATGGTACGAATAGGAGAAATGGGAACTGTCCTTACCGACTGGATTATGTAAGCGCTAATTTCCTATCGCTATCTTTTTATTTTGAAAGCAGTCCCCTTAAGGACCAGTACCCGTTCCCTACATCCTTCTCCCCCACAAGGTCCTGCAGGTCTTCTCAGGAATTCTTTTTCTCTTAGGAACACAGAGCCCTGACTGGAAAAAGACACCGTCCCTGAGTTACGTGAATTCGGGCAGACTGGCCCGGCACGCTTACCCCGAAGGGGCTCTTACCTCGGCTGGACACCTTATTTCTACTGAATGCAGCAGCTGACTGATGTCGGTAGGGATGCATCCCCAACTCCTGCGTGTGGCTCACAGTCCCCAGTAAAGACTCGGGGTCCCCGGGTCCGCCAGTACTCAAGAGCAGGGGGCTGTCGCGGCAACCTTTGGTCACTGTGCTGGAGCTCTTCCTGTCCGGGAAGCTGTCCTTGGCCGCCTCACAGGAGCACTCCTCTTCCATGCTCTCGGAGCGCAGGAGGGCCGGCTGCTGGGCGAACCCGTGCGCGGGGCTGGGGGGCGCGGCCGGCGCCAGGCATTCCTGGGCCCTGATCTGTAGGAGATGCTGGGGGCTGGTGTGGTGGTGCTGATATGAGTCAGCATTCTGATACGGTAAAGCCTGGCGCTCTGTCATGGTCTGTCCCCCGAGACTGGGAGCCAGGCTCCCCGCGTCCCCCTGGCTCATGTGCCGGAACAGGTCGTGGTAGTCCTGCTGCGGCCGCTGCCTCTTCACGAGCTGCGCGAACTCCGCCGGGGGCAGCCGCATGTCCGAGTGGCCGCTGAGCGAATGCCGGGGGGAGAGCAGTCCCTGGAGGATGTGCGGCACCTGCTGGTGTCTCGTATAGTCTGGCGGCGTGGGGGACAGCAGGGCCTGCTGCAGGGCCGACGCCGCATAGTGCGCTGGCTGCTGATGGGCGCTGGGAGGGAAGGTGGGGAATTGGTCAAGTGGAGGGACTTTCAGGGCTTGGGTTGGAGGGAACCCCACTCCTGTTGAAGGGCTGTAGCTGCTGGGGGAACCCCGGGACGGGTCCGAAAACAGATGGGGGTGTAAGTGCGCCTGGTCGTAGTTAGCAGGGGAGAACCGATTCCCGTTCGAGCTGCAGACACAAAAGGGAGTGAGTACCAGGCATCCGCGTGACAAGTGCGCTAGAGTCCCCTGGGGAACAGCTACTCCTCTTCCTCAGTAGGGAGCCCCCCCTCCCCGGGACAGGGAAGTGCGGTGTGACGGGGAAGATGGGGATGCACGCAGCATCCCGACTCGTCCTCGCATTCGCTTCTCCGGTCACCTCCGGGGGACACGGGGCACCGTGTGGGGGACAGCTCCAGCTCCAGCTTCAAGAGAGCGACTTGGCCTATTTTACAGCATCTCTGAGCTACTAAGAAGCACCAAGCTCTTAGAATAAGAGTGACAGAGGGAAAGAATCCTAAAAAAATAGACAAGGGGTCTGGCATTTTTAGAAATTCCTCTAACAGGCCATTTTCTTCTTTGGAGACAAATAGGAAGGTAGCTCTGTCATTTTCCTTCTCTGTCTCATTATTAGCACTTTGATCCTGGGTCAATAAACAGGTTTCAAGTTCATCCCACACCCACCCCCGATTTGGGAAAGGGTGAGACGAGCACAGCCCAGCCAGACTCACTCTCCTCCCCTTCTCCTCTCTCGCCCTGCTAAGGGGCTTCCTCCCTCCTGGATCACCTGGACAGACGGCCGGTGCCTGCCCGCAGCCTTACCTGTGGGCCTCTGCGCTGTCGGCACTCAGCTGCTTGGACAAGGGGCGGTGCCCGTAGCTGAAGGTGGCCATCAGGCTGGTACGGTGCTGCATCTGAATCTGGCTGGCACTGGGGCTGATGGAGAGGCCTCGCCCGGCAGAGCCTGCAGCTGTCCCCGGCATGCTGCTGAGCATGTCAACGGGCTCCTGTACTTGGATGGTCACCTGCTGGGACTGCGGAGGCTGCTGGAGGCCCAGGCAGGTTAGGGCCACGCTGGGAGGAGGGGAGCAGTTCTCGGGCTGCTGCTGGAAGACTGCGCCTCGGGACGGTAAGCCTGGAAACTGGGAGGGCGACGCGGCGCCTGGAGAGAGAGGAAACCCAGCGTGACCCGATGCCCGGGTCACCTGCCGGCTGGAAGCAGGAGGAAATGGCGAGGACACTCACACTGGACACCGTCTAGATCAGCGCTTCGCAAACTGCAGCGTGTGGAGAACTTGTGAAAACACAGATTTCTGGGTCCTACCCGCAGAATTCTGGGTGGGGTCCAGGTGGGGCCCCAAGAATTTGTATTTTCAGTAAGTGGCTCTGAAAGGTGGTCCTGGAGTATTCTTTGAGGAGCTCTGATCTAGGGCAGAGCTTAGCAAACTCAAACGGACATACGAATGGCCCAGGGATCTTGCTGAAATGCAGACTGTGATTCAGTATGTCTGGGGTGGGGCCCGAGACTCTACTTTTCCTGCTGATACCGTTAGTCAGGGGACCCCACATGGAGTAGGAAGGGCCTAGAGACCAATCCAGACTCTTCAGGGGCTCTAGATTGTGTGGCGTTACTTAAGAGATTACCAGTTTGGGGAATACTAAATCCTCAACTCATTGGTCTCTAAAGACCCGTACCAATTCGGGTATACTCATCTCAACCTCCTCCTAAACACCCACAAGAGAGGACCCCACATGTACGATGGAGAACCAACTAGAGGCATGACGGTAAGGGAGGTTCTGGTAGCAGCTTTTTTTATTTGGTAGGGTCGGAGGGAGTTTTATTGAAAATAATTGTAATAGTTACCCTTTATTGAGAACTATCTTGTGCCGGAGACTGTTCTAAGTGTTTTTCATGTATTTATTCATTAAATACTATTATTATCCCTATTTTACATTTGCAGAGGCTAAGGCATGCAGAAGTTAAGTAACTTACCTGAGGCTGCACAGCTAAGGTGCTGGTGGGACCAAGATTCAAACCAAGGCTGCCGGGCTCGAGAGCCTATACCCTTAAATACTATTGCACACCCGCAACACTCGAGGCTAGGACTCATTTTCTCCATGTGGCTTATCATGGTTCAGTCTAAACCTCCACACTCACCGTGAGACTGGATCATGGCACTGCTCATGGGGGGAGGACTATTACTGGGTGGTCTGAAGAGATGGTTGCTGGGGTGGTTGGGGGGTGGGCTTGAAGGCTGAATCCTTAACCTTAAAAAACAACAAAACCAGATAAATAAGTAAATTTCCTGAGGTGACAGTATAACCTTGACTTTACTCTCAGCCATACGCTACACATAAGCAGAAACGATTTCTTTTTTAAGTTTTGATAAGCCTCCAGGCTAGAAAAACATACGTACATCCCCCACCACAGTGTACGCAGACCTATCCACATCTTAGTTCACCAGACTTCCCAGACAAAGAGAGGCAGAGGGCATGTGGGCCTGGGTCTTGGCCGGTATGCCTGTCAGATTACTTTGTCTGTGGGGCTAAGAAAAGGAAATGGCATGGGACTGAATACAGTTAGGATTTCAGGGAGGCAGCTAACATTTAAACTGATCTCTCTGCTTTTCACAGAGGTTCTTCCAAGATGAATGCTGAAGTCAGTCAATCCCTCCCATAAGAGGCAGGCCAAGGATAGCAATTAAGAGACAACGGCTGAGGCGTGAGACCAGTGATTCATTACCTCTGCAGCTGGTGGGTAAGAAGGGCTGGCTGATTTTCACATGCAGCCTGAAGAGGTGGAGAAGGCTGAGGAGGACAGATAGAATCCTAAACATACGGGGGAAAGGAGAAAAATAATTGTCAGCTTGAGGATCAATCAGAGCTATTCTCGGGAAGGGAAGAAACAGAAAGAACTATCTGTGACTGAGGTTTATGCTTTTGTGGTTCGTCCAAAAGTTTGATTACCTTTACTCAAACAAGTCAACCATAAACATAACTCCATTCTGCCCTGCGTGATCTCCTCCCAAATTCACAGGCCACGCAGCCTGAGAGCAAACTCCAAACAAGCCGGAGCGACCAAGAGGGAAGGCCTACTTGGATGTGCTGCTGGAGGATGTGCTGGTGCTGCTCCTGCTGGTACAACACATGCTGCTGCTGGGTCTTCTCCCGGGCTCGCTCATCAATGTGCCCCCCGTACATCTTCTGCAGCTGCTCGCACTCCTGAAGGGAAAGCAGGTAACACAGATGGGGCGCAGCCGGGCCCGCCCCGTGCAGGGCCGTCAGCAGATGCACATCTGCCCCAAGGTCTCAGGGGCAGGAAGAGCCCCAAGAGAAGAGCAGTGTCCTTAACGAGCAACCGACCCAGCTGTACATAGGTATTCGTGTCCTAAATACGCTCACGTTCCGTGCCGGGTGAACGAATGGAAGACACCAGGGGTGGCCTGTGGGCCAGTGGAAGTGTCCGGTGTGAAATCTGTGTGCAGAGCACCTGTCGCTTGAAGCCTGGTCATCGGGAAGGCAGAAAGGAAACTGGCCCTTAACGGAAGCCTGGAGGTACCCTTCCTTCCTCTGGGAGCCCCATCCCATACCCACTGCAGACCATGCCAGGTGGCAACAACGCCGAGCAGGCTGCAGCAAGACCCAGCGCCCATGACTCCTGAGAGGAATGCCAAGGCTGCTTAGAAGCACCTTCCCTGGGGCTTCCCACCGAAGCCCATGCCCAGGAATCCCTCTCTGAAAATTACAGAGACGGGAGGAAAATCTAGGCCCTTCGGGGGTGGGGGACGTGGGGGCCGTTTGAGCCTGGGGAAAGCCATACGTACCAAGGAGTAGGGAAGGAGCGTTAGGAAGCTACACGGATCTGAACCTTGACGGGGACGGGGCGGCGATTTGCCCGCCCGCTCCTGCACACGCTACTGCTCGGCGTGCCCGCGCTTCTCCGGAGGGGCTGCCGCCCCCGCCATTACCTGCTGCAGCTGTCTGATGCTACTGCTGCTTGCCAGCTTCTCCAGGTGAGCTTTGAAGGCCTGGACGCTTGCGGCCCCGTCTGAGAACCGGCGCACGGGGGAGAAACGCTCCGTGGGGAGGTGCAGGCTGCTGGAGTCCTTGTAGGTGGAGCTGAATACATGGGAAGAGAAGGTTAGGGACCAGGACTCAGCGGCTCGGACCAAATCACCCAGGGACGGCTGTTCCAGAACGCAAAGGTGGCTGGCTGCTCGAGCAGCCCTGCGCATTACGCCATCTCCAGGCCGTCTCCAGAGGCCGGCCGCGGCCCTAGCCTGCTGCCCTTCTGAGAACTCCAGCTGCACAGCTTCCACTTCCACTTACCTTTAGCTGGCTTACTTTCCAAGCCTGGTGAGGTCCTGGGATCAAATACATCCAAGTTCTTACAAATATACTAGGTCAGAGACAGGAGCTTCTCAGTGGCCCTCAGGCCAAGCTGCATAGGAGATCTGGCTTTTATAATCACGTCTGTCTAGTGCCTCTCGAAATCTCGAATCCACTGTTTGACCCAGTTTTCCCTGAGCAGCACTCTCCGAATGACCAGAAGGAAACTATGGTCAGCTTTGTGGCAAAGGCCTGGCTCGGAAGTCAAAGGTTCTGGGCTAGAAAGTGGAGGGTGGAGGTTCAAACAGGAGGATGGGGGGACTTTTGAGCCCCAGATGGAGACGGCACACTCTCAAGGAATGCGGGCCTCAAGATCCTGCGTGTGTACCTGGTCAACGCAAATACAGTTGGCCACTGTGAAAATTAACTTCCCAAGCAGCACGCCTCCCCCCAACCTCCTAGCGAAAGAGGAATCGTGTGGACAAAAATCCCACTGCTCAGTCAGAACAGAGCCGGGATCTTACAGAAAGAAAGAACAAGCTGTCGATAAGGAATGCCGAAGACAGCATGGGAGTTAGACGCTAACACCTCGACCCTTTACCTAATCAGAAAGAGATGCTTATGGGTTGAGGTAAGCAGATAAAAGACTGCCAAGGCAGCATTCCAGCAGCTGATAGAAAGGACCAGGGTTTCATGTCCAGGGCAGAGATGGTATCACACCAAACTATGGGTGAAATGATGTACCCCCTTGCCAGCTACTCACTCTGGACTGAAGCAGAGCAAGGCTAAGGAAGCAGGTGGACAAGCGAGTTCAAATACAATGCAGACGGGGAGGGTTGGGGGGGGCGGGGGGGCTGCTGATGACTGTGCGGAGTGGTCCAGGGTTGTGGCCGTGGGGGCAAGCCCTTTACCCTCACTTTGCTAATGATGACTTCGGTTTCAGGCTCTACCGGAAGCTCGACACAGTGGTGCGCTGATGAAATGAGCACAAACACACATGTGTAACACAAAAGACGCATGGTTTTGGCAGACACTCTCCAGAAATGGGGATCACGAAAGCTGCCCTCGGGAGCACTTCCTCCGTACTTCCTATGTTTCTACTTCAGGGGTCTGGAGTCAAAGACAGCAGATATTATTTTCTCCTAACATTCGACCCTTACGCTTTCGATATTTTCTGATAATGGACCCATTTCTGATTCACTCAGAAAGCTGTGTTCTGCAAGAGGTTCATTCAGCCTGTCTGCACAAAACCCACCCTCCCCCCTCAGAGCCGCTCTCCCAGGCCCGGGTATTTCGTGACTTTTCCAGAAGCTCGGGTTGTGCAGAGACTGACCCTGGTCAGTCGGGCACTGGAACTTCAGAGGAAGAGTTCTGATGGAGTTGCTCATTTCAGAAGCACTCACAGGATCCATTGTGTTTTATTCTTATTTGCAATCATGTTCAAACTCAGGACAGCCCCATATCAGGCTGACGTTCCCACTACACTTTTCAAATAGGAACTTGGTTCCCCACCTAGATAAAATCCATCCGGTGTTCGCTTTTTAAAATCACGCTTTTTTTTTTTAGCTTTTAAAATTACACATTTCCAGGATCGAAACGGTTGATCAGAGCCCTCTTCCGTCTCCATGTTGGATTTCATGAATTACACCCCAGAAGAATAGATGTATATATGCTACTCTTGAATCATTTCCTCTAGAAAATGAGAGGAACTCAATAATCTGTCTAGGCCACCCATTTCCAGTGTTTTCTGGCCCTGCAAAGGCGCTCTTGTCCTCTGCAGACTACCTTCAGTCTCTCGTGCTGCCGTGTTTTTACAGGAATCCCACCAAGACAGGCTGAGTTGCATAAATGCCCCACCTTGCACAATCTGCCACTCATCAAGTATTCATTCCAGTTCAAACTGGCTTGGCCACAGGAAACCCTTGAAACACTCCACCACGAGTGTTCACACGAACACAGACAGTGGACACATTTCCAGCAGGCAAGGCCCGGACGGTGACTGTAGGCTGGGCGGCAACCACACACACAGGGAGCTGGGGCCGACGTAGCCTTCCTCACTAGACACACGGACACAGGGTAGAAGACCCGTGAGAGAGGCTGTGGAGAGGCGCCGATCTCCACGTTTCCCCCGACAGGAGGGTCTCCTGAGGAACACGGACAATGAAACAAGCACACCCGAGGGACTTCGGCTGGACAACAGACCCTGACAGAGGCTCAACAACTGCCAGGCTGTGGAGGCAGGGAAGACAGAGACAGGGAGAAAAAAGAAATAAAGGTTCTCTTGGCTAACAGTGGTGAGCTCAGCGTTGTTGAGAAATCATGGAAAATTGAAGCCGGGGGGGGGGCTTGGGGGGGGGAGGTTGTGGGAGGGCACCTCTCCAACCATCACCCCAAGTCCCTTCTCTTGCAGTGCCCTCACAGTGTAGGTCTGGAGAGATTTTCCTTAGGAAAATACTGTCCTTCTGCGCCGGAGTTTTTGTTGGAGAGCCGTCATTCCTGCTACTCCGACCAGACCATTCTGACTGTTATTCACAGTCGTCTCTAATAGCTTATCTCCCTTCTCCCAAGAGTGCCAACAGGGCGCTAATTCAGACTCCGTCTGCGCAGAGTCCACGGTCTCTGCTGATTATAAGGACGCCCGATGGGTAACTCACCACAATAAAAACATTATGTCAAGCTTGCCAGTGTGAGCTGGTTATGAGATTTCATAACAACACATTTATAAACTTCATTTCCTTGGAACCTGACTCCTTTTCAACTTTCTCAAGTAAGACTGCTTTCATTGGCCTCCCAGCAAGATTGAAATAAAATAAGCTCAGCAGTTGGTGGTGGCCTGGAAAGTGTGGCCCACGAGCTTGGGGACAGCTTTAGAGGGGACACAGCCAAGGGTCTTAGTCATCAAAGTATTCACAGAAGGTAATCACCTTCTTAATCTAGCCAAGTGTCACGCCCCTGTGCTTCCAGGCTTACTTGGATATTCAGTTTTAAGAAGTTTTCTTGGCCAGGAAGAAGGTTAAGCTTGTTATTTCTTCAAGAGGATGAATTACAAATGTAAGAGAGACCTAGTAAAAGATTTCAGCCATCAGAATATGCAAGAATGACTTCTTGAGCACAACACTCAAGAGAATGCAGTACCTCTGCTCTACCATTCACAAAGGGATGTACCTTCCTCCATGTCCAAGCTCACTGTTCAGTGGTAACATGGTAAGATATGCTCATTCTTTTGAAGGTGATGGGTTATGAATGGTCAAGTCTACCGATAAGGCTACAGATCCTCCCATGTCCAGCTGTCCTCTGAGAACTTCACTTCCTCGCAGGTTTCAAGTTCAATTTCATCTATGAGTCAACACCTAGAATCACGAGAATGAACTGCAGACCGTAAACATGTCTACGAGGTAATGGGAAAGAAGAATCTCACATGGCCCTGTGCACTGCTTAGTGCAAGGAGCTGAGAAGATGTAAGCTCAGGATGCTACTTAAAGCCTCGATGCTCGTCACCATCACTGTAAGATTAGCAAGAAGGGTGCCTGCCCGATGAGCCTCAAGGAGCTCACATAGCTCATGTGGCTACTCACCGATGCTGATCAGGTACCAGGTGAGGGGGCCAGACCCGGGAACGGAAAGGTTGCTGTCCTAGCTGCCGTTGTAGGTCCGGTGGGATCTCAGCTGTAGGGTTGGTCATGGCCAGTGTATGTCTTTTGGACCTATTTGCCAAGTACCTGCAACAAGCAGGAGCACATTTCATAGTAAAAAAGACAGACAGGAATATTCCTCTGCAAGAAGCATTAGAAGTTAATCCAAAGCACTCAGAATGAAATAGTGCCAGAGCAAAAAGGGCTCCATGGCAAACAGACCCCTGGCTGGATGAAAGTGAAATATGGTCAGCTGGCCAAGAAAAGCTGGCTTACCACTCAAGTGGCTGAATTTCGAACCTAAGAGTAGCCACTAAGAGAAGAGAGAAAACAGATGTAGCTCACAAAGAAGACTGATTTTCCTTCCTTCATTCCATTCGATAGAAGGATTTATTTCCCACTTGCTTTTCTTCTTGTCCCTCCAAATTTCCAAAATACAAGTCAGAGGAAATGAGCCCTAAGTATTATTCCTAGAGATGAGCCAAGAGAGACAGATATTCAGAAGGACTCCAAGTACGTCTCTAGATCCCAACGGCCCCCCCAGGTCTTGAGATTGTCCTCATTTACAAGTCACAGCAAACAGATCCTTCCCTTTGAGGATGAGTGATTTCCAAAACTACCCCTCCTCTCATGCCCCATGATTGTAAGTCAATCATCAGAGAAGAAAAACTGATGTTGTCCCAAGGGAACCACATTCTCTAGAGGATGAAGAAACGAAACTGCATGATATATTCAGAATTGGTTTTTTTGGCGGGGGGGGGGGGAAGGCAAGGCAAGAAAACAGAAGTTTCAAAGCTAAGGAGTTGACAAGCTGATGACTTTCGTTCTAAAGATCTATCGGATCCACTACTTAGTTAATACCAAAAATAAGCCATGGGTCCCCCTCCATCTAGCTGACGGCTTCCTTGGTCACTGTGCTCTTCTCGGGCATGCATAAAAGAAGCATCATCCCTCTCCATGACGTCAGGACTGATGGGCACTTTACCCTTTAAATGTTGGTCTAAAGAAGAAAGAAGGTGGAGCTGGAGGAAGGAAAGTCCAAGACAAAGAAGATAAAGTGAAATGCTACTGTATAATGAAGGGACAAAGGCAGTAAGTTTCCTAAATTTTTTTTTTCATGGCACCAGCAGGGGCCCATCTGCGACATCATATACCCTATTATCAGCAAACTATAGAGACAATAGCATCGAGAGGGGGGAAAAAAAAAGGTTACGACGATTTTTCTTCTATTGGCTAAACTGTAGGAGGAGCTGGCCCACCGGCCACCACCTTGTTCTCCACTCTTCTTTCCAAACGGGGCCAGCTTCTTTTTGAATAGCAGCCCCCATACAGAGCTACGGTGGGTAAGAAGAGAGTACTGGCCAGCCACCGTCAGGTTCTGAGAAAGTGCTCCTGCTTCGTTCTTAACTACTTTGCCTCTTTCAGCTAAAACCAGTTAACAGACTATGCAGCAATTAGTGGTACGTAAACTCGCCAAAGGGTGAGCCGTGAGTGCTTGAATACCCATTTGATAAAGACACCCAAAGTTTCCCCAGGAGCCCGTGAAAACCATTTTATTTCAACTTCCCTCAAGGGAAAAACATATAATTTTGAAGAACACCTGTATTTCTGGGAAAATACATGCTGGATTCTGGTCAAACCCCCCCTCCCCGGAAAATAAGAAAGACGACTCCCACAAGGGGGCATGCATGGAGCTGCGGACCACGGCTAATGGGACTGAGGTAAAACGAACAGCACAGCATGCCTGATGGTCACTGCCGTTTTCTGTGAATTAGGCATCTCTCAACAAGGTTCTGCCAGCAATAGATATTTGCATCTGTCCCTGGCCCGAATCCCATATTCTTTTTTTCATTATCTCTTTGTTGGTACAAGGGGATGGAAGAAGCATACAGCACACAGTATGAGAGGTATTCATTCTCCTGGAAAGGAAGAGTCCATGCCAGAGGTCCATGGCCAGACTAGCTAGGATCACTGTCATCCCAAATCTCCAATTCCTTTTCAGTAAACAGTTCTTGGCAGGTAGGAGCAGGCTTTGCGCCTTGTGAATACTATCAGAGTTGCAATATGAAGGCGGGGGGGCAAATAAGGAAGGAGGGAGGAGAGAAAAAGTTCTTATGGTTATTGCTGTCACTTAGGGGACTTCCAATGGCGCTTACAGAAATGACATTTTCTGGGTAGTCTTCTGTTACTTCCATGTGGGAACACGCCATCTGGCTTGAGCAAAGAGACCACACAAATGTTGAAGCTGCACTGTGCCACCTCCTTGGGCAGAGGTGACCTTTCGTTGGTTGCAGGGGAGCCTGCCCAAGGACGTTCTGCAAGCACCGCCAGATGTCACATTACCTCTGCACAGCTTCCTGATCCGGCTCCCCGTCCGAGCTCTCCTCGTCCACAGGGGTAACTGCCGGCACCGCCTGCGGGGAGACAGGAAGGGAAGCTCAAGGGGGCGCTTCTTCCGGAACACCGCCTGTTCCAGAAACGGGGACGGGGACAGGCCTTTCTGTTCGTTTTATTTACAAAACCTTTCTAGGGCCCCCGGGTTATACGGAACTTTCATAGGCCTTTCTAGCTTTCCATTTTTACCTCGCTCAGGTGATTTTAATTTGCATTTCTTCCTCTGATTCATCTTTGTTCACTCATCCAACAAAGAGCTGAGTGCCTACCATGTTCCAGGATGATACAGGAATTAACATAGGTCTTGCCCTCATTTTACAGTCTAGCGGAGGACAGAGCCAAGGAAGCAGACAATTACAGAATGGCATGACCTGATCCTCTACTGGGGCCCTTGAGAATCGAGGAAAGCATCCTGGAGGATGGGACACTTCACCTGAAACCTGAAGGGTAAACAGGAGCTGGCCACGCATAGAGGAGAAGGCTTACAAGCCTCTGGGGTTTCTAGGCTGACAGAAAAGAGAAGGCCTGCAGGTGCCTGGGGACCTGAAAATATAGCAGAAGCTTGTTTACCTGGAACTTCTAGGAACTGGCCTGTTGTTTCATATTAATGTTATCACCAGCGTTTAGATGTCGCTTGTGCCAAAAAAGCATCATGGTTTTTTAAAAGTACATTTTGGTACATAACATATAATTGTGTAGTTGCAATTCAATGCTTTAAAATAGCTATTACCCACCAAAACACATACGTGAAACGAGAACCACCACAATGCATGCATTATCGTGACTCTCCTCATCTACATGAGCACTTTCGAAGGCTGTGCATCCTTCATAGCTCCTCACAGCCTGGTGGCTCACATAATCACCACGCCTCAGGGACTAGAGCAAAAACTGTCATACTTTGATTATTATGAAAGAGCTTTTTTAAAAATGGAAGATCATTACAAAACAGAACGAAAACTTTGGGAATAATCCCACTGTTTAAATGCTAGGCTGTCTGGATCCCTTACTACAGTTCCACGAGACTAGAGTGAGCAGGGTTCGGCAGGACGTGGCGACAGATGAGGCAGGAGAGGGACAGAGTAGCCAGTTACAGATGGCTTTGAATGCCACATTAAGTAGTATATTTTGAGGAAGAGCAGCGGTGAATCACAAGGATTTTTCGGCAGGGATAGTATGTTATAAGATTTATACTCTAGAAAGCTAGCTTGCTTGGGTTGCAGTGTAGAAAGGGCTGGTGGTGGGGATGAGGAGAAAAGACTGGAGGTAAGGAGGCTAGTGAGGAGGCCCCTGTGTTAAGTCTCGGCAAAGGATGACAGTGATGAAAGGAAGGAGCAGTGGGGGAGGACAGAAGGAAGGCGCTGGATAACTGACTTGATATGGGGATGAGGGGGAGGGAAGAGTTAAAGAGAAATCCCACATTCCTAGCGTGTGTGACCAGGAGGATGACATGCCCATCACTGTCACCCAGGAGGAGAAACAGGTTACCTGCAGTCATTTGAGGATATGTCAAATTCAAATTTGAGGACATGTCAAGTACTAGTAGGATAACCAACTAAATCTATGCAGTAGGCGGTCATCTATACGAAGTGGAGAACTCAGAAGAAAAGAGGGATCTGGGCTGGAGAATCATTTGGTAACAGAAATTATGGGAGCAGACAAGGATCAGCCAGAGAGCGTATGTAAAATGAGATGGAAACAGGGCCTAAGATAAAACTGGGGTTTCACCAACTTCAAAAAACAAGCAGAAAGGGAACCTTAAAAGGAGAGGCGGGAAGAAAATGAGAATATGGTGTCACAGAAGCCAAAAGAAGACAGTATTTCAAAGAGAAAAAAAACGGTCAACAGTGACTGATACAGTTGGAAGGCCCAAAAGATCAAAAACGTCCACTGGATTTATCAACAAAAGCTTGTTAGTGACCTTGGCGAAAACAGTTACAGTGGACAGAGGAGGTCACTCCACCTCCCACAAAGCTGTTCCTGATCCTTCATAACCCGCATCGATCTGGTCCTTCCCTGAACGCCTCTGCCACCACCTAGGCCACGGGACACACTATGGCGCTTGCTTACTCACACATGGTCCTTTACTATTATTCCAACACCGCACATATGCTGATCCTGTCTTCCCAACATGATAAGCTCAGTGAGGCCAAGAACTATGAATACGATCCTTTCCTTTTCCCGACAGGCCTGTTACTGAAAGCGGGGCCCATGGTGGACCCGTATCAGTCCACAAACTGTTCTGTTACCAAATCCATGATAAGGTTAGTAGAGAAATAAAGAGTAAGCTTTTAGAAACTTTTATAGCAATTTAACAGGGTAATTTTGTCTGCTGAAAATTTAGCCTTGTATTTTGTATGTTTTAAAATTTTTGTATCTCTAATAATTCACTTTTGTTGTATTTTACAAAAGTATTAATCCCATGATGGAGTGAAGGGGGATAAAGGTCCTCCACCAGAGGTACGTTGAGAAGCACTGCTCTAAAAACACCCAGGAAGGGCTGTGGGTATGATTAGCACCCAACTGTATGGTCCTGTGACAGTGAAGAAGGAACAAACGAATGAATGAATGAATTGGTTTACCTATGACAAGAAAATAACCGGAAATAAACAGAACCCAGCAGAGCAAAAGAATCTCTGAATGTGAGCATTATATATATATATATAAAAGATGGGATTGAGAGACACTGACTGACTAGGTTAGAGCTTACGAAACCAAGTAATTGAGTGAGCGAGGTTGTACCAAAAATGCAAAGTAGTGTTCATCAAAGGAGAAAGGGTCGGTGAAGAGCAGTTCGTTCTAGAGAAAACAGCTAGGCACCACTGCCCTCAGGCGGGGAGGAGTTACTGTGAGAGGGCCACGGGGACCCCACCTCTGGGGTCAGGCCATGGGGACCCCACCTCTGGGCCACAGGGCTGTGGCGGCACCCAGCAGCAGAGCCGGGAAGTGGCCCACTGAGGACGATCCTCTTCAGGAGCGGACTTCAGAGTGGCAATTGTTTGATTAAGTAAAGAAGTTAGCCAAAAATTAAGTCTGGAAAATTCTACGAGCCTGAAGAAAATGGGAATACGCTGTGCATGATAAGCTTAGAGGAAGAGGAAATTCAGACATTTAGGTGGGTGATCTGGGTCCCCAGCCCTAGGCCCACAGCTTCTTTATCAAAAGCCTCTGAGAAAGTAGGCTGGGCCCTGGGCCGCTACTCACTGGTGTCATGGTGACAAGTGGGGAGGGTCCCCGTGGGCGCTTCAGCAGCTGCTGGGCATGTAGCTGGATGTTGGCTCCTCCATCGGATGCCCTCCGGCCGAGGGGGCCCATTCCATTCAGCAGCTGTAGGGTGGGCGGCTGTAAGAGGGACTGCTCCTGTCGTAAGCACAGCGGGCAGGACGGGGTGGTGAGGCGGGGAAGGAGGAGGGAGAAAAGAGCAGCCCTCTAAGCTACGGAAACTAAAGGATCCTTTAAGTATGTCGAGACTGATCTTCCCTCTCACCCAAGCTGCTGTGCAGGAGACATCATCCTTCTCTATAAGGATATACCCTTAAAACCTGGGCAAGGTCCCTCCAAGTCTCTCGAAGGAAGCTCAAATGTATTTCTCTGGGGTCAAGCCCTCTCCCACATCCAGGTACCTTGTACTCAAGTTGCCCAGTCGGTTGCAAATTTTGCATGGGCAGCAGGTTGTGCATGAAGTTCACGTTAGGGGCCACCTGGAGGAATGGAGCCTGCGGGCTGACTCCAGGAAAGCCAGGCAGGAGCTTCTGCAGGTCTTCCAGAACTTCCGTGCTGATAGGAGACAGGACGACAGAGAAGTTCGGTTAACAGTCTCACTCCAAAGTGCTCATAACCCCAAACTGATGAAACTGCTAAGTTCGGCACAAGTTTTATTGTTGTTGTCATTGTTGTTTTACTTTTTTACTTTCCTCCTGAATTTGTACTTCTGAGACCCCAAAGCAAGTAGAAGTCTAGTGTATGGAATGTGGCTCTCTGCCATTTTACCATTTGGGACTGGGGTTTGCTATTCTTCGTTGACCACTCATGTAAAACCAACAGCTCTGAGCCAAGAGGAAATCCTGGCACCACTCCAGTTCAGGTTTTCAAAGCCTAGAGGTGAACAGCAAGCTTCTAGAGGACACAGACCATCCACTAAAACAATGGCCGCCCGAAGTAGCAACTGATTCACCAGGGAAAGAATGCAATTATTCCTGTCGGTGCTGATGGGACAGATAAGTGGTGGATGTGCACGGCTGTTGCGCCCTAACAGTAAGGTTCGCAGCACACATTAAAGTAAGAGATCTTTCCACGAACAGAGCTGACACAGGACTCCACCCCTTTGCAGCTGACATGGTCTTTGAAGCCAGAATGTTCCCCCACTGCCTGTTTGATCGTAGGCCAAGAATGAGAAACGTAAAGCAAACAATCAGCAGGCCTCAGGAGGCTTTTTTGGAAATCACTCAGAGAAAAAAGGTATTTATAAGAACACCAGTTTCGCCCCTAACTGAATTCTCAAGAGAACTCTTGCCATAACCTTCTCTTCCCAGCACAGTAAAGGAAATATCCAGAGAAGAGGTAAGGCTATTTTTAATGTTGAAAGTCTTCAAATGTAGAACAAAAACAGACTGCCAGCCTTCGGTACATTTCCCCATGTGAGGGCATCAGAGAGCATACTGCAGGACTGTTTTGGGAAAACGCTGTGGGAAACTGGTACTTACTTGGTATGTTTTTGGATTCTTGCTCGCTTAATTTAATTTTTAACTTACATAAATTACACCATATCATTTGTCCTCCCTTCCTAGATGAATCTTGCATTAGAACATGTAGTAAACAATATCTCTAAAAGCTGTCAAACTTGGATGAATTTTAAGGGGGTACTTTTATGTGACTTAGATCAGAAGATCTCAATTTTTGTGAGCCAAGATACTACCACACTCTTCACCAAAGTATCATGATTAACGGATACCATGGTGGCTATCGGCCCACCATCCACCAGGGACAGCTCTGTAATACTTTGGTCACATCAAGTCTGATCTACCCGGGACCCTGAACTGGGTTAAAAAAAAACACATCTTGGCCACTGGATTCGATCTCATCTAGGAGGTATAACGAAGTAGGGAAAATGAGCCATGGTAGGAACTCAAAGTCAGGTGGGAGTTCTCTGCCATGGAATTAATCAGGGCTGTCGGCCAGATACTCACCGTGGGTCAGCCACGCCCACTGTGTGCCTCCGCATGGACAAATAGCGGACCAGTGCTTCAGGGGAGGGCTCCTCACCCTCATCACTGTCCAAGTTCACTGTCCCGTCCGGCTGAGGTAAAGGAAATACAATCCAATTAGAAATAAAGAGGAGTTCGAAATGAGAAGCCAGGAAAGGAAGCAAAGATACGGGGAAGAAAGTGGTTTTGGCTGACGGCTATCCGAGGTCACTACTTGCCTCCACAATCTGGTTCTCTGGGTTGATCAGCTGCACCTGGGGAACGCTGATGTTCATAGTGGTACCAGCCTGCTCCGCCTAGAAAGTAGCACATACGTATACATTCTTATCTTACATGCTAGATGGAAGTAATGATGGTCTTTCAAAGGATTCTTGGTTGCTAAAGTCTATGTTTCTACCTCTGAGTCTTTGGTTCCTCTGCCCTTAGAAGCTACAACAAGGAAGCATTCTTTAGGGAAAACAGTCTCTATCAATGATTGGCTGTTTCTTTAAAAAAAAAAAAAAAAAGGCAACTCTTGTTGCCCATCCTGAGTACTGGAATACCCTTCCATCCTCTCTGTCAAAGAAAAAGGTTCTGACCTCTGCTTGACCTCTGACAAAGGAAGAGGTGACAGACAGGAGGGGCGGAGGTAAGGAAGAACAGGAAACTCTCTTGGAGTGAGTTAGTGAGCGCTGAATAACCATCCCCTCCTCCCCTGTGTTACTTGTCCCGATTCAGGTCACTGGAGTTATTGCCCACCTGGACATTGACTGGTGCTTGAAAGGCCATGGCTCGGGGCATGCTAGGAGGTGCTCCGACACGCAGGGTTTTGTGTCTCTTATGTCGATCACACAGCAGGCTGTAGATTGCACTATAGTGATCATAGGCATCTGATCTTAACGACTACCAAGGGAGAAGGGAAAAGAGTAAAAAACCCTGGTGAAATGGCATGTCAATAACAAAACCCTCTCAACAGTACATTAGAAGACCAAAGCACCTTCTTGTCAAGGCTCAGAGAGGGGCGAAGGAAGAAGAACAGAGAGAAAAGGGAAAGTTCTCAGGAAGGAGAAAAGAGTGGAAAAGGCAGGACAGAGGGAATACGGCTACCCCTCGCTTTGTCCTCCACGCCTTTAGGGATACCTGTAGCGTCCGCTCTTTGTCCAGTCCCATGTCCTCCATGGCCAAGAGGACGTCCTCATTCAGGGGGTCTATCTGTCTTTCTTCCTTCAGCTGCTGGCATTCAGCTATTAACTGTGACATTAAAAAGAGACAAGCTATCAAAGCCCCAGTTAACCATGTCGTGATGGCAGATGGTCTATAAGGAACTAGCTGTTCCGTGCCCCTAGCTTGGGATATTTTTGGCCTCAGACAAAGCCTAAGCAAGAAAGTTCTAGGTACTCAGCTGTAGGCAGACAAGATCCCCGTTTTGCGGAGGTCCTTTGGGATGGCCAGAATGGTTTAAATAAAGCTGTGCTGCAGAAGCCACTGAACTGAACACACAAAGACAAGAGGAAGGAGCTATGCAGGAATGTGGGCTATACGGTTTCAAAAGCCAAGGAGGGACTATGATTTGGCGGCAAGTGGTAGGCAACTGGTATCACTACTCTCCAACAACTCAAGCGGCTTTAAAATTCCCTCCTGCTTGCTTCCCTTGCTGCTTCAGTAACACATCACAGTTTGCTCCCAGCACCCGCCCTTTGCAAGTCGCGGCCTAATTACAATCTCATGCAAAAGAGAGAGCTCTGAGCGGAGCTTCCAGAGGCAAGCAGAACTCAGCTCACCCGGTCAAAGTTGGGATCCGCGTCCCCCAGCTTCATCCACTTGTGCTTGCAGATCTGCTCCATTGAGAGGCGCTTATTCGGGTCTAACACCAGCATGTGGCGGATCAGGTGCTCACACTCTGCAACAGACACAAAGGGGCCGCCTTCAGTCTCAGCGAGGGGGGCACCGGTGCGGCTGAGGAACTGGAGGCAAGGCAAGCAGATGGACTCTTCAGCTCCTTGCCTCTCATTTCTCTTGCTTGCTCCTTACCTATGTCACTGCTTACACCACAAGGGAACGGGCAAAGGCAGGAAGAGGCGAAGAAAAGTTGGGTTAATACCTTCATTAAAAGTCTGACCAGACAGTTTAGGGATAATCCCTGGGTCTCACTTATTTATATTATGTATGGCCCCATTTAATGCAATTAATAAAGAACTGAATGTCCTCTGGGGGCACCTGGGTGGTGCAGTCAGTTAAGCATCTGACTCTTGGTTTTGAATCAGGTCCTGATCTGAGGGTGGTGGGATGGAGCCCCACGTCAGGCTCCAGGCTCAGCGCGGACTCTGCTTGAGATTCTCTCCCTCTCCCTGCCCCTCCCACATGTGCTCGCTCTCTCTCTAAAATGAATAAATCTTAAAAAAAAAAAACAAAAAACTGAATGTCCTCTAAAGAGATTCAGTATCTTACAAGGTCCTCAAAACATTCAGTTCTACCTTCCTATATGTATTACTACGTGCCTACTAATGCTTCTGGCTTGGTGTCCAGAGCTCTCTTCAAATCTCAGAATTTAAATTTCCAGTGGTCCAAGGTGTGGGGGAGAGAGGCTCTGGATGCTCCTTCCTACACACTGGGACTCTGCTGCCGGCCTTATTTGTCATTTTCTCAATGTGTATTTAAACATTCACAGGTGCATACAACTGGGCTCTTGAGCTATAAAGATTCAGATCAGTATTTTTCTTTGACGGTTCATACTAGATACTATGTTACAGAACGTACAATGGATTCACAATCAAGAACCCTATATTCTGATTTCAAAACCACTCTCTAAGTTTTCTCAAGTGTAAACAGGGGGTAGAGGATGATGAGGGAGGAGTCCTTGTGTTTGGAGGTGGCAGCAAAGACAAGAGCGAGCAGCACTAACGGACACTCTCCGGAGCACTTAACAACTACTCTTCTTTCATCTACAGCTCACGGCGATCCTAGCAGGAAGGTCCCATCATCACTGCCATTTTAGAGATGGTAAAAAAGAGGCACAGAGAAGTCAAGAAATGTGTCCAAGATCTCATGGAAGTCAGGTCTCAAACCTGACGACAGTCTGACGCTTCGGCTACTGCCCTTAACCGCTAGGCTGCCTCTGGACTGTGCAGAGCTGTGGGCAGGATCCGAACTCCTAGCCAGTAATTTAGCCTCTTCATCCAAGCCACCAGCATCCCTGGCCTAGACTACTGCAAAAGTCTCCTGGCCGGTCTTTCCATGTCCACCCTTGCTCCTTTACAACTTGTTTTCCATAGAGAAGCAAAGGGCATATTTCTAAAACATAAATCTGAGTTAGCACCACCTTGCCTACAACTCTCCAGTCTCTTCCCACAATCCAGAGAATGAAGTCCGACGTCCCCGGCCCCCAGGCCCACATCTCTGCCCCTGGCCTCGCCTACTGCCACACTCCCCCTGGCTCACGGAGCCCCGGCGGCACCAGCATCCTCTCTGGACGGTGCACGTGTCTAGCACATTCCCACCAGCGGCCTTTCCACTCGCTGCTTCCTCGGACCTCACATGGCTGACTCCTTGTCACTCAGGAGAGGACTTAAATGCCACTTCCTCAGAAAGCTCTTCCCTGCCACCTCGTCACTCTCAAGTGGGCCTCCGGTCACCCTCTATGCCACCACATGAATTTTCTCCATGCAAACGACTTCTTTTGAAGCTATCTGGTTTACTTCTTTATTGTCCAGTTCCCTCACCACAATGCAAGGCCCGTGTCTTTCTTACCTATGTTTCTGGTACCAAACCTTCAATACCAGAGATGGTGATTACACCTAACTGGCGCTCAATCAATAGCCACCGAGTATATGAATCAATATTTAATGAAACTCTAGTCAAACGAGATTGTGTTTGTGAAATGCTTTTTAAAACTGTAAAATTCTGGGGAGCAGGGTGAGGGGGTGGGTGAGCTGGGGAAGGGGACTAAAAGGCACACATTTCCAGTTATAAAAGAAGTAAGAAGTGAAGAAGCCATGTACAGCACTGGGAATACAGGTGAGGATCGCATAACCTCACCCAGCCACCCAGAGATGGTAGCGAGATTCTTGCGGTGATCGTGCCGTAAGTGTAAACACTGAATCACCATGTTGTCCACCTGTGACTAGTACAGTGATGTATGTCAATTATGCTTCAATTAAAAAAAAAAAAAGATATTTTAAAAAACACTATAGAATTCTCTGTAAGATACAGGTTTTAAAACGGTTTCCATTTCATGACATTGGTCCTGAAAATAAGACTGGCCAGTGAGGACAGTAGTAACCAATCAGTGCTAATTTTAAAAGACTTTTTATGTCCAAGGCACTGTGCTTAACAACTTTATTTCATTTACTCCTCTCAACAACCCTAAATTAGCTTCTATTATTAGCCTCCCGTATAAAAGAAGAAACAAGTGAACGTGCTCGACACTGCAAAGTAATGGCAGGGCTGGGGCAACAGAGATAGGCTTCTCACCACCCGTGATACATCTTCACGTGGATATAAATCCTGTTTGATCTATTTTTCCAGAGTGAATTCAACTCTGCAACCCCACAGTTTCTGCACCATGTGGCAAACACCATTCTAAATCACCATATTAAAAGGAAAACAAAGAGTAATTAAGACAATGTACTCAATTCTAAATTTGTTCTTGCTTTAAAAGAAAATACAAAAAGAAAAGTCCCTATATCAACATGATTTTATAGCAGGCATCAATTTGTTCTTGCTATAATTTATAATTAAAAGTATATTCAAATGCAGTGTAGATCCTAAAACCTATATGCCTATGAAACAGTAAATGCCATCTACAACATTATACTTTTATTAAAATTATGTTTCCAAAGTAGCCAGGCTACACCCCACACCTGGAGCATTTGTATAGATTATAAATATCTTTGACACACACCTTTGTGATCTGCAGTTACTTGAGAGGAAAAAAATGTTCCTAATTTTAAAAAAGTTACTACAACTGGGGTGCCTGGGTGGCTCAGTCGGTTAAGCGTCCAACTCTTGGTCTCAGCTCAGGTCTTGATCTCAGGGTCATGAGTTCAAGCCCCATGTTGGGTTCCACGCTGGCGCATGGAGCCTACTTTATTTATTTTTTTAAAAGATTTTATTTATTTATTTGACAGAGAGAGACACAGCGAGAGAGGGAACACAAGCAGGGGGAGAGGAAGAGGGAGAAGCAGGCTTCCCGCTGAGCAGAGAGCCCGATGCGGGGCTCGATCCCAGGACTCTGGGATCATGACCTGAGCCGAAGGCAGATGCTTAACGACTGAGCCACCCAGGCGCCCCTTTAAAAAAAAAAAAAGAGAGAGTTACTACAACTGAAGACCCCCAGGTAGGGAGGAGGCCTGGGCCTGATTGGAAAGTGGTGAGATTTTTGTTCAGGCCTCTAGATGGCGCCCTTCTGTTTTCTCTCAGTTCCCACACAGCATGCAGCGCATAAAAGGTAACCGCGTCAGTCCTCAGTCAGATGACCAAGGCAGAATGACGTTCAGTTACAGGCTTGTTTTAAAACAGGATTTTCAAGGCAATTTCCTTAAAATCAAAAGAAATGAACACTAATATAGTAAGCCTTGCTTAGAAGATATAGCTAGTTCAATTTCAGGATCTTGAAATCTTTATTCAGTCATCCTTAATCATGATTTGGTTTCAGATGCCTTGAAAACTCTCCAGAAAAATGCAAACAAGAATTTATACACAAAAATTTGCATGTAACTTCAGTCTGTTCAAGGAGCCCTCGAATCATGCCATCGATTCCCCCGATGGCTATAGGTCCCAGGTTAAGGCCTCCTGATGGCAGTGATGGTCCTGAGGAGACAAGTTTTTACCTTGTATGCCTATGCCCTCCATAATATCTCTCATGCAAAGGAACAGAAATCTCACACTTTCCATGTGTTGCACAGATGGTAAAATATGACAAAATGCAGAAAGCCAGATATTATCATCAACTCATACTTCCTAAGTGTCCTACATAGCTCGTGAAATTAAATTCAGGCTCGATGGGAACACACCGGTCTACATAAAATATGGAGAGAGGGTGAGAACAAAGGTAAGCGATGCTCCCAACCTCATACCACAAGCAACCACGGGGCAGTCAATTAAAACCAGTGGAAGGAAGCAAGGGCCTCCGATGAAAGGGTACACGCGTCAACTTTTCCAGCTGCCAAGTCCTCTATTCTCACGTCACCAATGGCCCCGTCCCTCGTCCCCGCCCTCGGCTAGCGTCTGCGGGAACAGGCTGCTCCGTGTGCGCATGCCAGAGCACCCAGCAGTGCCTGCAGCCCCCTCTTTCATCTGCCCCGCACAAGACGCATGGGACGCCAGGCGGTCTCTGCAGTGCACATCGCCCGGGGCCCTGAAACCCGATCTGCCACCAGCTCGCTAACTAGAGGATGCTCTCGGGCCCTGCCCTGCGGCACTGAAAGGCGTTGGGAAGGATCCATGGAGAGACGGCTGTGTCAGGCCAGGCCCTAAAATGGGAATGACAAGGAGACTGCCCGTGTCATTCCATCTAAGAGGGCCAGGTCTTTAACAACTTTTTTCTTTTTGAAACTTGATGATAAACAGTTTTTCTCTAAGAGGTTCAGAGTATCTCGTCTGGGTTGGGGGGCAGGGGGTGGGGGAAGTAAAGGGTGAGCAAGGGGAATTAAAAACCAACTTCAAATTCACCAAAAGTAGTTGACAGAAGTTCTGTCTCCAGCTTCAGGCCAGAAGAAGAAATGAGTAACTTTAGAAAGAATTTCCGGACTCAAAGTTTGAGAATATGGCCTCTGAAGACAGGTGAAAGGCCAGGAGGCTGATTTATCTTGGAGACGAGAAGGTGTATGTAGGTCAGCAGCAAGGGGCATACTTGGTGTTCTTCAAGTATCGGAAGGGTTTTTAAAAAGAAAACCAAGTGGATTTATACTATGCTGTTCCAGGGGCCTGAATCTGAGATGATTAGGAAGTCACAAGTTCAATGTAGGACAAGTCTTTCTAATTGTTACAGGTGATCCAAATTCCTGGGTCAGGGTCTTAGGGATCTGAGGAGGGGCCCCTTAGGGAAGCGAGAGGGGCTGTCCAGTGGGCAGGGCCCCATCTGCGGCACAGCTAATTTTATCCATTTTATAGATGAGTGTTCTGAGTAAGAGTTCGCTTGCAAAGTCCAGAAACAACTATCCTGGAAAGGATGAACTCCTCGGTCCTGTCCAGCTCTGAAAACCATGTAACTGTGAAACGGGAATGATCTATCCTGGGAAAGAGCATACTTATTATCACTAGATGCGCTGAATCAGAGGCTGGCATCTGAGACGTCACTAAAAGGGCTCCCAGCATTACGTCAGGAAGACCGGGAGTCCCGTAAGGACGGAGCCTGCGTCTATCTGCCTGAGCTGCGTACCCCGGTGCCCACCACAACACCGCACAGGCTAACAGCCCTCCAGAAGGCTGAGGAGAGAAGTACTAGACTGCATGCCTGCTACAGCTCCTTCGAACACATTTCCTCAGCAGGTCCCAAGAATCCACAAGAGAACAGGCCTTCTCCAGGCTTCCAACCAGAAAAAGGAGACAACTATCCTTTTACAGAAGACAGAGGTGGCAGGGTTTGGGGGCAAAAGCCCAGACCAGATGGTTTCCAGGGCCTTCCCTTGTAGCTTTAGAGTTCTTTGCCTCACACAGGGGCACCTACTCACTGATCTTGTCTGAGGCAGAATACAGAATAATCTGTAAATCAAGATTACCACGTGGGGACCCACAGATATCTGCAATATGGGCAAAGCCTTAGCGTCAAGATTATGTTACAACAAACCAAAACTCTTAGCAGATAAGCCTTCCCCATAAACCCTGTGGATTTGATTGAAAGTATTAATCATATATCTTTAGCATGTTAACAGAGTGAGAGTGAGAGAGAAAAGAATAAAAAACATAAGGAAGGAGGGTATGAAAGATTAATAGAGCAATTCCTTCAAAAGTATTACTCAATAATAATTACTAACATTTATTGAGCATTTATATGCTAGGCAGAGTGCTAACCACTTTAATTAAGCATTTAATTCACACACCAACCTCTATTACCATCATACCCATTTTAAAGATAAAGAAATTAAAAATCAGAGAAGTTAAGAAATTTGACCTGAAAATAAGAGGCAGAGCCAGGACACAAATTCTGGGCAGTCTGACTCCAAAGTCAGAGTTCGTAACCCACATGGCACCTAAAATAATTAATTCTGGATAGTTTACTTAGTAGCTAGCGTATCTTTAAAAAGGCAAATCAAATCAATTTTCCTTTTCTGACGATCGAATGCCAGGTACTCTTCACAGGCTCTGTCACACTAGAGCCGCCTACAAGCCAAGTTCGGAAAAAAGCAGGCTGTGAACGAGCCAAAAACAATGTTAAGGGGGATGGTAAGTTGGATTGCGAGGAACTGAGAAGGCAAGGACATTGGGGTACGTATTAAATGCACCAGCGAAGAGCGAACCCAGTTGACACACCCGGGTTGTTGGTGCTGATGGAGACTGATGGCCAGAAACAACAGGCTTCCTCCATCAAGGCGCCACAGACCAGGAGAAGGGGTGGGCAGAAATCTGGGGAACTGAATCATCAGCATCTTCAGGCTGATCCTATGATGGAGGGAATGCCAATGGTCCCTTAAGCCCTTCATGTGATGCCAAAGGATGGGACATGGCAAAGCAATCATTTTCGGCTCTGTGGGCAGAGGAGTGGTCTGAAAGAAATTGAGTCATAGATTTTTTTCTGACCACATAAAACTGCTTTGAGCTGGGGAAACAGAAGACATCTGTGTGCCAGGAGGCACGGGAAGAATGCAAGGAAGACACAATTACTCAGGAAATTCTTGCTCCTTGCAGGTGCCTGGAAGAAGGGTATGGTCTGGTGTCACATGAGTACATTCCAGTCAATACCAGGTGCGTTCAAAGGTAATTCCAAAGAGTTCTTTTTTTTTCAATCATTTTAACAAACTTCTTAATAATGTTTAATTCCCCAGAGCAATTCAAATTTCAAAGACGGCTCTATTTCTCTCAAAATCCTTCAGAAAGGAAACAAAAATAAATTGGCTATTAAAATCTCTAAAACGTCTGCTTCCTGGAAAACAAGTAACCTTATCATTTTTTTTTTTCAAGTTAAATGGCACTAAAGTTTTACACGTCTCAGAACCAGGATACTATGGGATATACTGCCAGATTCTCTTATCCCAAGTCACCTTGCCTAGCTCAGGTAGCAGTCTGGGGGAGAACATACTATGAGAGCAAATGACAGATGAATGGTCTGCAATGACCACCTCTGGATGGAGCGGACTGGGGCCCAGAAGAGTCTGTGCCCTTGCCATGTGTGTTCTGGATTCACAGCTCCTCTTTAATGCTATCTGCCTTTTCCCAAAAGGAAAACCAGGCACCAAACATGCTGTTCTTCTTAATGAAAAGAAAATATAATCTGCCATCACGTCCTTGTCCTGTCATAATCATGGCCTAAAAACAGCGTGACTCTCTTGCAACATCATGATCCTATAGAAAGAATTAAAAAGTCAATCAAAAACACATCAGAGGGGTTATTGCCAAGATCTCCTCTTTTGGTAAGAAGCTGGCCAGAGTTAAGGGTTACCCTCACTCTGCCTGTAAACTCAGCCCCAGAAATGACGGTTTTTAATACGCCCAAGGAAACCCTGTCATTGTCAGCTGTCAGCTAAGGTCAAACCTACTTTATATAGTGACTATTTTAAAATCTAAATGAAGTAGACAAATGGTCTTGAAACAAGACATTTCTATGTATAAATAACGTACACTGAATGTGCTAAGACCTACAGATGCATTCAGAGATGGCATAAATGTTAAATACAATCATACAAAATACAGAGGTTTTTTGTTATATTAGATCTTCCTGGAACAACGATGCTGTAGGGATTGGATGACTTACACTCTATAAACCTAATTTTGATGTTACTGTCACACAAATATATACACATTTCCAACTCGCAAGTTAGTTAAGGGGGTTTATTTAAAGTACTAGTCAATACCACAGTTTTACACAACCAAAGAAAATACATAATCTCGGAATTAACTATAATGGAACTTAATCTACAATAGTGTTGGCTGTAATAAGATTTGACTCAGCTGAGATCAGCAACTCCTGTGTCAGAAAATCTTGTTTTGAAATCATCTGCTTTCAGTTCTTTAGGGGAAAGAAAACTGGGACTCCCAGTACTGAACTATTCAGTAGAATTCCTAGAAGGATGGTCCGACAGTAAGAGATCAGACAAGGAAATGGGAGAGTTCTTGATTTAAATACAAATCCCAACAGTGCTGCAAATTATTATCAGACTGTTCTGGAATAAAAATCAAGTGCCTTATAACTAAACCCTGTGAGACACTTTCTGTGACTGAACACAGAGGCCAAGGGAAGGTGGCTTGGCACAACTGAGCAAATAAAGACAGGGCTGGTGAGAAAAGCTTCTCATGGAGAATGAATAAACTTAGGCTGAGAGACTTTTCTCTTTGGTTTTAGCAGTTTATCAGTCTTAGATGGACTGAGGAGAAAACAAGTGGCCATCTCTCTCCATTTATTAGAAAAATAACAACTATTTCTTGAATGTTCCTTATTTTCTAGTTTTCCTGGGTGGCTGTGATGCTTCGGATTTAAGATTTGGAGATCAGGGGATGCGGGCTTAAAGGCTGGGAGGCTGACGCTGACCTCTGGGCCCCACCAGGCTACGGTGTTCTACTAGTAGAGGCTGTCCAATTTGAAGTTCACATTGTTTAAAAATTACATTGTTGCCTGTACCGCCCTATTCAAGTATGGTTTTATAAGTCCTAATATCAATCCTTAGAGTAGAACAAAATTCTGGTTTAGTTTCACTCCAGAGTCCAATATAGAGTAGTTGATACTCTTTTTCCAATACATAATTGATGTAGATGGACAAAGATATGTATTCTAGGACTCTCCTGATACTTGGAATACCTTGGCAGATACATATTTCTTGAGAATTAAAATACGAGCAAAGACAGGTGGCTTCTGAAGCCAGAAGGCTAGTGTTCAAATCTCGGCTCTGCCACTTCCTAGCTGTAGGATTTGGGGTCCATCACTCCATCTTACCATGCCTTGATTATCTTGTCTATCAAATAACGAGAGTTGCCTACTTCTGGGGTGGTTCCATATATAAAACAAGTTAATGCAACAGTGCCTGGTCCATAGAAAGTGTTCAATGAATGTTAAGTATTATCCAAATCTCTGGAGTCCTTCCACTTAGAACTTTCTCCCTCTCCCTATTTTCCTCCATAGGGCTGCCATAAGCTTGGAGACAGTCTGCTTGCAAGGGGCAATAATGAATAAGGCAGTAAGTACTGGTACTTCCCCATGGTTCCCCACTATGTTAGGTAAAATCAGAGGAGCTCTGCGTGACCCTGAGGTAGATCCTGTCCCTTTCCTGACATCCCCTGTGATTTCTTCATTCACTAACACGAAAGCACTACGCGGGTTTCCCGCTAGTGGAAGACTATGCCCCAAAATGTATTAGAGAACTGCTTTTAGGATGCTGAGCCCCTAGGTATATGGACGCTGGTGGGTGAGCTACTTTAATTTCCTGTCCCATCCCCTCTATGCAAAGTGCTTTTAGCCAAGCAAGATGTTGTGTGGTTCTTGATGAGTAAGCCAGTCCGGGCAGAGCTGCCTGCTTCGAAGTACAAGCTCTTTGGCAGGAGCCGCACAGCGGTCTCCATCAGGAGCATTATGGAAGCCTGGGTCTTGTGTTCCCAGTGATAAAATGCTTATGCAGTATTACAATTAATTAAGGCACAATAAAGTCTGATCAATAAGGACTCAAAAATATTGTCCACAAGAGATCTCTCTGCACTTACTGTCACAGCAGTTTTTCCACTATAAATTAATTTTCCTTCAGTATTAAATGAATGACTGATCTTTACAATATTCACTAGCAGATAGTATAATTGGTGAATAAGACAAACAAGGCTTTAAGAAGTAGGCTTCTGAAGGTTTTAAAAAATATCCTGGTAGTTAATGAGTTTGGTACTCAACAAATTTAAGCTGCTGGCTTCCTTCAGTGGGAGGGGGAGTCAGAGAAAGCACCTGACAACACGTGTGGTCAGGCGAGGTCTCATCGTCCGTAACAGCTCAAAACCCAGCAAGTTCCAACTTTCAATTCTTCTGTAATTTAGGTTCCAGGTTTTTACCTAACCACTCTCCAGGATGCTCTCAGAATTTTAATCCAAAAACGCTGGTCTAGACCAAACTTATTTCACTTGAGACATAGAAAGCCAAATCCATAATAGATCAAAACCTTTTTAAAACTAGAAGTCCCGTGACCTGGTCATTCACATAATAACCTATATAACAAAAACCCATAAAACCAGTGAATAATTTGGATCATCAGTGAATTACCTGTTTAATAATAAAACCCAAGAGTCTGACATAAGATTCTAGAGGTAAGTGGTGATAATTCAGTTTTTCACTAAGAAATATTTACTGAGGGGCGCCTGGGTGGCTCAGTCGTTAAGCGTCTGCCTTCGGCTCAGGTCATGATCCCAGGGTCCTGGGATTGAGCCCCGCATTGGGCTCCCTACTCGGCCGGAAGCCTGCTTCTCCCTCTCGCACTCCCCCTGCTTGTGTTCCCTCTCTCGCTGTGTCTCTCTCTGTCAAATAAATAAAATCTTTAAAAAAAAAAAAGAAAAATTTACTGAATGTTTACAGCACAGTAGGTCCTGTCAGGTTTTATGGGAGATGATGACGTACAGAACACAGTTCTGATATACAGGGGCTTCTATTCCAGGCAAGAGGGGAAGTCACACACCTAATCATAAAACTATGTGGTTCAAAATCGTTCAGCCTTGAATAAATCCTCTTATAAATTTGTGCCACTGTCTTCCAGCTTGGAAGCCAGGTCTTTAGTGGATCTCAGGATGCCCACGGAAGGACGCCTATATCAAACACACGAGCCCAGGCACAGAAATACCCACGAGTTGTGAGGACACTTCATTCCACACATTACTGACAATAAAAAGACGCTCAGAATTCTTGAACTGACTGCGTCCATCTGCATAGCATGGGCCCACACAGCTGCAGATATTCTGGAATTCAACGGCGCTCGAAGCAGCTAGACGGTGCGGCCTTACCCACTTGGCCTCCCAAGTGCTAATTTAGAGAACAGCAGCTCTGCTGGAGCATCTAAATCCTTTCGGCAGAAAAACGATCAACTCACTCAAGTCTGTGACAACAGCCCGAGAAAAGAAAGGATCTTGCTCCTCAGCCGCCGTACCTCCAGCAGCGCAGGAAGCAGCCGACGGGCTGCAGAGTGGCCGGCTCCGGCCTTAGAGCTCCCTCCAGCTCTCGTGAGCTGCCACCGGGACCGGACACTAGAGGTGTAAGCAAAAAAGGGACTCGGGACAGACTGTAGGTCTCCTTCATGTGAACTTGAAACTTTATGTGGCTGTGATGTCTGAGCTAAGAGACTAAACAGCCTCGTGAGTTCATCTGCTCCTTTGCCTTGTCCTTCTGAAGGCACCGTCTGCCGGGCCTCGGGCTTCAGGCCTACGACGTCAGGCAAGGCCCAGCACGTGTGTGTCCCTGAGGGCAGGAGGGCTCAGGCTGCTACCACAGAACTGTCTACTCATTTCCTAGACTGGGTTGTCGCTCATTTGCTGGCCTTAACTTTACGAAAATGTTTACTCCTACTTATGGAATTAGTTGTCTAGGATTAAAAAGGGACCACATTTAGAATAATAATATCAACAGTCTCTGAATCTTTAAACTTCCGTGTTAACTTATACTACAAATATTACTTCTTTCTAAGTAGTTAAAATGCTACATAGTTTATTTCTAGGCACTAACAGACAAATGTGGCTGACAGCAGAATAAACTTTTTTCCCAGCCTCCACTATCTGAAGCCAGCCGTGGCAAGGACGGAGTACCAACCTTCTGCCATGATGCAAGGGGACGGGGGTGGAGGGCGGAGGGAACCCAAGCTGCTCACAGGAAATACTGTGGACACTGGAAAAGCAGAGGAAGTGGTTTGTTTATCTTGCCCTTTCTTGGCAGCAGTGCGGTGTCGTCAAACACTAAATAAATGACTAAGTGAGTCATGTATTACCTGTGTGGCTTTAGGCAGGTCAAGTCATTTCTTTAAACGTCACTGGCAAAATGCTAAAATAGTATGTATCAATACCAATTCCACAGTACGGTTATCCAGCTCAAATTAGATCAAGTATAGGAAATACTGTGTCAACTTGAAAGTCCTAAAGAAATGAAGATCACTATTACTGATGTTATTATTTGAATACAAGTGTACATTCTGGAGGAGTTTTGATAGCATTTTAACGAACCTACTCAGGCCTTCATTCACTCATTTAACAGACACTTCCGGAGTGCCTGCGAGGACCCAGGCCCTGTCCTAAGCCCCGGGAATAAATACAGCAGTGAAGAGAAACAAAAGCTTACTGCAGCCAAGAGGCAGTGGGACAGGGAGCAGGGACGCGATCAACAGCTGAGGTCAGGCAGTGATCCCCGCCAGGTAAAGACTGAGGCAGAGCTCTGGACAGAGAAAGGCCTCTCTGAGGAGATGCTGAAGCAGAAACCTCAAGTGACATGAGGAAGCAAGCCATGCGAGTACTTAGGAACGCATGTGCCTGGGGAGTCTGAGAAACAGCAAGGATGCCTCTGTGACTGGTGCTCGGAAGCTGCGGCCAACAGCAGCAAGAAATGACGCGAGAGAGGCGGCCGATCCCAGCGGTGCCTTGTTGGCCATCACGATAGTGGCTTTTCGACCTTTACTCTAAGTGGAAATGCAAGCCACTGGAGGGTTTTAAATAGGCTTCTATTACTATCTACTCACTATTTACTAAGTCCTGCTACATGCCAGATACTATGCTAGGCTCTAGACAACTGTGAAAAAACACACTTCATCTATATTTTCTCTAAGCTCAGTCTGGTGTGGAAGATGTACAATAAAAGAAGTAATTACAATAAAAAATTTGGTTAAGTCCCATGATTAAAAACAAAAACAAAAACAAAAACAAAACCCAGAGATCTGAAAACCAGTAGAAATATCTCAATTCTTTTTCTAGCACATCTAATTTCTTATTCTAGAATACAGGAGTGGGTAGAGTCAGGTTGGGGGAGGAAGAAGTATTCTAGGCAGAGGGAACTGCTCCGCAGAACATCACTTGTTCGGGAAACTGGAAGGAAGTGAGGCTGACTAGGTGTACAATGGGAGTTGGGGCCGCAGAGACCGGCAGGCACCAGGTATTTCTAGACCACTGGTTTTCAAACAGCAGTCATGACATCAGTCTAGTAAGTTATAACCTGCAGTTTTTAATGTAATGGAATAAAATATATTGGAGTGTAGTGCACATAGTAAAGGCACATTTTGCTTTTTAAAAAAAAAAAACTTCTGTTTAGGGATGTGGATATATACGTGTTTTAGGTCACAGTATAAAAGATATTTTTTACTATGGTCATGGTCAAAATGTTTGAAAGTCAGTGTCCCTGCCACATAAAGGAGTGAACTTTAGCCTAGAGGCAAACCATTTTGGAGACAAACCACTGAGAAGTTTAAGCTGGAAAATGGTATGATCAGATCTGTGTGTGTGTGTGTGTGTTGTTTTTATATGTTGTTTTAGAAAGATTCCTCATGCAGCACGTGGAGGATGGATCAGGGAGGGACAAGACTGGAGCCAGAAACCCATTAGTTGGCTCTTTTTCATGTAGGCAAGAACCACTACAGAACTGCTAGAGGAAAGGAGGGCTGAATGGACGGGATTTGGTAACTGATCAGCTGTGAATATGGTGAGAGAGGAGGAGGAATCAGGCTAGTTCCTACCTTGCTCCGATGGTGACGTACGCCACTCACTGGGCTAGGCAACCAAGGATAGGGACAGGGAGTTAAAGTCAGTTTTGAAATGTTTCTATTGATGTTAATTCAAGACGTAAAAGTGATTTGATCAGCAGCAATGGGTTAGGTCGCCCTTCATCCCAGAGGAGAGGTCTGGGCCAGAGAGCTGAGTGTTAATAGGGGACGAACGTGACAGTCCTCACCGAAGCCACAGCAGTTGACATGGCTCAGAAAGACGGTATAAAGAAGAAAAGACTTAAAGGATGAACAGAGAAAAGGAAATCTGACAGAGATGACTGAGAAGGTGCATCCACAGATAGGAGGAAAACAAGAGAATGTGGTGTCTGAGAAGCAGTGAGAAAAAAGTGTTTCAAAAAGTAGGGAGTGACTCAAGGATAAGAAAACACAACCTGATTTAAAAATGGGCCAAACACTTGGACAGACAAGTCACCAAAGAAGATGGACAGATGGTAAATATGAAAAGATGCTCATCATACATCATCAGGGAACTGCAAATTAAAATCACAAGCAACCACTACGCATCTGTCCATTAGCAGGGCAAACCTCCGGAGCATGGACAGTACACCATGCTGCCCAGGATGCGGAGCCAAGGGGACGCTCGCTCACCGCTGGTAGGAAGGCAAAGTGCGGCAGCCACCTTGGAAGACAGCTTGGCGGTTTCTTACAAAACTAAACCTACTCTTCCATTCAATCCAGCAATCACACTTCCTCCTATTTGCCCAAAGGAGTTGAAAGCTTAGATCCACACCAAAACCCGCACACAAAGTTTACAGCAGTTTTATTCATCGCTGCCCAAACGTGGAAGCAACCACAATGTCTGGCGAGCAAATGGATAAATAGGGTAAATCCACACAATGGAATGCTACTCAGCGTTAAAAAGAAATGAGCGACCAAGCCCCAAAAGCCAGAGAGGAACCCTATGTACATATTACTGAATGAAAGAAGACCACATACCGTGGGATTCCAACTACTATATATGACATTCTAGAAAAGGCAAAACTAGGGAGACAGTAAAATGATCAGTGGCTACCAGAGGTTGGGGGAAGGGGTCAACAGGTGCAGAGGATTTTTCGGGCAGTGAAATTGCTCTGTATGAAAGTATAATGGTGGATACATGTCATCATATATTTGTGCAAATCCACAGAATGGACACCATGCTAACGGCAACTACGGAATTTGGATGATAATCTGATGTAGTGTCGATGCAGGACGCAGGATGCTTGGCTGTAACAAATACGCTACGTTGGTGGACACCGATCGTGGGGAGGCTACGAGTGAGGGGACGTGGGTATATGGGGACTGGCTGCACTTTCTGTCCACTTTTGCTGTGAACCTAAAACTGCCCTAAAAAATAAAGTTTATTTTTAAAAAAGGGTCAGTGCTAAGTACTGCTGGGCAGTCATGAAGATAAGGACCGAGGACCCCCAGCGGATGATGACAAGGATCACTGATGACTGGCCAGAGCGAGCTGCTGGACCCCATCTCTGCTGCCTTTTATAGTAAAATTGGGGATGGCTGTGCCTATTTCTTTTCGCCATTTCCCCTCCATTCCTTTTCTGTCGTGGCCACACAAATTAGGTTTGTGCTCCTGCCCCTCCACTGAAACCGTCTTCCGATGCCGTCACTGATCTCCACCTTCCCGAATCCAAAGCTCCCGCTCATCTTCTCTCACCTGTCAGCAGCACCTGGCAGAGTTCCTCATTCTCTCCTCCTTGAAACATTTTCTTCCTTGTTTTCTAGGACGACAGCCCCTCTGGCTTACCTCGCTGGTGATTCCCGTGCCGATCTCTCCTCATCTTCCTGATCTCTGACCATTAGTGTGGTCTGGACATGAACCCCTGGACCCCTTCTCTATAATCACTGCCTATAAAGCGATCCCATGTCAGAGCTGTAAATATTATCTATACACCGATGATTCACAAATGTACATCCCTGGCCCACAACTCTCAGCTAAGCTACAGCCCTATATTCAACTGCCTACACCAGATCTCAGCGTAGAGGTATAATGCGCATCTCAAACTAAATGATCTAAAACATCTCTCCGAAACTAAGTATTCTTCCTTAGTCGTCCCGGTCTCAGTCAGCAGTAAATCTATCCTTCCAATTGCTCAAGCCAACACCCCTGGAGTTACCTTTAGTGACTCTTTCTCTCACATCAAATTCAACATAAATGCTGTTGGAACCAGACTGCCTAGGTTCGAATTCTAGTTTAGCCACTTCGTAGCTGTGTTATCTTGGGGAAAATTGCTGACCACGTCCTGGCTTCAGTTTTATCACTGTAACATGGGGGTGATAGACTTACATATCTCACAGGGTTGTTGTAATAACAAAATGAGTCAATGTTTTTAAACTGCTCTGAATGGTGCCTGCCACACAGTATGGAGTATCTCTTCAATCTGACCACTTCTTACCATCTCCACCTCCACACCCAGTCTGGGAACGAGCCACCAGTATCTCTCATTTGGATGATTGCAAAAGTCTCCCTTCCTTTAGCACCTAACCCTTTTAACCAGCAGAGCAGCCAAAGTGGTTTAAAAAAAAAAAAATCGCAGTCACATGCTTTTGACTTTTTTTGTGTGTTTGAAAATTTTGATAATAAAAGTTAGGGAAAAAACCAAAGTCAGATTGCATCATTCTTCTGTCAAAACCCTCTGATCCTTTGCATTTAGCTCAAAGTAAAAACTCAGGTCTTTCCATTGACTAGGCCCTAAAAGCAAGTTCTCTCTCACCTCTCTGACCTCATCTCTCTTGTCCCTGTCACTCCTTTCAAGCACAGAGGCCCCTGGCCTGTTCCTTAAACACTCCAGCACACTCCCTCCCAGGGGGCCTCTGCCCTGGCTGCCCCCCCAGCAGGAAAGCTCAGCCTCAGGCCACACGGCTCATTCCCTCACCTTCCTTACGTCTGTGCTGAAACGTCACTTTCTCAGTGAAGGGGGTTCCCTGGTCGTACCTTTTCAAATAACCTCCCACCCACCAGCCCTGACCCCCTTCTCTACTTTATTTTTCTCACAGCACTTATCATTATCAGACACGCTATTAAACCATTAAAGCTAAGGAGACTGAAAGTGAAATCTAGAAAAAGTTTCCCCTATTTACTCTAAAAGGCACTTCCCATGTGCTTATACCGTGTTGCCAACACGGGCCATACACTCTGTATGTCGTTCCTTAAACTGAAAACACATTTAGGTAAAACGAATGAGACTGCTTACTGCACAGTCTCTGAGCTGTTCCTATCTCATGTGCACAGAAATGGTGATGAAATACTGTAGGTTCTGGGTATCTGGCGTCTGGAGTGTTACATCTTTCCAAGAGCTACTTACTCTACTGCCCACTCATTTGAAAAACACTTTTTTATTTGAGTCTGGGGGGATACAGGTCACGGAAGTAGGAAATGTGGCAGCAGCGAGACTGAGACGCAAAGTCCGCTCCATCCTTGGCATTCACTGCCACATTTCGGCGGGGCCCCAGTAGATGGAAATACTATCATGAAAAAGAGCGGGACAGGGGTGAAACAGGAATATTTACTGCCTTGCAACTATGTGATGGGCCTAACGACTCTTTCCACAGACTATTTAATTTAGTCTTCAGAGTAACGCCCTCACAAAACTGCCAGCCACTTACGGGGGAGGGAACCAAAGCTCACACAGACTTCGCCATCAGCCGCACAACACGAGTAGCTATAGGCAGAGCTTAGCGCCGACCTCAGGCCACCTGGGGGGCCACCGGACGCCACAGCCCGTACACCGTGTTCCTGGAGTACTCCTGCTTCCGGAGGCGCCGGTTCAGCAAACTGGAGCTAAGAAGGTTGTTAAGTGGGTCGTTTATACTCTGTCACCCAATTCCTGCGAGAACTCAGCATCTGTGAACCCCATCACTGCTATGTGCTGGTAACTCCCTTACCTGTGGACATAAAAAACGGGATGCGGAACTTTCCACTCAACACCCGGGCCCGCAGATTCTGCAGTGTGCTCCCATCAAATGGCAGGGCGCCACACACAAGCACATAGAGGACGACTCCAAGGCTCTGCATCCCAAACAGAGAGTACATACAATTAATCGCATCAGAGGAAACAAAAGAGGCCATTATAGTATGTGTATGAAGATGATGGTGAGTCATGCACAAGATAATGGGACTAACTTTTTCTTCTTTCTTTGTGAGAAATAATATGGGGCATTGTCAAGGCTGATCGTCTTTAGGGTAGTTAACATTCTTCTTTGCTTCCAGACATTAATTTTGGGTAACATATCTAGAATTTCTCTCGGCACTCATCCTCGAGGGAGAAGGCAAGTGGCAACAACAGAAAGAATCTCTGTTCTTGGCAAGGGCACCCATCCAAGCTTGCTCTTGGGCTTTTTTTTTTTTTTTTTTTTTTTGCAGCTGCAAAAGGGGAAGTTTGAAATCTGTGGCTCGGTCTCTAAGACAAGAGCTGGAGGGAAGACTCTGCACAAGGAACTGGGAATTCAAAGCACAGGGGTCAAGGTGTCGATTCGTGTGCAGCATTCAATGTCCCCCAGGGTGACGGCGCTGTTCCCAGGGAAGGAGAACCACCAGCCCGGGGGCTGAGAGAAGACAGTACATACCCAGATGTCCACTTTGGGCCCGTCGTACTCCTTTCCCTCAAAGAGCTCAGGTGCAGCGTAGGGAGGGCTGCCGCACCAGGTCTTCAGCAGCTGCCCAGGAGTGAACAGGTTACTGAAGCCAAAATCTAGAAAGACAAACGGACATACCTCACGTTACTAGCTTCTAGTCACTGAACAAAGGCTCTGGAGCATTACATTTGAGCATCCAATGTGAAGAGAGACCATTTAGAAATTCTCCAACCAGCCACTGGAACATAACATAATAGTGAAAGGGAGATACAGATGAGCTGGAATGCCAAAGACCCCTGGTTAACTGAAGTACACGTGACGGGTTTATGTCAGCAGAACCAACACTGTTCCCTGCAGAAAGCCACACTGAGGGAGCCAAGCGTGCCTGTTGCTTTCAGACCATAGGTGACACTGGATAGTGACTGATGTTAAGGCCACACCAGAATCACTAACTACCTGAAAGCCTGCTCACCTGGACCCAGACTTTCCCTATTATTTTTACTTCTTAGGACAAACACATTTCCGACCACTAGAGACACATGGACTTGAAAATTTAGGTAAAGTGACATTATTATCATTAAGGTGGCTTATTCGAAAGGAAGAATAGGCAACTTATTTACACACTGAAACAGGAATATTTACAATTTAACTCCAAGTCCCTTTGTGCTTCAGCTTCCCCCCTACTTTTCTTCCCCTCCCGCTGTTTTAGGAGAGAGTAGATGAGAGACAGGAGAGGTGTGGTGTGGAGAGGAAGGCTCAGAACATGAGCAAAGATGGCAGGCCAAAGGACAGAGAGTTGCTGACTTCTGAATACTTTCATGTATGTAAGTATTTACGGGAATAACTCGTCTGGAAGCCAGCCGACTCCCTCCTGCCCCAGGCCTACCACATTCCCTGCGGTGACAGTGCCTGAAAAGGCTAGGCGCCTCCTTACCCTCCCCTCCCTAGTGTTACTGCCCTGGACAACTCGGTCTCCGTTTGCTGTTTGCTTTACTCCTTTCTCCTTCTATACCATGTGTGTTCTTGTAAGGCCTGTGCTGATTTTGTCTCTCTCCTTGCTCTAAGGCTGACTCTTCTGGTCCCAGAGCTTCTGTTATCATTTGTTTGGTAATAATTCTCCAAGTTTCTATCTCTGGTCTTGGTACCACTCTTAAATTCCTGAACTTCTAATACTTACCTGGGGAGAAAGAGCTCAAACTCGCCATCTTCCGAAAACGAATCTGTTCTACTGCTCATGTTCCCATTAATGTTCGTTAATGGAATTACCATCCCAGCTATTGGGAGCACTGGAGTCTCCCTTCTCCCCCTCATTTCCCATTCCCAACTGGTAATAAAACTTTTCCTGCTTCTACCCCGTGTGTCCTGAATCTATTTCCTTCCTTCTATTTCCATTCCTACCAGCTCAGCTCATATTTGTGTTCTCTCCGACCGAGATCACACACGGCTCACTACCTCCAATTCATTTCCCTCTAGGCCATCCATTCCTAGCGTGGGGACAGTCACGCAAATCATGTTGTGTCAACTCCTCGCTCAAAAACACGGGGGGCTCCCATCTGCTCACAGAACAGTCTAGCCCTCTGAGCCTTGTCCTTCAAGCTCCTCCATGGCCCAGCCCCACCCACCTTTCCAACTTCCCCCAGCCCTTCTAGCATTGCTAGACTACTCTGCATTTACGTTCCTTCCTTCGGCTACTTCCTCTCTGTGCCATGTCTTTTCCTTTCTTTTTTTTTTTTTTTTTTTAAAGATTTTATTTATTTATTTGACAGAGAGAGAGAGCAAGCACAAGCAGGGGGAGTGGCAGGCAGAGGGAGAGGGAGAAGCAGGGCAAGGAGCCTGATGTGGGGCTCGATCCCAGGATCCCGGGATCATGTCCTGAGCCGAAGGCAGACGCTTAACCGACTGAGCCACCCAGGCGCCCCGGCTTTTCCTTTCTTTGCCACATTTGAAAGATCACTCATTTCCAAGGCCCAGTCAAATATTACTTCCTGTATGAAGCCTTAACTGATTTCCACCACAAAAGACTATGTCAATGGCTTCCTCCTCTGTGCTTCCGTAGCCCTTCGTTATACCTCTATACCCCAACGACTCTGCCTTATCTTATCCTTAGTTGTATAATGTGCTTATGCCCTCCACTAGCGGGGAGAATACAGCTGGACTCACCCGTTTCCACACAGCGCTTTCATACACAGCAGGGACTCAAGAAAGGGTCACTGAATGAAATGGCAATAAAATCACTAGGCCAAGCCTCCCGTCCCTTTCTGGCTCCTGGAGCCTTCTCATCCTTACAACGGCAGCCGGCCAACCCCTAGCGCCTCCACGTCCTAGCTCTCAGCCCACAGTTCTAAAATTAACGTCATGATCACAGGGGCTTAGAGGTCAGGGCCATCATTAGAAACACTTACAGCTACTTCTATAAGAAATCGAATATTCTCTTTCATCAGTGGGAAATAAATGCCTCTTCTGCTAAGTCTTCCTGGATCTCCTACAAGAAATATCCTCTACCTTCTCTGTACTCCCCTATTACTCTGTATTTCTCCCTTATTTTGGTTATTTCCACATATACACATCCTATCCTTTTAGCTCCTGAAAAACATACACTCTCTCTAGTTCCTTAAGAATACCTTATTCATCTCCGACTCTCTCAAATTATATTGGATATAATAGTGTTTAAACACAACAGGTACTTACTAAATGTCAACTATGAATGCAACTGCATTTAAAGCTCTACCAACTAACCTACAACTTTTGAAACCCAATAGCTTTAATTTACTAAAGTCTGCATGCGCTGAAGCCTGCTAAGATTTTTCTTCCGAGAGTGAAGATAGGTTGTTAAAAATCCTAACAAATGAGATTCAGCAAAGCAGATGTCTTTGGGAATTTTCTAGAAAGAGGACACTTAATTGTTTTGTTTTGTTTTAACTGGCTTGCACACCTCTTCATCAGGTCCTTTCCATGGGTGGCCTTCCTCTGCTCCACAGGGAAGAGGCGTGCAGATGGCATTTGTAGGAACGTATGCACTCTGACATTAGTGGGACTGCTTAGCAAAGTCCAGAAGACAGAATCATGGAGTTTTTTGTATTTTGAATGGAGAACACAAGAGGCCAAGCAATTAATTAAAAGCAGTAGGTTTAAAATTTTCCTAATAAGCAGCTTAAAATATATAGGACATTTCTCATTTTGAACTATGGATGCTCTATCTACAATTACCAACCTTTTAACCTGTTTACTCTGCTGGGGAGGGGAAGGCACAAACTTAATGGCCATCAGCGTGTTTATTCTATCTACCAAACAGGAAATCTTTACTAAGGAAACAATCTCAAAGGGAACCACCTTCAGTGGGGGCTATGAGCTTAGATTGCTATGAGGCGCTGATATGAGAACTGAGCATGCAAGAATGAACGATATGATCGGGGCCTGACAACCACAGGGATCCACATCTGGGGAAGCATCTGCTTCGACAGCATGTTACAACCAGAGGGCTGGCTTCAGTAGCTAGACTGATGACCAACAGCAAGATTTCAGTAAGATTCAACAACCGCCCCCCCATCTGCTTGCCCTTGTTTCCTATTACACACCAAGCAAAAATCCTCTAGTCTTGCAAACCTGTCAAGGGGTCTCCCGTAACCACTCCACATGCTGTTCCCACTCCTAACTGCACATTTAAGCAAAATCCACCTCTCCTTGCCTGCTATGACACTTTATTTTTTTCCCATTAAAGCCAGCTTCCTCCAATGAACGATCCTGGGTTATCCCAATTCACTCTTCAATGTACCAAACCTAACAGAATATGACCCACCCTCCCTCTTCAATCCACGTATTACTGTAAATTCACAGCTTCACCAAAAGCAGACTGCTGCCGCATCCTCCCTGCTAGCCTCCTCACAAGTCTTTCACGCGCGTCTGCAGGATGCTGTGTGGCTTGTAAGTTACAGCTCTGGCTAGCCCACTGTCCATTCACCGATAACGTAACTTATTTCCTGAAAATTTAAGTTACTGATGTGGGAGAAACCTCAAGTTATTAACATACTAGATCTGGGGCGCCTGGGTGGCTCAGTTGGTTAAGCGACTGCCTTCAGCTCAGGTCATGATCCTGAAGTCCCGGGATCGAGTCCCGCATCGGGCTCCCTGCTCGGCAGGGAGTCTGCTTCTCCCTCTGACCCTCCTCCCTCTCATGCTCTCTGTCTCTCATTCTCTCTCTCGCAAATAAGTAAAACCTTAAAAAAAAAAAAAAAAAAAAAACATACTAGATCTGGAACTCATTTTGAAAGTTTAGTTCCTTCTAATCTACACTCCAGGGACTGAATAACTAGATTGGGAAGAATACCTCCTCTTTATTCTCTTAGCTGCTTACCTTTGAGGGGCATTTTGCTACACATTTTAAGAAGACTGGAAGGAAAAAATGAAAGCAGTTGAAACTCAAACCAGCCTATTCTGGGTTCTGTTGGTAGTTTTGGGAGGTAAGTCCCCTCTGCTCGGTTGTTGTGGAGGAGAGGCATGGGGCAGGTGGGGACACTCTCTCACCCTTGCTCCACACATGGCTTGTTTTTACTCAGATTTTTGTTCTCTGGCCTTATTGAGATAAATGTCATATTCCATAAAATTCACCCACTTAGATGTACTGTTCAGTGGCTTTTAATATTTTCATAGAGTTGTACAACCATTACCTCAACCAATTTTAGAGCATTTTCATCACCCTAAAAAGAAACCCTATACCCATCAGCAGTCAGTCCCCATTTCTCCCCCAACTCTCCCACCAATGAGCCCAGCCCCAGGCCATCACAAATCAACTTTCTGTCTCTATGGATTTGCTTATTCTGGACACTTCCTATAAAAGGGATCATACACTATGTGGACTTTGTGTCTGGCTTCTGTTCCTTAGCATAATGCCTTCAAGGCTCATCCATGTTTTAGCATCTATCCATCAGTACTTTGTTCCTTTCTTTACCACTGACTAATATTCAGTGGTAAAGTATGGTTATACTACATTTTATTTATCCACTTACCAGTAGATGGACATTTAGGTTATTTCCACTTTTCAGTACTATGAATAATGCTGCTATGAGCATCCTTGTATGTTTTTTGTGGGTGTATCTTTTCATTTCTTAGGGTATACACACACACACATACACACACACATATAAACTTACACCCTAAGGATATACATGTATCTATCTGTATCTATATATCTATATCTACCCTTAGACATATACATATATATCTATATATATCATATGGTATGGTAACTCCATGTTTAAATTTTTGAGGATTTAACCAAACTTTTATCCAAAGTGGCTGCCACATTTTACATTCCTACCAACAACGTACAAGTGTTCCAGTTTCTCCACATCCTTGCCAATACTTATTACTGCCATTTTCTTTTTAATTATAGCCATCCTAGGCTATATGGTATGTGGGGGTATGTGGTATCTCACTGCAATTTTGGTTTGCATTTTCCTGTTGGCTAATAATGATGAGCATTGTTTCATGTGCTTACTGATCACTGGTATATCTTCTTTGGACAAATGTCTATCCAAGTCCTTTGCCCATTGTTAAATTGGGTTGTCTTTTTATTATTGAGTTTTAAGAGTTCTTTATATTCTCTGGATACAAGTCCATTGACATGATTTGCATATTTTCTCCCATTCTACGGAATTTTCTTCCACTCTCTTGATGGTGTCCTTTGATGCACAAAAGTTTTTAATTTGGATGAAGTCCAATTTATCTAGCTTTTTCTAAGGCCACTTATGCTTTTGGTGTCATAGCGAAGAAATCACTGCCTGACCCAAGGTCGCGAAGATTCATCCCTGTGTTTTCTTCTACAAATGGTTATTTTTTTTTTTTAAGATTTTATTTATTTATTTGAGAGAGAGAGAATGAGAGAGAGCACATGAGAGGGGGGAGGGTCAGAGGGAGAAGCAGGCTCCCGATGCGGGACTCGATCCAGGGACTCCAGGATCATGACCTGAGCCGAAGGCAGTCGCTTAACCGACTGAGCCACCCAGGCGCCCTAGAAATGGTTATTTTTAGTAATGCAATGAGCACCAGTGAATCTACTACCCAAATAAAAAACTATTATCTTGATAATTACTTACGTCGAATCACAAGCCTCCCATCCCATCCTCTTGTCCTCTCAGAATCACTGATTTTCATCCTGTCAGTACATCAGAATCCCCAGTGCAGTTTTAGAAATGTTGAGTGACCCACAAACCTCGCCTCAGCCCTACTGGATCTCCTGGACAGAATTTAGACATATGAATATAAACAAACAAAACGTGACTCTTTCTGAAGAAGTTTGAGGACCACTCCCACTGGCAATAAGGAGTCACTGGAACTTCTAGAGCTGGCAGGTGATGCAGTAAAATTAACCTGAAAGCAAGACTAGCTAGACGTGAGGTGAAGAGGAAGGCTTGTGATAAAGCAGAAGTAATGAAAATGAGAAAGACAATTCAAAGACTACTTTGAAAAAAGACTGGATGGTACTTGAGGACAGACTGAACACATGAGATAAAAAGGAGGGGAAAGTAGAGAGTATGACCGTGCACGTCTGGGTAGTCTGGGTACACGAAAGTCTAGACAGTAGTAGTTGGTTTGGGAAGAAAAATATATATATTTTTTTGTTCTATCCTGAGTTAAAGGAGGTGAGAAAAATTCAAATTGAGATGTTCCGAGGACCTGAGTCATAGTATTGAATGGATAAGAATTTTTTGAAAGAATAAGTGCAAAAAAGGGGATGGCTGGGATAAGGCTTAGAACACACCCCTAAGTACTTCCTACTTTATGGGTACAGGAAGAGAAAGAGGATGCAGCCAAAAGCAGAGAGAAAGATCATTACAATGAGGAAGCGGGGACAGGAGAAAAGCATGTCAAAGAAGGAAAAGGCGGTCCGTAGCGACATATGATGCCACCCAAGTAGTTTGCGACCTGCATCTGGGGGAAAACTATGGTGACATAATTACTCGAGATTAGAAATGGGGTCATTTCCCCTCAGAATTTCTATCTGTCAGTTTGTCCTAATGCAAGGCTAAGTTGTACGGACATAATCCAGATTCATTCTGAATCACCCACACGTCATACTTTGAGAGCATAAGGTATTTCTTACCAAGTCTCATGACAACTAATAAATAAAAGTTCTCGACTATCAGGAAATTCATTCAGGGTACCTAGAAAGGAGCCACCTGGCCATGCAGCCAAGTGGCATGACCCCGGAGAGAGCCTGGTATCTGGAAGACCTAGAACCAGACCAGCCTGGTCTCTCTCAGAGCAGCACTTTTCCCATTTATGTGGTACTCTCAATTATACAGAATAAAGCAAGGAGACATTTTGTAAAGGACACTCTGCCAAGTGCTGTGTGACAGTGCCATGTATTTATTACCTCATCAAGATGAGCATTATTTTTGTTTTATGTCTGGGAAAGTGAGGTTTCTACACTGATCTCAGCAAAGTGAGGTTTATTAAAGTAACATGCCGAAATTTGAAGTTTTAAAAAAAAATTCCTAAGAACAAGGCCGAGCCCATAATGCCAGCCTGGATGCCCTCAAAGCCCACACCCACACTGTGTTTTCAGCATTTTATGTATGTTTACATTGAGGCAAATGGGACATCCCTTAACTACTTTTGCACAACTTCCAAATGCCTTAGTTATTACATTCTGTTTTTCATTTTATTCTTCACTCTCAACCCTTTGCTCTGCTTATGTAATTCCCAAAGTCATATTGTGCTTGAGGCATACTGCAGGTTTCTTTAAAAATAGTACTTTGGAAAGAATTGTAAGCACTATATATCACTGAGAAAAGGCCGAATTTTTCAATACATGGCATGGGAACAGCTGGTTTTCCATGTGGAAAAAAAAATTAAATAGGACACCTTCCTCACACTATATCCTCAAATCAATTCCAGGTGGATCACAGACTCAATGCAAAAGGTAAAACTACTAAATTTTTATAAAATAATAAAAGTGAATATCTTTAATGCCTCAGGGGATGGAAGGATTTCTTAAACAAGAAACAAAAAGCACTAATCATAAAGGAAAAAGTGGTAAATTTGGTTACATGAAAATTATACTGAAATATCTATTCACTGAAAGATGTTTAAAAAGAGTAAAATGAGAGGGGCGCCTGGGTGGCTCAGTCGGTTGAGCGTCTCACTCTTGGTTTTGGCTCAGGTCATGATCTCAGGGTCCTGGGTTTGAGCCCCGTATCAGGCTCCACACTTGGCATGGAGTCTGCTTGAAATTCTCTCTCCCTCTCCCCCTGCCCCTTTTCCTGCCCGCGTGCTCACTCTCTCTAAAATAAGTAAACAAATAAAATCTTAAAAAAGAGTGAAATGAGAAACCACAAAATGAAAGAACACATTTATAACACATACAACAAAAGACTCACATCCTTACTAGTGAAACAAAAACTCCTATAAATCAGTAAGAAAGACAACCCACCAGAAAAAATGGGCAAAAGATTTATTTAAGCACACTTCACAAAAAAGGCAAAAAGATGGGGGAGAGAGTTCAGCCTTGTTGTTAGAGAGGAAAATAAAAACACTAAAACCAGGGGCGCCTGGGTGGCTCAGTTGGTTAAGCAACTGCCTTCGGCTCAGGTCATGATCCTGGAGTCCC